>NW_020940355.1:11862505-11993485 GCF_900497805.2 Vombatus ursinus
TACTTACCAGTCTTCGGTGCCCACCCAGATAAACACAGAGACGAGCCGATCAGGAGGTGCCAACACTCGAGCTTTATTCAGAGGCCATCACAGCAAGGCCAAGCAGGAAGGCCAGAGCAAGAGAGCAGGAGCAAAAGAGAGAGCGAGCTCCGATCTCTACTGTTCCTTAAGTACCTACTTAGCCCCTCCTCCTCAGCCCGCCTACTAGTCATTGATTGTAGGATCAGATACTAGAAGGGGATGTCTGGGTTTAGCGCACCAAGGGAGAGGAACTGACACAGGAGGCTAGGACCGGATGCAGGAAGGAGGGGTCTGGGGTTAGTGCATAGACAAAGGGAAAGTACGTGACCCAGGAAGTCAGGAAGGACACAGGAAGGAGGCATCTGGGGTTAGCGTTGTACCTAGGGAGGGGGCTAGACAAAGGGAGCTCGTTCTCTGCCATCCCACTCCCACGTGGCACAGCCCCCTGCCTCAGGAGCACGTGCTCCGGCTACTTCCTCGTATTCTGTTCCTTCCCCAGCTATCACAGCTCCAATAGCACTGCCCACTGCCTCGGCAGCGTGAGCTCCGGTTACTTCTCTGTATCCAGTTCCCATCCCAGTTCACCACAACTCCGCCTAGCACAGCCCCTGCCTCGGGAGCGTGAGCTCTGGTTACTTCCTAATATCTTGTTCCTACCCCATCTTGCCACAACCCGCACTTGGCAGTAGCCAACATCAGACAATCCCTCACAACTAAGACTTTTGGGATACCCTATATCATCAAAAGCAATCCAGTCTCAAATCACATTGCTGCCTAAGACTCATCCTATGAGCCTGACACAGATGCTCGTGCTACACAAGGCCGTCTGGCCTGACTGCTCCTTCTCTGTCTTCTTTGCTAGATCCTCTCCCAGATCCACTGGTGTCCCGCAGGATCCTCTCTTCTACTCCCTCTGTACTACTTTACTTGGTGATCTCCTACGTTCCCATGGATTCAATTACCATCTTTTTGCTGATGATTCTCAAATCTACCTATCTGCACCCACCTTAGGGGCCGGTTCAATGCCCCCAGAAGATTGAACAGGATTATTTTTAGGGATCATTATGCTTTTCAATCAATCCAGCAATCTGGAGGGTGTATAGGGAAGGTAAAAAGACCACAAAATGCCATCGTCCTCTGCCCATTGCTGCATGACCTAGGCTGTAAAACATGTGCCCTAGTCACTGTGGATGTCTGTGGGAGGACCAAAAAGCATAGACTTCCTTTGACAGTCCAGCGACAACATTATGGGCTGTGTCACACCTACACAGGTGACAGCAAAAGTCCAGAGGTCATATTTAACAGTTCCAGTCTGAGAAGGCAAAGGTCCTACAAATTCTACTTGCCCAATTTGGTAACGTGTCTGTCCCTTAACAATGCTATAATAAGTCTATGTTTCCAGGCACAGAATATAGGACATATATCGAATTCCTCCTCAACCTCCTCAACCAGTGTCTAAGGCTGGCAGTCCCTAAATGTCCAGAGTAGACATGTGACCATTTCACGTGTCCAATTTCCAATGTCCTGTTCAGTAAAGGAGGCAGTCTAGGCTGCTGGTCATGTGAGGTTATTAATCACTTGGTTGAGTTCTGCGACTTCTGTAGACCTTCCTGTGTAGGCAGAGACATGACTGACCCAGATTGGGTGGGTCTGTATGTATACTGCAAAGGCCCCTGAAAGTTCAGCACCTCTCACCCCAATACTGGAAAGCCTTGGATCTACCAGTCATCCTGGGCCCACTTGAGACCCCACAACAAGTCCATGGGCAACTGCCAGAAGTCAGTATAGATCCAAAGGGAGTTCCACCATGGCTTCAGCAAGTCCTTCATGTCTGGGTGTATGACCTTCAGCTCTGGCCACTGGGTGCTATGTCCTCTGCTGTCAGCCCTCAAGGAGGTAGAGGTTGCAAGGTGGAAGGCTACAGTTACCCACTGGAGATTCTCTCCAGAACTAGGGTCCCTGCCCTCTGCGAAAGAAACCTCACCATGGTATTTGCCAGCTGATTCCACTATGGGCTCCATTAACAAGTGGGTCAAGGCAGTGAGGGAGGAGGTGGGACAAGGGGCCCAAATGGGGTCCATGACACCTGCTCATGTAAATTACTGACTCTCTGAGGGCCTGGCTTAGCTCTGTCCTGCAAATACCATTTTCCATTTTAACAAGGTGACATCAGTAGTTGACCCCAGTTTCCTGTTGGTGTTTTCCCTAACCTAGGGTTGTACAGGCAGTTCAGTCCTTAGACTGACAGGCCCTGTGGCTGTTAAGAGTTCTGTGGCTATTGGAGCCCAGTAAGCAGCCAGCACCTGCCTCTCCAGGGGTGAATCCCTGGTAGCAATGCCTGGGAGCTTCTTGCTCCAGAACTCCACTGGGTGGTCTCTTGCCCCTATGATGAGTCAATAGACTTCAGGAGGCAGGGGTGCATGTGGTTTAGGCCTCCACCTGGAAGTCAGCATCTGGTGGTACTAAGGGCGATGCTTGACTGCCGGCCATCTTTACTGCATTCAGAGACTTCTGGTGCTCTGAGCCCCACTGAAAAGTGGAGGACTTTTGCATGATCACATAGATGGGAGTAAATATGACTGGGTATTGTCTCCAAAACCCCACTAGATGTTGTGCTCTCTTAACATCAGTGGAAGCTTTGAGGAGAGTACCTTATCTCAGACCAGGGCAGGGATATCTCTGCTTATCGGTCCATATATATCCTATGAATTTCAAACACCATGAGAGGGCTTGTGTTTTATGGGGGGCTATTGTCCAACCATAGCCTCAAGGTGAGCTCGGACAGGGTCGGGGGCAGAGCCTCCACTCATGTTGTTATCCATATAGTGCCATCTGTGGAATTCCTCTGGTACCAGGAGGTCCTCCAAGTCCTGGTGGCACAGTCTGGGGCCAATGGCAAAGTTGTTTAGATATTCCACAGATAGCCTGGTTGAAAGCATATTGTGCCCTTTCAAATGTAAAAGCTAATTAGAGGTGGGAGTCTGAGGACACCTGCACAGAGTAAAACCTATTACTTAAGTCAACTACTGCAAAACAAAGACCAGCCAGAGGATTTAATAACCTCTGTGAGCTCTATAATATTGGGGCTTTAATTGGGGCAACAATCCTATCCAAATTCCATGGTCCACAGACAGTCTCCATTCATCCTTGCCTGATTTCTGGACAGGCCAGATTGGCGAGTTGAATAGGGAGACTATGGGAATAATCACACCTTCATTAAGTAAATCCTTTATAACTGATACAGACATTCCATCCCTTGCTTAAACTTATACTGTGGGTTGTTAGCACTTCTCAGGGGGAGGGGTAATGACACTGGCTCCCACTGGCACTAATATCTAAGATTTGGTCCAAATGGCGAGTTGACATCCTAGGATATCCATGCTAATTATGGGGAAGGGGATGGAGAGCTCAGAGATTCTTAACTACTGGGATCCAGGGTTCTCTGATTGCTCCCATGATGAAGTCCACATGGACAGCAGCGCCTCCCACTCCCTCCATAGGGTTGGTGTGACCCCAGTATATATCAGGGTTGCCTGGCACTAGGATGACCTGAGATCCAGTGTCCAGCAGCAGCTGGTTTCTAGGGGCCCATAGCACTATGTGAAGGGATCGCCCCCTTTTCCTAGTCTAAAAGGTCCATTCTTACCCAATATTTCTGTCCTAGTTCCCATGAAGGTGGAGAGGGGGGAAGAGGCAGCATAGCCTCCAGACCAGGTGATGTTGGGGCAGTTTGGCACCTCAGTTGGAGAAGAAGGATTAGGGGTGAGGTTGGAGTGAGGTTAGGAGTAAGGCCTCAACAGGCAAAGGGAAGGGTTGAGTGGCAGCTCAAGGAGCTGCAGGGGTGGGGCAGCTACTTGCAGCAAACTTGAAGGCCCCCAAAGCAATGGATGGGAAAGGAAGGGAAGGGCATAGTCTCCGAGGCTGGAGAAGGGGAGGAATACGATTTGCTGGGAGTAACCTCCAAGACACTCTTCTCCTGGAAGGGGCGGTGGTGGGGTGGAGAGAAGGGAAGGGAAGTAGGAGAAGGGAGGGGAATGTCCCAGGGGGAAGAAGGTTGCCATCAAAGGGGCATCCAGACACTCTCCCCAAAGGCAGGAGGGTAGACCGGAGTGAGAAGAAGGCTGGAGCATAACACCAGGTTCATGAAAAAAGAAAAACAAACAAACAAAAATGTAAAATATATTGCAACAGCTTTAACCCTTTACACAAACTTCAATTGGGAGGGACCAAACAGCTCACAAGTGATTTGCCCTTCGCTGGGGAAAAGTTAAGCCCTAGCGCTCTCAAATAAATAGGTGGGCAAATAATTGAATAGTTACTAGATAAAGAATGTAGTTGCTAGCCCTTCCTTACACCTCTTGGCTGAAATTCCAAATAGTTTGATGGGCAAACACTGTTTCCCTTAAGAGTACCTTGCTTGCTGTGCCAATTGAATTGATAATTAAGGAATTCATGAAGTGGGGGCAAGCACTCCCACTTCTTTGGGTCCTCGCCAGGAAAAACCATGATGGCAGCGGGAAACAGGACAGTAATCACACTTTAATAATCACAGAGGGTAAGGGGACAAACAGCAGAGAACATAGAGACAAGCAGTGAAATGGGTACAGAGGCAGATGGTGTGAGGACAGGGATGAGTGTGAGGAAGAAGATGAGGAGGGGGAGAGGCAGAAAATACCACTCGGGTACCCATGGATTAGAGTTAGGGACACTCAGCAGCGTAGACCCGATGGAGTGCTAGGGTGGGGGTTGGAGTGGGGGGCAGTAGTTTGAGGTCTCATTTTCATAGGTTTTGGGGAGATGGAGCAGACTAAATCTTAGTGCCACCTTGAGATTAGTTCATATCCAAATCATCTTAAAGTTGTCAGTAAAATCTTAAAGTTAACACATCCACATCATCTCAATATTATCAGCACCATTTGGTGATCTTCTGATCTTTACTATGGACGTCTGGAATTTGGGATTTACATACCAAAAGGCTCTAGATGGCTTTCCCTGTTGTCGTTCAGTAGTGTTTGTTTGCCTCTTGGTGACCCCATTTGGGGTTTTCTTGGCAGAGATACTGAAGCAGTTTTTCATTTCCTTCTCCAGCTCATTTTACAGGGGAGGAAACTGAGGCAAACAGGGTTAAGTGATTTGCCCAAGGTCATACAGCTAGTAAGTGTCTGAAGTTGGATTTGAACTCAGGAAGGTGAGTCTTCTTGACTCTGGGCCCAGAGTTCTATCCACTTCCACACCTAGCTGCCCCTATGCCACCAGGCTTCCTCTGATTCTACACATATTACCAGGATGTGAATTTTAGTTAACACATGATACAACTTGTAAATTATGCCCCTTTGATCTTTGGGATGGTTTTGTAGGTGACTTCCAAGTTTCCCTTAGAAACCTCCATGCTATTGCCTCCTTATCCTGGCTACTTATAAACTTACTCCATGGGGGCAGGGGCAGGGGGGCCAGAACAAGATGCAATTTAAACACATCTGATGTAGCCCCAGCCCCTACGATGCATGTATTCCAAGGTTCAACTGACCTGTAGACTGGGTATTGCCATTCTCCCCAGGCACTTTCTTGCTATGGCACAGACTTGTTTCCTGGATCCCCACCCCTTATGTCCCCGATCCCTCTTTTTGCCCCCCACCCCTGAGAAAGACCCTGATTTCAGCAATCCAGACCACTCCAATGCCTTGCCCCAGGGAAGCAGGGCAGTGTCCTATTCATGTCATGTAGTTCTTTGTCAAATCTGTATTAAAGTTTGAGCCCTAAGTGGCTTGACGCATTAGCTCTGAGTGCATAACTTTTTGTGTGCCTGAGACACCAGCTCGCCTGTGGATAGAGGGACAGTGTGAGGAGGACGACCACCCCTTATCCTCTTGCCCCACTGGTATCTATCCCTCTCCCATGTTTTTCACCCCTTGGTGGTATCACTCTTTAGGGATAATTCCTTCCCCTTTTGCCCTGAAAGTCTTGCTTTTATCTCTATATGGAGAGTTTCCTATTAAATGATGGGGAATGGGGTATGCAAGCTTGATCAACTCTCAACTTACTTAGAAATGGCTCCATGAACATAGGTACAGGGAAAAGCACTTGGGAGCTCAAAGTCTAGGTCATTATCTGTGAAACACAGATCTAGGTGACCTTGTTTTCTACAGAGTGAGACCTGCTTACAGAGTATGGATGCTACATTAATTCTTTCAGGCCATTAGTGCCTAAAACAGGACTTTATGGTCTCTGGACATTCTATAAATACTTTTTGTCTAAATAGTCAGTGATATGATTTATCAAGGTTACTTCTTCCCCCTGCAACATTGCTTAAGTTAAGATTGCATATCATCTTGGGGAGGGGGAAAAAATTTAGAACTCAAAATCTTATAAAAGTGAATGTTGAAAACTAAAAATAAATTATTTTAAAAAAAACATAACTTAGGTTATATTTTCCCTGAAAGGTAATGGATCTGTGTCCTCCCAAGAGACTCAGGGTTCAAGACTCAAGTTATAGCT
This sequence comes from Vombatus ursinus, assembly GCF_900497805.2. NCBI lineage: Eukaryota > Metazoa > Chordata > Mammalia > Diprotodontia > Vombatidae > Vombatus > Vombatus ursinus. The sequence goes on from NW_020940355.1 coordinate 11,869,022, forward strand.
ACTTTGACATAGCTCCCTGGTAGCCTCTGACTATATTGATGTGGCTGCCTAGTCATCTAAGGGTCACCATAAAAAAGGCCTAGCCACATGGAGTCATGGCCTTTCAGACTTGTCAAATGCCCTAAGACTACCTGAGTCACCACACCCTGCCCTTCTGACCAGATGTATTTCCATATGGAGACAAGGGAAGAGTTGGCACTTACCCAACCTAAATGCTTGAGTATGCTTGTTGAAAATTCTTTCTCTGATGTGGTCAAATAAACTTTCTTTTGTTAGCTGTTGAATGACCTACAAATGCTTCATTTTATTTCTACATTGAACCTGATCTTGGCCTAAATCAGGCCCACCCCTAACAAAGCATTTTAAGCAAGAGGAACATTATGTAGTAGAAAGAGCCTGAGCATGGATTCAGGAAACCCTACAGGATTATAGTAACTCCTAAGTAAAATAATATATGTGAAGTGCTTTGCAAACTTTTAAGCGCTATTTAAATGTCAATTATAACTAACTGTGTGACCACAGGTGAGTTTGATTAAATCATAGATTTAGAGCTAGAAGAGGCCTTTTATAATTCATATTCTATCCAGGGTGGGGAATCTGAGGCCTTAAGGTCACCTGTGGCCTTCCAGGTCCTTGAGTGCGGCCTTTGGACTGAATCCAAATTTTATAGAACAGATTTGTATCTTTTTATAGAATTGATTTGTTCTATAGAATTTGGATTCAGTCCAAAGGCCGCACTCAAGGACCTAGAAGGTCACAGGTTCCTCACCCCTGTTCTAGTCCAATCTCCCAATCACTCTGAGCTTGGGTTTCTCTAGTATAAAATAAGGAATAGTAACACTTGTAATACCTAACTCACAGCCTTCTTATGAGGTTCAAATTAGACAATGTGTCTAAAATGCTTTTCAAATATTAAAATCCTATCTGAATGCAGCTCCTCCGCAAAGTCTTGCTTTGATTTCTCATCATAGCATGGAGGTGACTCTGGGTTCCCAAAGGCTATGCCAATGGGAAAAAAAAAATAGCTCTGGTGTATCCTACCAGTCTAAAGAGGCTTTTTGAGTATGGCCCCAGAAACAGACTTTCTCTAAAGACCAGCCCAGGTAAGTGTGGAGAAGCTGAATTCTTTGATTGTGGCAACTTCTAAAGCAAAGATAAATATAAAATGGCCCTCTGCAATGTGCTTCTGCGTGACAGTGGCAGAGTGGAGAACAAAGGGCTAGAAGCTGCTACAGACGTGGTTCAAAAGAAGATGGACCATCTATGAAATCACTTCCCCCCATTTTAACCTTTATACTTTAACTAGATGAGAACATATCTCCATCAATCAATTCTTCCCAGGTCTTTGAACTGGAAGGCACAAGAATCATATTGGGATAGGCCAAGGGTGGGGAACCTGTGGCCTCAAATTTGTTCTGTGAAGTTTGAATTCAGTCAAAGGGCCACACTTGAGGACCTAGAGGGCCACTTGTGGCCTCGAGGCCAGATGTTCCCCACCTCTGGGATAGGCCAAGGATACCTGGCCACTACTCAAGGATTGTCTAATATTTGTCAAGGCTGTTGAAAAGGAAATGAATTCCAAAAATTAGAGGAAGTGTGACTTTCCAGGTCTGAGAGGAACCACTTGGAGAGGAAGAAGAGGCCTTAGCTTTGGCCCTGGCCAGGTTTTCTCCCCCGCCCCCACCATCCTCACCCCTTCCACCTTTCTGCCCTTTGCTAGGTGAGATGGTGGATACAGTAGGAGATGTGGAGTCAGGAAGATCTGAATTTCTTATCTGGGGATAAGAATAATTATTCCTCATTAACAGCCTCACAGAGTTGTTGTGAGAATCAAATGAGATAATATTTGGAAAGTGCTTTGCAAACCTAAAGTGGTATATAAATTTTAGGTGCTAGTATCATTTTTATCATAATCATAATTATTAGACTGGACAAGGGCCTTGTGAACTTCAAATGGTCCAAAGTGTCCCATAAGTGTCCTAGTTGTATCAGAAGGGTGAGGACAGATGGATAATGATCCATCACGCTTAAAGGAAGCTTCTTGAGCACATCACAAATGGGAAAAAGAGACTTCTAGCAACCAAAAGCTATGTATTTTTATTACCTGATGAACCTTCTAATTTTCAGCATACTTTCCCCTGGACCCTATATGTACTTATGAGAGGGCATATAATAGATTTGGGGGCAGTGGGGATGTTTTTGTACCAACAGTCACTATTACTAAGGCCCTTAGTAAATATGCCTTTCTAAAAGCAACTTACGTGACTGACTGAAATGACTCTCAACTGATAATCTTTGGGGGAAGGACACTGGTTGGGGTTTGAATCTATGATATTAGACTCACCCTTGACTCCTCTAGGATACCCTTAATGCTCTAAGGAGGAAAGCCAGCTAAGCTCAGGGAACCCAATACATAAGGGGGAGTGGGAATGAGAATCCCTGGACTCCACTGTATATTAATTTAGCTGTTCAAGGAATAATCAGCCAATCAACAAGCACCACCTATGTTCCAGGCACTGGATCATAGGTTCCAGAAATATAAAGATAAAAATACCTCAAAGCTATAACAAGAACAAAACTACAAATATCGCTCCCCCTCCCCCCCAATTCCTCACCTATACCACCTCAGTCTCTGGAGAGGTTGGGTTGAAACTGAGTACAATTTCTATGTAGCATTGGTCCTACAAAATGCATATCCAGATGCAATAGGACTAACAGATGAAGCCTCATCTCAGCTACCTCTGATGACACTTGAAAGTCACTTGGGGGTTCAGATTCTTTAAGAGTCTAGCCAAGATTCTTAAGACCTGGCCTGCTTGCATTAGCAATACAAATGCTTAGATTCCATAAGAGTCCGGCCAATATGGCGGATCTTTAATAAACCTTGTCTTTGGCTGAAAAAAAGGTCACTTGAGGTGACTCTTAAAAGTTTCTTGGGGCATTAAAGTTGCCCTGGCTACAAAACCCAGCATGAACTCAGAGTCACAGACTTCTAGATGTGAGAAGTGCTAACAGTTTGGTTCCCACAGATTCAATAGGAACACAGGACATACACAGGACATGCAGAAATGGGTAAAACAGGATGAAAGGGAGGGCAGAACAACCCTATCCAATCATATAGCTGGAAGAATTCTATAAATTCCTCTTGAAGGGCGCCCAGGCTGAAACCAGCTCAAGCTGGTCAGGGTCAAGGGACTGTCACTTATTTTTCAGTAAGATGCATGCTTAATTAGCCTCATGCATATTAACTTACACACCCCATGGGAGGAGACAGTCGCCATTTTTGTGTACGCATTAAATGATGAGGGAGGGAGGACACATTAAGGAGTAACATGCAAAGGGCAGTCCAGAAAGAGGGACATTCTGTCTGTCCCTGACCAATGAATGAAAGGGAGAGTGGGCCAAGGTGTGGTTAAAGCCAAATAATCCTATATAATCAATTACTCTGCTTCTGTATGGGTGTGTGTGGGTCCTGTGAGGGAACATACACACCCGATTCTTGTGAGAATTGACAATAAAGGTATCTCTTCTCTGTCTCCAGTTATTACCCAGCTTGGAGAATTCAGCCAGCCCAGCCTCAGGCTGAATTCTGAATTGAGTCTGGGGTCTTTATAACGTAGAAGCTCACTCTCCTTTCAAAGCTCACAAGGTTAGAGGCTCCAGATAAAGGACTAAGGTCCATTTTCACAGAACCACATATTGGCCTCAAAGGGAAGAATGCCCAAGGCCTTTCCCCTTACAGCATTGTCCTTCACCAGATGAACTAAGAACAGCCAAGGAGAATGGCCTAGGTTCTGGTCCATTAGAGCCTTTTAAAGGTACCTTCAGGGGCAGCTAAGTGGTTCAGTGGATAGAACACTGATCCTGGAGTCAGGAAAACCTGAGTTCAAATCCAGCCTCAGACACTTATTAGCTATGTGACCCTGGGCAAGTCATTCAACCCCAATTGCCTTCCCCCCAAATAAAAAAATAAAGGTACCCTTAGTTCCAGCTATGCAGCTAAACAAAGAGATTCCTCCTAACCATGTGGTTAGTGGAGGAGAATATCTATAGAAGCTCCAATATCTCTCCATTATATGGAGTCTCTCAACTCTCCTGATTTTTACATGGAGAAATGTGGTCTACACATGTGACTATCCATATGTACATACATACATATTAGAAGACATATGTACATATTATATATATAATATATATACACGTAGACATATTTTCAGTCAATTGTGTGATGATAAAAATGTGTTTAGAATATAAAAGCCTGTCTTTCATAAGCCTGTCCCTTCTAAATTGCTCAACATGGATGTTGATGCAAATATAGATTGATTTTCATAATAATTTTATATAGATAGGAAAGTAAGTATAAGGGTTAGTAGTTATTGGTGTTACCACCTTTTTTGTTAAAAACATTTCAAATTTTTCCCAGGGGAATCCCTCAAAACCATCAAAATTGTGTCACCTCCAACATGGACTTCTTTTTTATATGCTTGATCCAATTCAACTATTTTGGGGTTTTTTCTTACGTTGCCTTAGAGTCATTTTACTTCCTCAATAAAAAATTTGAGACTGCTGTTAAGTTCCAAATGTAGCATGGCTCCACTGTTCCAAATGGTGAAAAGAGTTTGTTACCAAAAAAAAAAAAAACTTTACAGATCTTTTCCAGTTTTGTCTAAATACTCTTGGGAGGACTTTGCTTGGTTGGGACTCAGGCTAAACTTTTTTTAGCTTTGTTTTTCCTTCTACTATTTCTTACTATTTTATGATATAATGTGTTCATAATCTTCCACCTTTCTAAGATGTGATAGCTCTATTGTCAGGTAACCATTTGTTATATTGAGCCAAAATCTGTCTCAACATAATTTAGAGAATCATAGATTTGAATCTGGAAGGGACCTTAGAGGTCAATTAGTCCAACTCATTTTTTTTTTTTTACAGATGAGGGAACTGAGGCCCACAGAAGAGAAGTGACCTGACCAAGGTTACACAGGCAGTAAGTAACAACCATTAATCCTCATCCTGCCCTCTGGGGCCATGTAGAACAAGCTGAAGACAGTCCTTCAAATATTTGAAGATAGCTATCAGTTACTCCCTTGCCCCCTCAAAGTCATCTCTTTTTTAGACAAAATATCAACCTTTTTTTCATATGATACAGTTTTAAATCTCTTTCCGCCATCCTGCTTATCCTCCCTTTAATACAAGTTCCAATTTGTCCACTCCCTTAATAAAATGTGGTGTATAGAACTGTTAGAAATCAAAAAGGGAACGAGTATGGAGGTGGTTGAGTCTCATGACCAAGTCACATTCTTGGTGGGAGGCTTTCAGCCCACCTCCTCATTAGAAAAGTTCACCCACTCATTGATTGTTAATCAATCAGGGTAGATCTCCAACTGTCAGGGGCATGCACTTTTCCAAAGGTATTTAAGTATTCGATGATCTCCGTGGTCTTTGTCTTTGGTTACCAAGACAGACCACTGACCATTAATTTATTAATTATTTGCCATCCTAATTAATAAATTGATTATTAATTATCCAGAAACTCTGTCCTAAAAACATTAGGCTCATGCCCTTCAAACTCCTGCATTGTTCGACTTGAGTGATCTGGGTAGAGATGGATTCTCTTGTCTGGAGTGCTAGAGGCAGTTGAGTCTCATCATCAAGTCTATCAGCAGAACAAAACATGCCACCATCAATATGGCCAGAGTACAGAGTACAGGACAAATATCACTTCCCTTCTGGACATTATCCTTCCTCTTGTACAACCTAACACATGAATTTTAAGGTTTGGTGTAATGTAGCACAGTTGATTCATTTAACTTGTTATTCATTAAATCCCTCAGATCTTTTCTGGACACACTTAAAAAATAAATAAAAGCAGTGATCATTAAATTCCTTTAAAAAGTGACCATCTCATGTGCATTTAAATATAGTTTAGTTGACAAGAATTCAGTTTACACACAACTTAGCAGGAATTTAGCTATTGCCTCAAGTGAGCCAACATATATATAGCATAAAATTTTATGGGTTTACTAATTCTATGGAATCCTTATGTTTCTGAAGAGTTCTATATAAAAAAAGCATTCAGAGAGGATCTCTTGTTTTCTAGCTGTCCTCTAACCAACAGATGGTCTCTAAGAATTTCCTTCTTGCTTCCTCCTAGCTTTTTTAAAGTAGCTAATGATTTGTAGGGAACAATTCTTTATACTTGCAATGTGAATATCTACCCACTAATTCATGATTTGTCTTTTTTTTTTATTTTGACATTGTAGTAGGACTAAGACAATGCTCCCAGACTACTTCTACCACCTGATAGCTTTCTGCTTCCACAACCACAAGAAAAAACTACACTAGCCAAAATCCGATGTTCTTTCCACTACATGATTTTAAACCTGAGAGTTGAGAGGGAACTCAGAAGTCAATATCTGCAAACGGACATTCCCAGCATACCCAACAAAGGCACCAAGCCTTGTTGTGAAGACTTCCAGTGAAAGGGGAATCCATTACCCTTAGGGGTACTACTTTCCACTTTGAGACAGCTCTATTGGTTAGGAATTTTTTTTTCTAATATCAAATCTAAATTTGCCTCTTCGTAACTTCTATCTACCACTCCCTGTTCTACTCTTTGGGGCCAAGCAGAACAAATCCAATCCTTCTATAGGATGATACTCTTCAAACATTTGAAGGCAGCCAAGTCAAAGTTTTTAAAGAAAATCATATTTTAAATGTAACTTGGGAGCTTTCTCAAAGGGATCACCCTATGAAGAACCCTTTCTGAGAAGAAAAAAAAAATCCCCTCATAATTCTTTTTTATAAATCTATATTTTCACATACATTATCAGACTTTCTTAGACTAGAATACCTCTAAATTAAAGCCTATGTCCCTGTGAGGACAACTGGGTCTGCAAAAGTTGTCCAAGTTGACAGTGAAACTTGAGCAGCAACAACTTCTTTCTCAGAGGAAAGAGAGTAGAAGCTGCCTTTACAAATGGTTCTAAGTCATATCATCAATGTTGTGGGAGGCATTTCTGGCTCCTGTTGTCAGACTCTCCAGCTGGGAAAAGCTGTTGTATGTTTTTTCTTCCAACAGATTTCAGACAGTTTTGAAGTTCAGTTATTAGAGATGCCTCAGTTATCACAAAACTAATGGTTGACTTGACTTTACATGTATAATGGATATTGTATTTCTTGCCTTCTTAATGAATGGAGGAGGTGTAGAAAGAGGGAGAGAATTTAGAACTGAAAATAAAAATTCAAAAAAAAAATTTTTTTAATGAATAGTTTTCTGCATGCTATAATTTAATATTGACTTCACAGAGAACTCTGAGGAACATTTTCTAAAAGTGGCATAATCAGAATTCCATGGTCTAGGACCATCAATAGTAAACAATATTATTTATGGAGGGAGCCAAGATGGCGGAGGGAAAGCAGCGATTTGCTTGAACTCTCCCCCAAACCCCTCCAAATACCTGTAAAAAAAACGGCTCTGAAGAAATTCTAAAGTAGCAGAACCCCCAAAAAGACAGAGTGAAACAAATTTCCAGCCCAAGACAACCTGGATGGAAAGGTGTGGCATGGGCATGCAGGCCACAGCAAACCTGGGGCAGGCCTCAGAGGACTGAATCTCAGGCAGCTGTGGCAGTTTCCAGACTTCTCAACCCACAAACACCAAAGATAACTTAGAAGGTCAGTGGGAAAAGTCTGTGACTGCAGTGAGAGTTAGAAGCTAGGTTTCAGCCACAAGTCCCGAGCGCGGGCCTCGGCTGCCTCCTGAGCTTCCGGCCCACAGACTGAGGGGGAAATGAGTGGCTGATCAGAGGGGGATTGCAGGGATCTCTTTGCCAGTGCTGAGGCAGGAATCTCTTGCTTTGCCCGTGCTTGGATCTGGGTCATAGTTCTGAGGGGCGGTCCTGGGGCAAGGAAGACTGCTGGTGTGGTGGAGATTGTTGTGGCAGTGGAGAGGAAACACCTTGCCCCTTATCATAGCACCTTGGAAGAACTGAAATTTTTCAGGTCCCTAGAAGTATCTCTGAAAACAGCTGTACAAACCCCCAAAGCTTGGGACAGTACATTCTCCACATTGGAAGCAGACTCTTACCTTACCTTAACAAAGAGTTTAAAACTCAAGCAATTGGCCAGGATCATGAGTAAGCAGTTCAAGAAGAGTCAGATTATATTATCTTACTTTGGTGACAAAGATGATCAAAACATACCAGAAGAAAACAAAGTCAAAGCTCCTATATCCAAAGCCCCCAAGAAAAATATGAATCAGTCCCAGGCCTTGGAAGAGCTCAAAAAGAATTTTGAGAAACAAGTAAGAGAAGTAGAGGAAAAACTGGGAAGAGAAATGAGAGTGATGCAAGAAAATCATGAAAAACAAGTCAACAGCTTGCTAAAGGAGACCCAAAAAAATACTGAAGAAAACAACACCTTAAAACATAGCCTAACCCAAATGGCAAAAGAGGTCCAAAAAGCCAATGAGGAGAAGAATGCCCTAAAGAGCAAAATTGACCAAATGGAAAAGGAAGTCCAAAAGATTACTGAAGAAAATACTTCCTTAAAAATTAGAATAGAGCAATTGGAAGCTAGTGACTTTATGAGAAATCAAGACACTGTAAAACAAATCCAAAAGAATGAAAAATTAGAAAACAACGTGAGATATCTCATTGGAAAAACAACTGACCTGGAAAATAGAACCAGGAGAGAGAATTTAAAAATTATTGGACTGTCTGAAAGCCATGATCAAAAAAAGAGCCTAGACATCATCTTTCAAGAAACTATCAAGGAAAACTGCCCTGATATTTTAGAACCAGAGGGCAAAATAGAAATTGAAAGAATCCACCGATCTCCTCCTGAAAGAGATCCCCAAAGGAAAACTCCTAGGAATATTGTAGCCAAATTCCAGAGTTCCCAGGTCAAGGAGAAAATATTACAAGCAGACAGAAAGAAACAATTCAAGTATTGTGGAAACACAATCAGGATAACACAAGATTTAGCTGCTTCTACGTCAAGGGACCGCAGGGCATGGAATATAATATTCCAGAGGGCAAAGAAGATAGGATTACAACCGAGAATCACCTACCCAGCAAAACTGAGTATAATCCTTCAGGGGAAAAAATGGTCATTCCGTGAAATAGAGAACTTTCAAGCATTCTTGATGAAAAGACCAGAGTTGAATAGAAAATTTGACTTTCAAATACAAGACTCAAGTGGAACATGAAGAAGTAAACAGGAAAGAGAAATCATAAAAGACTTATTAAGGTTGAACTGTTTACATTCCTGCATGGAAAGATGATATTTGTAACTCATGAGACCTTTGTCAGTATTAGGGTAGTTGGAGGGAAAAAATTATATGTATGTATGTATGAGAGAGAGAGAGAGAGAGAGGGCACAGGCTGAGTTGAAGATGAAAGGGTCATATCTGGAGAATAAAATTAAGGGGTGAGAGATGATTATACTAGGAGAAGGAGAAAAGGAGGGGTAGGATGGGGTAAATTATCTCACAAAAACCGAAAAGAAAAGGCTCTTACAGTGGAAGGGAAATGGGGGAAGGTGAGAGGGAATGAATGAATCTTATTCTCATAGGATTTGGCTTAAGGAACCTCAATTGGGTATGGAAATCTGTCTTACCCTACAGGAAAATAGGGGGGGGGGAGGGGATAAGAGAGTAGGGGAATGATAGAGAGGAGGGCAGATTGGGAAAGGGGATAATCAGAAGCAAATACTTCTGAGGAGGGACAGCGACAAAAGAATAGAATAAATGGGGTTGTAGGATAGGATTAAGGGAAATAGAGTTAGTTTCCCACAACATGTCTACTATGGAAGTGTTTTGCATAACTGCACATGTATAACCTATATTGAGTTGCTTGCCTTTTCAATGAGGGTGGTTGGGGAGAGGAGAAAATTTGGAACCCAAAGATTTAAAAACACATGTTTAAAAAAAATGTTTTCACATGCAACTGGGAAATAAGAAATACAGGAAATGTGGTACAGAAATCTATCCTGCCCTACAGGAAAATAGAAGGGGAAGGGGATAAGAGAAGTGGGGGAGGGATAGAAGGGAAGGCAGACTAGGGGAAGGGGTATTCAGAATTCATGCCATCTTGGGGTGGAGGGAGGGGTGAGATGGGGTGAAAATTTGCAACTCAAAATCTTGTGGAAGTAAATGTTGAAAACTGAAAATAAATAAATTTATTAATAAAAAAACAAAACAAAAACAATATTATTTATGTTGTTGCTTGCCACCCAGATAAAATTAACTCCCCAAAGTTTATTTCAGATAACATATACCATATTAGTACAAATATAGATAGCTCCCAAATATAGGTTACACTCATAAAAGGAAATAGCTTTGAAAGGACAATAATGTACATGAATACTAAAAACCAAAATAATACCAAGGGTATGTTTTATATAAGCCAGATTTGAGAACCAAAGTGCAACCCATATTCAGAACAATAGAGCACTAAGCTATATTTATAATGTGTTTGTAATGCAACCAATACCAAAATGTTGCCGGGCTCAAATATAACTATCAGTTATCCAAACACACCTATACACATATGAGTGTGAGTGCCTGTACGCACTTGCACAGAGAAAAAGTCTAAGTAAAGATTGAAAATTCCTTGAGGACAGACCAGCTTTGTAACCCAGGGACCAGTAGGATTAATTGCACTTAATAAATGTTTACTGGATGCTGATGAATAAAATATAATTCATTCTTTTTCTGTAAACCTAGATTAGAACTATTAAAGTACATTTATTTTTGGGACAGTGCAACACCAATACTACAACATCTGGACATTTTTTAGATGAAGGAAACTACTTCTAAAATGAACTGTTTTGTTGTAACAAATTTATGAGGGATAATCTGGAAATCAGTAACCAAACCATAATCATAACTCAAAAACTTATCAGGTCAGCAAAACAAAGGTGTAATGAAGGCAATTGTTTTTTGTTGTTTAGTCATTTAGTCATATCTGACTCTTTGTGACCCCATTTGGGGTTTTCTGGCAGAGATACTGGAGGGGCTTGCCATTTCCTTTCCAGCTCATTTTACAGATGAGGAAAATGAGGCAAACAGAGTTAAGCAGCTTGTCCAAGGTCATGCAGCTAATAAGTGTCTAAGGCCTTATTTGAACTCAAGTCTTCCCGACCCCAGGCCTGGCACTCTATCTACTTCACCACCTAGCTGCTTAATAAAGGCAATTAGAAGCTGGTAAATCCTGCAACCCAGGTCAGGCCATTTCACTTCCTATTCATAACTTCAGTCTCTCCCTATCAGGAACAAATAGAAAATCCTCTGTTTGGTCTTCAAAGCCCTCCATATGACCTAGCCCAGGGGTGGGGAACCTACAGCCTCAAGGCCACTGTGGCCCTCTAGGTCCTCAAGTGAGGCCCTTTGACTGAATCCAAACTTCACAGTGAAGTCACATACGGCCTCAAGGCCCTCCCATGATCCTAGCCCCTTTCTATCTTTTTAGGCTTCTTATATCTTACACATACATCTCCTTCCCTTCCTCCCCTCAAGGACTCTGTGATCCTGTGACACTGGCCAGCCTCTTGGCCATTCCTTCTACTAGTCACTCTCACCTTGTCATTTTTGCTGGCTGTCCCAAATACCTGGAATTCTCTTGCTCCTCATCTCTGCCTACAGGCTTCCCTGACTTCCTTCAAGTCCCAGATAAAATCCCACCTCCTACAAGAAGCTTTTCTGGCTCTCCCTTAATACTAGTGTTTTCCCTCTATTGATTATCGCTGTGTTATCCTGTATATATCTTGTTTGTACATAGTTGTCATGTTGTCCCCCCTACTAGACTGTGAGCTCCTGGAGGGCAGAGACTGGGTTTTTTTTTCTTTTTTTTTCTCCCTAGAATTTAGTAAGGTGTCTGACACATAGTAAGTGCTTAATAATAAATACTGGAACTATTAAGATACTAAAACAGAAGAGGAGGTAGTGAGTGATAATGGCAGAATGGAGAAAAAAGTTTGAAATGCTCTGATAGGTATTATACTCTGGAAGTTCTACTGTTTCATTACTCTTTTTGAGGTCATGGTGCAAGCAGCTAAGTTTATATTGCATAGTTTTTCTATGTATCCCCTGACACTGGCCAATGTGAAGCCTTTCTAAAATTATTTGGCTATGTGATAGGACATCTGGAGTAATGTTTAATCGTCTTTTGAGTAAACCCATTAAGCCCATTTCAGATGGGTTTAGATTTCAGTCTTAAGTACAAATGAAATAGCCTCTGAATACCAAGAGGAAAATAGCATCTCAAAGAATCTCAGAATCATACAACCTCCAAGCTAGAAGGAAACACATACCACTGGGGGATCGCAAGCATCAGCACTATAAGGATACACAAAGTGTTTATTAAGCACTGTCCAAAGTGCTAGTGACACAGACAAAAGCAAGCAAGTCCCTGTCTTCAAGGAACTTATATTCTACACCTTTCTGTTTACAATTGATAAAAATAAGATTTTTCTGGAAATGTATTTTGTAAGGGTATTTATTTTTTATTTGAGTGTTGGTTGGGAAGTATTTGACACGTCAAAACAAAATGCATCAATAAATTCAAAAGAAAAAATGAAGAGAGGTGGAGAGAGGAAAGGAGAAAGGAAGGAAGAAGTCAATATGCCATTTGTCAAGGGCCTATGATATGTCAGGTAGTATGCTAAACACTAAAAACACAAAGAAAGGCAAAAACAGTCCCTGTCATAAAGGAAGAAAGAAAGATCACCTCTGCCACTTATCACTTGGGAATTTGGAACCTTGTCATAGTGCAGTGTTTTCAAACTTTTCTGATCACGCAACATCAGAAAAAAAAATTTGAGCACACTCCTCGGTATGTTTATATTTACTAATTTATAAATTATGCACAGGTACTAGTATACTAGGAATATGTATGTTATAAAACTGAGAGCAAAAATAATTTTGAAGATATGAGGTAAAGATAAAATAATACCTGATTCTAGAGTCAATAGAACCACTAGAATTTATTGGGTAGATGTGCTGCCTCTGGAACCTGACTGGCCTCGGCTTCCCTGGCAGTTTCCTGACCATCTAGGGGCGTGATAAGTGCCAGCCATGTGGAATCTGTGCCTCTCAGACTCAATGAGTGCCTAAGACCACACCAGTTGCCATTCCCTGATGACCTACTGACCAGACATGTTTGGAAATGAAAGGGACCTTGTTCAGAAAAGCAAAGTACCACAGTATCTTTGTCGATACCACCTTCTTGCTCTGTTAGGGCAGCATAAATCAACTTTGTTAAATATTAAATTACTTTTAAGTGTTTCATTTTATCCCAACATCGGAACTGAAAAATTGCAAACTCAAGTGTTTCTGTTATCTCTGCCAAGAAAACCCCAAATGGAATCACAGAGAGTGGAAATGACATAAACGACAACAAAATTTATCACAATCCATCCATCTATGCTCATCCTGTATGACACATTCTGTCCCACCCAGAGCAAAAAGGGGAGAAGCAGGACCCTTATTCACTGGTCACTACCTACACAGGGACCAACCTCCACAGCATAGGGGATACCAGTCGAAGCCACTAGGTGATCTGGGGAACATGGGGCTGTAAAGCTATGGGAAAACAAATTTTCCAGTGGGTTTCTGAGTAGCAATTAAGTTTTGACAGCTCTGAGGACCTGGTTTTCACCTCCGAAGAGAAATCCTGTGAGATTGCAACATGGAAGCATAGAGGGAGTGGAATGGAGGAGTACTGGAGGAGAAGAGCAGTTATGGTTGTGTTGGAGACAAGCGTCATGACTGGCTATTACCGGGAGGTTCGGATACAGCCCATTCGTCTACCCTCCAACTGTTAATCATGTTCTCTTTGGAGTCAGGCCATGGGACCCTGGGCATCCCAGGGCCAACTCTGGAATCCACTTGCATGGTAGAAAGATTATTGGGCTTGGCTTCAGAAAGACCTGGATTCCAACTCTAATTCTCTTCCTTGCTGGGTGATCCTGAATAAGACAATGTCTCTGAGCTTCTATAAAATGGGGATAACACCTACCTCATAGGATTGAGATATATATATATATGTGTGTATATATACATATATATATATATATATGCAAAGCACTTTGTGAACCTTAAGGCCCTATATAGTGCCATGTCTACTGCATACTTCTGTGTTAATGTGCATTGATTTTACTTTAGTTTCAACAGTACTGAAGATTAGTTACCCAGGACATCAGAAAAATCATCTTTGTTGTTTTAAAGTGCTAATGCACATGTTTATATCATACAGTTACAGGTTTTGGACTTGTCCCAGCTTATCTTTGAAAGAGATTGCAGGCAGTTTCAGCCCAGTGGAAAAATGTAATCCATGTTCCAAAAGTCCATTGGTATGGGATTCTCTCCTCACTGGTAGAGGTCAGTGCCCCATACCTGCATGAGGAACAGGGTGAAGTTGTTGAGAGTAGGAGAGAAGAAAGCTCATGTCTTTTCAGTTTCTTGAGTTCTATAGTCACTTCCGGCACTTCTGGCTTCCAGCTTAGAGAGAAGATGAATGATGCCAATTCCACTTCAGATTGCTAAAAGGAAAATGAGATTCTGGGAAAAGCCAACACAAGAGGAGCTGGCAGTCTCCATCATGTGCCAATCCCAAGTTGCCTTTGAGTGAAATCTGAGACCCACTGTCTGTTGAGTTATCTGACTCCCAATTGGAGAGCTCCTTAACTTTGTATTGTCTGATACATATTCTCCTATATACATTTTCCCTGATTTGTTTTACTATCAACTTGGATAGATGGGTTTCATTGCTTTAAAAAAAAGGCACTATATAAATGTGAATTATTATTATTATTATGCTGCCTCCTCTACCATATACACAGTGTAATACAATGGGAAAAGCACTGAACTAGGAATTAAAAGATCTGGGTTCTAGTCCCAAGCCTGCCACTTACCATATAATGCTTATATGACCTTGAGTATGTCACTGTCATTTTTATTCGATAAACAAAATATGAATGATAATAACATCTGTCCTGCTTACCTAAAAAGGATTATTGCAAAGTTCAAATGAGATAATGTATGTGAAAGCACACTGGAAAAACTATAAAGCCCTATACAGATGTAAGAAAGTATCATTACTCAATCTCAAGTTCCTCGGGATAAAGGCACTTTATAGACTTGAAGTATTATGTTCTGTTCTTAGAACACCAATAAATTTGTGTTAACTCAGAAAAACACAGCAAGATGTATTGGCCAATTATATTACAATAACCTATTGGCGAGGAAATAAATCTCCTATTTATATGAGTGTGAATCATTACCACGATGTGGTAAATCTCTGGTTCCTTACAATGTTCAAGTAGGATACACCAAACCACTCTCTTTGCCGAGATCATAACTGACTTAATTTTATAGACTCATTTTTCTCCTTCATGTTCCATAACCAGTCAGCCTCCAAATGCTGCCCATTTTCTTTCAAAATAGTTTTCATGCCTGTCACTTCCATTTCTTTTCCACTGATGCCACTCTAGTAAACCTTAAATGCTAAACAAATATGAGTCCACTTCCTCTTCATCATTGTCTTCATCATTATTATTCATCTAAGGACCTCACCACCTCAGGACTCTATCATTGACACAGTCTCATAACTAATTTCAATCCTTCTTTTACTCCACTGCCAGATTCATCTTCAAAACTTTTTTTCTATCATTTCCCTGCTCAAAAACTTTCAATGGCTTCCTATTTCCTAGCACATTGAGTTTAAACTACTTTGCCTTCACTTCCAATTCTCCCTTAACCTTCTATCCAAACCTTTCCCACTATTCTTCCACCGCCCAGCTTAAGTCCCATTTTTGCCACGTGCTTCCCAGTTACTCTAACCTTAATTGATTTCCTCTCTGTCGCTTCTAGAAAATGCTACATCCAAATTTATACTATGTAATTTAGCACTTCATCATGATCTGACATAATTTGCTATTGTTTCATATGGGCCATTGTCATCCCAAAGAAATTATAAGGTCCTTGAGGTCAGGAACCATCTCTTACTCTTTCTGTTCCACTACCATAGACAACAAAGGAATAAACACATTGTCAAAGTCCAATTATACTGGCTACTTGATTGACTGATTGTAATTTGCTGTGGCCAGTCAAAATGCCATCATTTTCACTTAAAATTAAAAATAAAACTGTTTTTATCTCTGCTACTTAATAGTTCCTAAACCTTTAAACAATTCAGAAGTAATTTCACATTGCTATGGTCTTTGTGGGTTTTATTTCACTCTTTAAAATGAATACACTTTTTCAGAGAGAAAGAAATTATGAAAATCAAGCTTGTGGTATTGTAGTTGAATGAATTTTTACTTATCATATTTATATAGTGTTTTTTCCTCAAAGAAAAACTCAAAATGGAATATTTAAATGCACAAACAACAGCATGGCTATATTAATCAAAATTGTGTGTCTCCTAATGGATTAATTTGAGTCTTTACTTTGGAATGGTTAGAGCAAATAATCCATACATATTCATTTAGAGATATGAACACGTGTGTGTGAAGGCAAAGTACTTTATTTATAGATCATATTATGTTATGCAAATTAAATTTAAAAGTTGTACCACTGTGATTTGGGGATATCATTTGCCTGTTTGCCAGCAGTAGTTAGGTAATCATAAAATGCAATTTTTAGAGTTCCCTTATCTTAGGCACAGACATAAGAATTTATGGGACAAATAAAAGGCAAGAAAAAAAACCCTTTATTCTGTGATCTTATTCTTCATAAATCAGAAGTCTCTATCACAAAGTATATAACCTGTGTCTGAGACAGGATACAAAGGGGCAGGATTCACATAAACTTTGAAGGAGTTTTCTCATTCTATTGGGTCATACTTCCTACCCAGGAAACTTGGGAAAATATAAATATTGTACCACTAAATATACTAAAACCAACATCCCACTTGCAAGCATGCAGTTTACAATTTTACATAAGAAAATGTCATAAAAGGAAGAAAACCAGCACATGTTCTTTTGCATTAGCAGCCATTATTCCTAAAGTTGAATTAAATTCCCCAAGATTTCTGGTAAAGATAGTTACAGCTTAAACTGGGTTATGCTAAACAATTCCTCAATAAAGATTTTTTGGGGGGGCAGCTAGGTGGCACAGTGGATAGAACACCAGCCCTGAAGTCAGCAGGACCTGAGTTCAAATCTGGCCTCAGACCAAACACTTGACATGTACTAGCTGTGTGACCTTGGGCAAGTCACTTAACCCCGATTGCCTCACTAAAGTATAAAAATAAAGATTTTTTTTAAAGTATTGGATGAAGCAACGATCAACAAAACCGAAAGGAAACACCAGTAAGTTCCTCCATCCAGTCTAGGGTTATATAAATCTCTACTTAAGTATAAAGTGTCACCATTAATATTATTAACACAAGAAGAAAGCCAGAATCCTGTGGGCTTTGTGGCTGGGGGCTCACCAAGAGGTTCTGGAATCAGTCACAATCACCAGTAAACAGGATCTGAAGCCAGCAAGATCTCAATCAACCCATAGGAGCCACACTAAAGGACAAAGTCAGCCCCCAGTAGGTCACTATTCAAAGAAATGCTGCAAAGGGACAAGGATACTGCCCGTGTACCTTTGGGTCTTCCAAAAAGCCTAAAGCCACTTGATCTGGGTTGATCCTGTTGCATCTTATTCCCCTTCCCATGACCCATTAACTCCGGTCTCCTAGCTGTTCGTCACACAAGATACTCCATCTCCCTGTTCCATGTATTTTTATTAGCTGTCCCTTATGTCTGGGATTCTCTGCCTCCTGGGTTCCCTGGCTTCCTTCGAGTCCCACCTAACATCCCACCTTTACAAGAAGACTTGCCCAGTCCTCCTTAATGCTATTGCCTTCTCTGTGAGATTACCTCCAACTATCTCCCTATCTACATACATACACACATATATGTGTATGCATATATATGTATATGTATATATATATACATATATATCTTATTTGTACATAGTTGTCTGCAGGGTGTCTATCCCATTAGACTGTGAGGACCTTGAGGATAGGGACTATTTTTGCCTTTCCTTATATTCCTAGTACTTAACACGGTATCTAGAACATAGCAGATGTTTAATTAATGCTTATGAATTTGACTTGATAGTATATAAATTGTTTTCAGGAATAGAAGAAGAAGGTATCCTTCTAAACTCCCTCTGAGACAAATAAAGTTCTGATGCCCAAACTATCAAAAAAGCAATTCGGAATTATACCCAGAAAGTCACTAAATTGTTCATATCCATTGATTGAGCAATATTACTATTATGTATATACCCCAAAGACATCAGGGATAGAAGGAAAGGGCACAGATTTACAGATAATTATAGCTGCATTTTTAGCAAAGAATTAGAAACCAATTACCATCAGTTGGGGAATGGCTGAACAAGCTGGAGAAGGGAAGGGGAAAGAGAAGGAGAATAAGCACTTATATAACGCCTATTATGTACAAGTCACTGTGCTAAGTGCTTTTTTACAAATATCATTTCATTTGATCTTCATAACAACCCTGGGAGGTAGGTGCAGGTATTGCCCCCATTTTACAGATAGGAAAATTGAGGTTAAGTGACTTGCCCAGGGTCACACAGCTAGTAAATGACTGAAGCCAGATTTGAATTCAGGTCTTCCTGACCCCAGCCCTAGTATTCTGTGCCACCAGCTGCCTTTGCAAATCCTTCTTGCACCACAAGGAATGATGAATATGAAAAATTCTGATAAATTTAGGAAGATTTGGATAAACTCATACAAAGTGAAATAAGCAGAAGTAGGAGAAAATTTGATAAGATGACAACAATATTGTAAAGGTAGACAACTTTGAAAGACTTCATGACTGTGATCAATGCAGTGACCAGTCATGATGTCAGAAGACTGATGATCAAGCCTGCCATCTACCACTTGACAGAGAGAAGGATGATGCACTCAAGGAGCAGAATGAAATATTTGTCAAATGTGACCAAAGTGATCATTCATTTTGCTCAACCATACTTATTTGTATAAATGGAGGGTTTCTATTGAAAGGGTGAGGGTGAACTAGTGGATAGTGATAGGGATGCAGGGGAAAAAATAGGCAAGAACAGCAATAAAACATTAGAAAACACATAGTGTAGATAAATGAATGCACAAAGAAACCAAAAATTTCAGAAGGGGATATAAACAGAGCAATTCTTTTCTTACCATGCTAAATTTAATATATACTTTAGATACAATTCTTTTCCATTCTTCGTAAGCTGAAATGTTCATATTTCTGATGATCATTAAATTCATAATAAAAAATAAAATTAAAAAGCTGAATAACAACAACAAAAGAAATTAATAACGATCTCTGGGCTACAAGCATCATGAGAAATGGAGTCTTGGGGATTATTCTCAGCTATAGTCCTAAAAACCCCAAAGTTTTTAATAGATACTACATAATGGGCTGGAAAGAGCACTGGCTTTGGAATCAGAGAACCTGCTTTCAAATCCTGTCTGTATCACTGCTTGTATGTCTTTAGACAAATCACTTTTCTCTGGGATTCAGTTTCTTCAACTGCAAAATGAGATTGGAGTAGATGGCCTCTAAAATCCCTTCCAATTCTATAAATAACCACCCAATTACCTAAGCTTTAATAACCTAGAAAAGAATGAATCTTATAGGGTACTTCATCGTTTATACTTGCATTAATTATAGAGTATTTCATTGTTTGTACTTGCATTAAATCACCATCTTACCCAGAGCAGAAGACTCCTCTAGTAGGTCCCATTGAGACATTGCAACTTTGTCCCTTCTGCTTTCAAAAGGCTTGTACCTCTCTCTCCAAGACATTCCAAGAAGCAGTCCAGAGCTTGGGAGCAGACAGAGCCCTGAAGGCAGGAAATGTACAGGACTGGAGTCTGTGTGGGTGAAATATTGCTCCCCTATGCCAAGTGTCTGAGATGGACTAATGCATACTTACCTGAGATTTCCAAAACATTTAGACATTTCTATAATTGATTCCCAGATGCCAAACTTTTGGTACTGTAGGATTCATCTCTTGGTTACTCAGAGACAATACTTTAAAAAAAATTTTTTTCCAATTACTTCTTCCTCCTCCCAACCCCATCACTGGAATATCTGATAACCTTTTCAAATCTCTAATGTGTGTGTTCTTGGCGGGAAAGGGAAGAGAAAGGAAAGAAAGAAAGAAAGAAGAAAAAAAGAAAGAACGAAAGAAAGAAAGAAAGAAAAAGGAAGGAAGGAAGGAAAAAAGAAAGAAGGAAAGAAAGAATGAAAGAAAAAGAAAGAAGGAAAGAAATAAGATTCTTACCACCATAAGAGTCAGAGTTTCTACTGTTTTGTTTTGTTTTGTTTTTTTGCAATGTTTTTGATCAATAAAACTCAGGGGGTTGGAGCAAACACAAGAACAGGTTGAGTCTGTTTTGTGAGCAGATATGTGTGGGTGATATAATCATCAAACTTCAGTCTATTATTCATAATTTTTGTGATTATAGATTTGAATCAGTGTAAATCTGTTGCACAAGATATCTTATAGTTTAGACATGCACTGTTGATAGAAAGAAATAGAAAAGTAATTTGTAATGTGTGCCTTGAAATACAATACCAAATTTAAAGCCAACACACATTCTCTTTCTATTAAAACATATTCTACCTTGAAACTTCTAGAGAGAGGTAACAACAGAACAATTCCAAATACTGGCCTTTCTCACATTCTTTTCTGCCCTTTAAAACTTAATCCATCACTAGCCAAGGAAAGCATATTCTTCTGTTCTACTCAAATCTCTTCATTACTTTAAATGATCTGTGATATCAGTAGTATAAGTACTTCTTCAACTAACTCAAAGCAAAACCTCTCCACGCTTCAGAAGATAGTTTCATGGTTTGCTCTGGCTAAAAAATATCATCTGGTGGCCAACCTTCTGTTAACTCATTCATTTAACAAGGAACAAGACAATTAGGTGACGGAACAGATGTAGCACTGGGCCTGGAGTTAGGAAGATGTGACTTCAAATCTGGTCTCAGACTCTTAATAGCTTGTGACCCTGGCAAGTCACTTAACCTCTCAGTTTCTTCATTGCAAAATGGAGATAATAGCACCTACCTCCCAGGGTTTAGTGATAAAACTAGGTGATATTTATAAAGTATTATGTAAACCTTAAAGGTGCTATATAAGGTCTAACTATTATTATTATTGTTATCATTATTATTATTATTATTATACCTATACTAAGTTCCAAGAACTGTGTGAGATGTAGAGGAGACAAAGGCAAAAAAGAAATAGTCTCATGTCCTCAAGGAGCTTACATTCTATTGGGGAAAAACAACATAAACACAGCCAAATGAACTTCACTAGGCTGGTCCTCAAAATGATAGGTATTGTCTGGCACCAGGCCTATATGCTTAATGCCTTTCCCGCTTGGTAGGTTCTGTCAGACCATACCCTTTTCTGCTAGAGCCTGTAAGAACTCAAGGCCACCTCCATGCTAAGATGAAGCATAGAAATAGTGGCTTAGCAGAAGATTTAGATATCTACCTGCACAAAATATCTTTGCAACAATTAGCCTTTCCACAGTGTTCTATCACAATCAAGACATTTTATACATTATAAAAATAATTTTGGAAACAAATTCCTATTCAAACAATCACAAGAAGTACACAGAAAAGGAACTTCCTGTTTCAAAGCTGAATTTTTTTCTTTGAGGTTGGTAAATTTTCTACTTAAGTGCACCCAACCATTATGGCCATCTCAACTCAGCCTAGTGATTCACCAGGAAGTGTGCCATTGAATGACAAGGAGATGGAAGAAAAAGAGCTTTATCCCTTTAGTTACTTTCTTGTTTTAAAATTTTTTTATTAAAACTTAGATACATAACAAGAAAAGAAAAAGAAATATAAATTCATTGATTAAAATAAATACAAAATAAGAAAAAAAACATGTAATGTGCACAGCAGAACATAAGAGAGGATTCAAAATACATAGCAATAAATTTCCATTTCAAGAAAGCCTCTATATTAAATACTATTCATTGTGTTGAGAACTGTCCGTCTTTTCTTTGCATCCTTGTAGGTTTTCTTTTATTCTTTGCTGCGCACTTTTTACTTTGTTCATTTTTCCCCCTTCTTCCGCCCTCTCCCCAAGTTACAATTAAGTGTGGATATATTTATATGTAGATACAGATACATATATACATGTATACATATATACACACATACATACATACATATATAAACATATGCTTTTCTTAACAGAATCTACTCCTGATCTTTGTTTTTATGTTTGTTCGTATCTCTTATTTCCTATCCCTCCTGACTCCTCTACTTTACTCCTCGCTATCTTGCCCTCCTATTACTTAACCTACCCCACGATGATCCCTCCCTTATCCCCCCATTCCCATAAATCTAAACACTTTTTTATATGCCCCTTTGACCTATTCCCTCACCCTCCCCTCATTTTAGTTGCTTTCCACAGTGCCCTTTGAAAGCCTAAAACAGGCAACAACGGCTTCTTGGATACCAGAGAATTCCTCATTCCTGATGCTGCTGGTCTTCTTTCTTTAAAAATCAAGTGGCGAGACCTTATGACTCATAATACCATAACTGCAGAAAAATCTTATGTCCTAATCAGTGCCTTAGGCATAGGCATATTGGGCTTGTGAACTAATCTGTGTCAGAGACATTGCTCAGACAAGTAAATAAATAAATCACCACAGTACAACAGTCAATAAACAAGCATTTATTAAGTGCTTATTATATTCCAGGCACTGGGCTGAGCACTGTAGATATAAAGAAAAGTAAAAACAGTCTATGCTGTCAAGGAGCTTACATTCTAAGGAGGGAGAGAATTTGAAAACAAATGGGTATTACAAGACATATGTAAAGTAAACAGAAGGTCATCTTAGGGGGAAGGAGTACAATAGTATCTATACCTCTTTTTTCAACCCTTTCATGACAAAATTTAGTCATTGTAAGTAGTGATAGAAATATTAAAAAGAGGAAGAAAAGAACATGAATATTTAAAAATTCACAGGAGAAAAAAAGTTAAGAAGGGTACCCAAGTAGTGTGATTTTGTTAGTACTGGGTTAAATTTAACAGATTTAGAGCTGGAAGGGACCTAAAAAGAAAAGAGACCTAGAAAGACTAAATATGATTTGCCCAAGGTCACACAGGTAGAAGTAATAGTGGTAGGATTCAAACCCAAGTCATCTGACTTTAAATCCTGCACTCTCTTTTAACTGTACCTAGCTGTCTCTTCAATCCCTCAAGACTGACCCTATTCCCCAAATTCACTGTGCTTTTTCAATTTTGCACTTTTTCTCAGGGTGTTTCCTCTGCTCTAAAACTACCTACTCATCCTTCATTGGAAATCCTACTCATCCTTCAAAGCCCAGATTAAATGCAACGTCCTCCATGATACCTTTCCTGATTTCTCCCAACTGGAAGTGATCTGTCCATTCCAAGTACCCTCTAACACTAGTTTTCACCACTCACATAATGAAGAAATATATTGCCTTATATTAGAGATATTTTTATATGTTTTATCTCCTTTACTAGACTTTAAATTCCCTGAAGAAATGGTCTTGTCCAACTTTATATCCTTCATAGTACCTATCATACAGCAGAAATTCAATATTTGCTGATTTAATATTCTGTTTGTTTGTTTTGGGGGGGAGGCAATCTGGGTTAAGTGATTTGCCCAGGGTCACACAGCTAGTGTCTGAGGCCAAATTTGAACTCAGGTCCTCCTGACTCCAGGGCCAGTGCTCTATCCACTGTGCCACCTAGCTGCCCCTGAATTTATATTCTTTTTATCTGGTAAGAGTATTATTAGCCATCAGAACCAAGAGCGAGCATAAAATAGCTCCAAACATAGTACTGACTTTTATTTTAGACAATGGATTAGATTTTAGAAGTCAACTATCTGGCACCATAAATTTTACCAAAACAAATTCCTGGTACACAAATTGTACTAGTAAGTTCTTTGCTTCCAAGGATGTGTTACACGGCCAGATAATACAGGAACTGTGAACAGCTTTTTCTCCATTCACTAAAGGTTTAACTGAAAAAAAAAATGAAAGTCAGATATCAAAATTTTTTTGAATATGAAGCAAGGATAGTTGTGTAGTAAAAGGAAATTATCAAGTGAAGCTGTGAAATACGCTTTCCTAGGGATTTTTGAGAATAGAACTGATAACTATGTGTTTCTGGAAGTAAACTCAATCCTATCCAGAGCCAGAAGAATGAATCACAAGAAGTTGTCCAATTTCTTCTCAGCACCAAAATTCTGTGATTTTCTCGGAAGGAGTTTAAAGCCCATAAGTCCATTCTGTACACTCTGTTCCAACGCATTCCCTCAGTTAGAAACTGGTGATTAAAGAGGAGTTAGAGTTGTTCCAGGTACATTTCTGAAGACAGTATCATAGACAAAAACACTCCCAGAAAACTTCTCTTGGTGCCAATCAGAAAAAGAAAGGCCAGAGTGGCCTGACCCAGTATGTCAATTCTTATTTTCTTATGGTTTCTTTGTAAACAGCTGTGCAATCCAAAGAGGTTTACTGGGTAACATCCTCCCATCTGGTTTGTAGTTTTGTTAGTCCTCTAATTAACAACATCTGCCCATCAATTTTATTTTATTTTTAGCTTTCATTTCTAAAAAGTTGCAATGATCTCTTTTGTTTTTTATATCACAGCCATTTTCAGATATAACAGGCCCCAACACTGCCACTACATCCTCTCCACCTTCCTTCAGTGAACTTTAGTTTATAACAAAGACAAACAAGATGGTTTTAAGCAAATAATAAGTGAGTTGATTAAGAAAAAAAACCAAAACAGCAAACACCTTTGACAATATAAACAAAATTCTGTACCCACAGTCACCCACATCTCCAATGTAGGAAGGTTGACCACCAAGTTTAAAAGGTGCTCAAACAGAATCTTGTTGTTCTGGAAGTTTCAATGTATGATTTATGTCTCTAATGCTAGATCATTGTCTCTTTTCTCCCTCTCTTTTACTGTAATAGTGATAGCCGACATTTATCGAATACTTTAAGGCTAATGAAGTGCTTTGTGTACATGCACTATCTCATTTGATCCTCACAACAACCCTAGTATAAGTATTATAACCACCATTTTACAGATGAAGAAACTGAGACTCAGAGAAATATAGTAGTGTTTCCTAAGCTGCTGTTGTTCAGTTGTTTCAGTCATGTCTGACTCTTCATGACCTCATTTGCGGTTTTCTTGGCAAAGATACTGGAGTCGTTTGCCATTTCCTTCCACAGCTCATTTTACAGATGAGGAAAATGAGGCAAACAGGTTGCAGTGACTTACCCAGGGTCATACAACTAGTAAGTGTCTAAGGCCAGATTTGAACTCAGGAAGGTAAGTCTTCCCAACTCTAGGCCTTGTACTCTACCCACTGTGGCACCTAGCTGTCCCCTAAAAGAATAAGGGAATAAATATTAGCTGGGATACTTTTACTTCTATTCATTCATATAAATATCAGTATCTGAAACCAAGCTCTCAAAAGATTCTTACTTTGTAAAAATAAATATTTAGTGTATTGTTAGTATCAGTTAACTAGAACGTTGCACAACCTTTACTATTTAAATACCTAAATTTTTTGTAACATGACAAAGGAAAAGAAAACTATGATAAGATAAAATAGATAATGTAAATAAGCTTTGTTAACTACACCAACAGCAGTTGAAAAATACTTTTCACTTAATTAGTTCTAACTAGCAATATACTGGTAAATGTTTAGCAACCAGCTCTCCAGGGGAGAAAAAGTATTCATAATACACCATTAAGTTCAATCTGCATTATTTACCAATTTGAACTGGTTCTAGCACACCCTTAGTTCTAACCACTAGAATTTTATGTTTATTGAATAACTTCTTAACAGTGCTGTACTAATAAACATTTAACAGCTGACTCTCAGGAGGAAAAATGTACTCACCACGTAGTTTTAAATTTAATCTCCATTATTAGCATTTTTCCATCATTTAAAAAAATTAATAGTATTTTTCCCAATTATATATAAAGATAATTTTTAGCATTCATTTTTACAAGATTTTGAGTTCTAAATTTTTCTCTCTCCGCTTTTCTCTTCCTAAAATGGTAAGTGATTTGATATAAGTTATATATGTATAATCATGTAAAACATATTTCTATATTAGTCATAGCTGTAAAAGAGTAAACAGATCAAAAGGGGAAAAAATCATGAAAAAAATAAAGTGAAAATAGTATGTTTTGATCTACAGTCAGACTCCATCAATTCTTTATCTGGGTGTAGATAGTATTTTCCATCATGAGTCTTTAGTAACTGTCTTAAATAGTTGCATCACTGAAAACAGCTTAGTCATTCATAGTTGATCATCACACAATGTTACTGTTACTGTGTACAATGTTTTCCTGGTTCTGCTCATTTTGCTCTGCATCAGTTGATACAAGTCTTTCCAGGTTTTTCTGAAATCTGCCTGTTCATCATTTCTTACAGCACAATAGTATTCCATTACATTCATATACCACAACTTGTTCAGCCATTCCCTAATTGATGAGTATCCTCTCAATTTCCAATTTTTTGCCACCATCTCCATCATTTTCTTAAGTCTAGACAATCAACAAATACAATAAAGTTCTGATTTGTAGCATTTCCTGATTTCCAAGGTAAGAAATGTTAGGTAAACATTAAAAATTGAATGATTGGTTCTTTCAACCAGTTAGAGCTGGCTCCAACATACTTTTTCCTATAGGAACTAACAAACATTGCTCTGACTTGAAACTAGGAACAAGGTTAACTTTTGTCAGTGAATCTTTGACCTCATCAAAGTGACTGTTGATCAGTATAGATCTATCCAGTCTATCCGAACTCTTTTCATCCCGAATAGCTCGTCCACATCCTCCTACATTCTCTACAGAGATGTACCCAACACTCTGAAAGACTTCATTTAGGTCTTTTGCACTGAATAAGTACCAGTGTAGCACTTTGAGTATTCATCCATTATCCCTCAATTAGCTAGCATGTACATGGGTAAAAACATACCTACAAACCTCCTAGCCTAATCATTTACTTTCTGGATGATATTTTAGGCCACTTCTTACACAAAAGTAATTGGTGGTAATATGCCACTTAAAATTTATTATGTATTTCTACATTAGTTTTTGAGTTACCCACAATTTGGATTCTACAAAAATCGTGGCATTCCTTTGTTTACAGACTGATAATATCACTAAAAGAATATCAGTGTTTGAAAAAAAATGTGGGGAATAAGGGAGTATTGTAACATAATGCAGCTTGAGATCACAGAAAAAGCTACATAATGTCCCAAATGCAATCTAGTTTGTTTTCTTCCTCTTAGACAATTCTTGTTCTAACCCAATCTGTCCATCTGTAATAAATATCAAGATTTATGTATTGATGGACTAATTCAATGGGCTGCCTATCCAACTTCATGTCTAGAGAACAGGCATTCTTACTTTTTTTATTTTTAGGCAATTGGGGTTAAGTGACTCGCCCAGAGTCACACAGCTAGTAAATGTCAAGTATTTGGTCAGAGGCCAAGAAGAGGTATTCTTCATCCATTTGGTTTTTCCTATATGGATGATTAATCCTATTTTTTGAATGCATCTCATTGAGAAGGCCCCTCATATTTTGGGATTTGATGCAATCATGTTAACCAAAAAGAGCAGCATCTGGAGTACTTTGTCATCTATAGGATATCCCTCTTCCATTTACACTCTGTGCTGGACATACTACATTGCCATAGGTAAACACCTATGGTATGTATAAGTCTCTTTCTTTTATGGCTCATTTGATATTGATAATCAGAGGTTGGCTGAAAAAAAAAGTTATGACTACGGTTGTCAAGGAACTCTGTATAATCTTAACATGTGCATAGGAGACAATCTGTTGGAGTTATTAATGCCTATGTGGTACTACAAAATCAAATGCTTTCATAAAATAAATTGTCAAATAATAAACACAATGGAATCTTATATCCTGCACCTTTCAGCTAATTATGTGACTAAAGATTTGATCTGTTGTGGAAAATTACTTGTGAAAGTTTACCTGTTACCTTCTCATATTTTCTTCAAGGATACCCTTTACACATATGAAGATTCTCATTAAGATTTTATAAAGATGATGAATTAGTCATGTTGGTCAGAAAATATAGATGTCCTAATTGTGAATTTTTTGGCAATGATACAATTCATGATTTTAAAAATAATTTTGGTATTTTGACAGCTTTTAGATATCTTAAAATTTGATTCTTCAATACTTTGAGAATTTTGTCATGTCCAGAAGTATATCTTCTACATGTATTTGATCTAATCCTGCCACTTTATCCAGCATCATTTCCTTAAGTGCCATTTTAGCTTACTCATATAGCAATCAGAAACTGATGTTAGATTCTAAATTTGTTTTATAGTCATGTATGATAAAAACTGATGTCTCTAGAAATGTTGGTACATTTGTTCTATACTTTCCTCTGTTTGTTGACCTTGTTTCATCTAGAAGTGCTCTTGGGATGATCACTTTATGTGAACCTCTTGCAAAACTTTCTACATATTCATTTCCCCCCTCATTGCTCTATACAGTGGGTGAAGCAATATTTTCTGTAAGCTTCCATCAACCTTGTCCATAAGGTTTTGCAAATTAATTTATACTATGAACTAGCTCGACTGCCATATCTCTGCTCAGATCAAGAGTTGCTGGCTAATAATGTTTCTGGATTCCTTTGGCCTCTTCATTGTAGCAAACGTTCTCAAAACTTAAACATCTGTAGGAAATGGTAATAACTGGTGTAATTTCATTTTATCTGTCTCCCATTTTTTTCCATGAATGGCTATTTGGATGTATCAAGTTGGAGCTATTGTTATTGTGCATCGTCATCTTTTCATATTTATTTTCTATTTTGGTGTTGATTTTTACATTTGGTCTAATTAGTCAATGGTCTAACTGTACAGAGACAGTTGATTTTGAAAATAGGTTCTACCAGTCAATAGTCAATGTTATGTTTTTCTGATATTGTTCAGTGTTTTCCATATCTTATGCCTCTAACTCACTTCCAGAAGGAAGAATTTATGTTACCTAGTCAACAGGTTTTCTTAGTAATCTACACACTTTCTACCTTCATTTTAAAATCTCAAACTATATTTTCCAATATATTTTTCATAGCTATTTCCCTGTGCCCACCTTTCCACTGAAATCACTGGACTCCAATGGCTTCCTCTTGCCTCTAGAATAAAACATTTTCTTTTCTGTTTAGCTTTTAAAACCTTACACAATCTGGCCTCACCCCATCTTTCCAGATTCACAGATTATTTCCTCTACCACAGTTTGGCAGTAATCCAGTCAGAATTGACCTCTCTTCTCATGATTCCTCATCTCTCATCTCTATGCCATTGCAATGGATGTCCCACATATCTGAAATCTACTCCAACCTCACCTTTGTCTCATAGAGTGCTTCTTTCACTTTAAGATTTAGCTTAAGCACAATCTTCTGCATGAATCCTTTCCTAATTCCCTCAAATACTATTGACCTGCTTTGTAAATACTTGGTTTTGTTCAATATAATTCACTTTATATTTATGTTGTATATATTTGTAAATGTACTTGTCATCTCCTGCCCCCATTAAAATGTAAGTTCCTTGTCAATGAAGATGGTTTCATACTTTGTACTTGTATCCCTAGTATTTAGCACAATGCCCATGATAGTAGGCTCTTAATAAATACTTGATTGACTGACACACATGAATTGCCTTGGCGTGGAGGATTTTGCTAAGCTCTTCATAGAATTTCTTCATACTTGGCAATAGGTGTTGGTACAAAAGCTGCAATTATGTTTGGGGTGGTCTTTGTGTTTATACTAGTCAAGAGCCCTGCAAGATGACACAGACCCACACAAACATGCATTTTCCAATGATGAACCTCATCTATCTTAACTAGGTTGGCCTTGGACAACAGACACTTCCTGCCATCAGGACTTCCACAAAATGTCTGCTGTGTTGCTTCATCGTGGTAGAGATATGATCCTAGTTTCTTCAATATTATACCAATGAAGCACTGCTTCTGGCAGATTCTATCAAGTTTAAAAGGCTTTGAGTATGGTCCTGACAACAGACTAACTTCAGTTAGCATATAAATAATAGAGGACATTTAATTGTATTTAAAATACTAACAAAGTTTAATAGAAGTTGGGATCTTTGGCTAGAGATTTAGGACAAAAATACAAGCCACAGGAAGTTACCTCTAACTTATATCATTTCACAATACAACCAAATCCTACCATCAAGTCACAAAACCCTACTACAATATAATTGCTTTCAGTTATGACACCCTCCCTACAGAATGCATTGTCCCCAAAATGTTGTGTCACTATTATTGTAGTTTCTTGGAACTAGTTAATAACATAAGGTAGGGTATGTCATTAATTGATTGGAAGACTGACAACAGAAACAATAATATTCCCACAAGAATCTGAGGGTGCTTAGGACAAGAGGGGGGGAAAAGGACAAACATCTGTATACACGGGCTTTAGGGGACATGGCTGCCCACAGTCTCTGGAGAAGCATAAGCATCGTCCTTTCACTTGCTTGCCCCATGCCATACAGGAAAAAGTCTAAACAGTCAAGGTAACACAATCTTATACAGTCCTACACATACAGGCAAAAATCACAATTATCCTCAAAGTTTTTCAGATTCAACAAACATGTCACAGTTTACCAAAGATTAACGTTTGCTTAGTGCTCAACAAGTGTCTGACTCAGTATTACCATAGCTTTCCTCAACCCACAAACAAAAAGAAAAAGCAAGAGCAAAGAAAACTATTTCCTGTCTTGGACAGTAACCTGGGCATAAGGAGCTTTACAGGTCACATGGAGTTTTCCCAATAGGGATGCAGAACTTGGGGTCAACTGGTATCACTTCCTTACTCCCAGATGAGAAAACTGTCCTCAGTAAAAACTCTTCCACTATTACCTCAGTGAATAAGGTCATCCAATAGGGAAAAAAAATTTCCGCCTGTCCCTTTCTACACAGAGCACATCAAATTTTCTCTGGGTTTCCCTATACCATACCATCTCCCGTAAGTAGTAGGTTCAGGCTAATTTCCTATGGGTCCTTATTCCCAATTTTCCCCAACAGATCATTGCCATTGTAACAGCAATCCAAATAGGATTGTAAACTCACCCAAGACTCTTCTTCCTCTTTTTCTTTAAAAAAAAAATTGTTTATAACAATTTTTATTGGTATAATAAAAATTAGATTTCTGGGGAGAGGAATATTGAGGGAAATTTAGGTGATATAAAAACAAAAGACATCAATAAAATTTTATTAAAAAAATAAAATATAGGTAACTTGGAAAGGGAGCAATTTCAGTTTAATGATTAGGCCAAACACCAAAATTCAAAGGGTTGAGAAATGAGAAAGAAATAAAGGCAAGAATTTTTATTATTCAGTTCATGATATGCAATTAGATGGACAACTCATAGAACTAAATCTTGCATGGATATTGCAAATGGACAATTAAGTCGAGCCTAGAGTTGAACAGAAGGAAAATAAAATGAGTTGTCTTTCAAAATTCACACAGTGCTTTTGACACCCCCGAGCTTCACCTAAAACAAAGAGTAATCTTTTTTAAAATAACATTCCTCCAATGATGCTGTATGGAAGAGAGCTATGAAATCTCACTTCATAATGAGAATTAAAGAATTAAAACTGAATTTCTAATTTATTTTTCTATTGCCAAAACAAATGGACATTTGAACTGAAAACTGTCTTTATTTCAGTCCCTAAAAACATCATCTATTCAAGTTTAAATCATAGGACTTAAGTCTGCATTGGTTAAAAGATAAAATAAAACATCCTTACTTCTAGATTGCTATATTTCCCTAAGTTGAGAAGAGGACTGCTCATGTTGTATGACAAAGTATATTTCCCATTTAGAAGTGGAACCCTTTGGGGAAATGGCCTTTGAAACATGAAATTTCATTTATAGAGAATCTTGGGCTTTTAATTTCACTTACATTCTAGAGAACCAGGCTTTTGAACACATGGGATACATCTATCAGAGTTACTGCAATAGATCAACAAATCACATGTAAATAAATAAGTAAACTTACCTTCTGGAAACTAAACTGTCTTACACATATATAACACCTCATAAGCATGGCCAGACTAAAGACCTCAGTGGGGCAAATATTTTGAATGGCAGCTGGTCATCTTGGGAATTGAAGGCATCATTCTCCATCCCAGGATATCTTGCCGTCATTCAAAATATGTCCCAAAATATTTATCCTGAGTGGCCCCACTTGCAGAATATTAGGCATGTTTATTGCAATTTTCCAAATTATGTAAATACTTATGACAAATTTTAAAAATTTTTACTTTTAAAAAATAAAGTTGAGGATCATAAAAAAAGTCATTAGAGAGGTAGGTACAAGTAGGTAGGACCTGTAATTTCCTTGGTATCAGGAAGTCATGATGATGCAATTTCCTCTACCAATAGAGGTCACTACCTGCTCTGTAGCTTGTAGTCTTAGACAGTTACCTGAGGGCACTAATGTTTCCTGAGTGACCTTTACTTGTCCAATCACATAGCCAGCTTGGTGACAGCACTTTGCAAACTTTAGAGTGCTATATAAATGCCATAGCACTCTTAAAGTTTTCAAAATGCTCTGCACTAATCAATTGCAATCAAACAACAGGTAAACCCAAGAGCCCCAGAAAATGTCCCAATTCCCCCAGACCAGGGGTGGGGAACCTGCAGCTTTGAGGCCACATGTGTCGTTAGGGTAGGCCTTTTGACTGAGGCCATTTTACAGAACATATCCTTTTATTAAGGGGATTTGTTCTGTGAAGTTTGGATTCAGTCAAAGGGCCACACTTGAGGACCTAGAGGGCCTCAAGGCTGCAGGTTCCCTACCCCTGCCCCAGACCATTGGCTCTGCTTGCAACATATACCCTAACCTATCATCTAGGGAATCAGGCTTTGTGAAGACAGTATCTGGCAACAACCTCTGCAAGTGGTGCAGCTCCTGCCACCTCAACAGCAAAAGCTACTTAAGACCAGGAAAAGTCCTTGGCACTGTCAAATGGTTCAATGTCAGAAATTAGTATTATTTTCAGTATCTTTACTCCACATCCAGCACTCTATTCACTATTCAATAACTCACTTTTCTACAGCATATTAAGGGAATGGGACATGATGGAGAAATCCGGAGGAGTTCAGTGTAGTAGGAAACGAAGAGATGGCTTGCCTAGGTATCCTCCTTGTGGAGGTACTAGGAGGAGCACACCAATAAGAAGGAAGAGTCCTAGGGGCAGAGGGTACTTCCAATTCATGACTTCCAGAGCTGAAGTGATCTTCCAGGATGAAGTTATATCTGGGATATTGGTGGAAAAGTCCATCAGACTGTGGCCTGATGGGAAATGAAGTACTAGAACCTCTTCCAGCTTGCCAGCATCTGCTAGAGTTTATATTCTACAGGAACCCATAGGCAGAGTAAGACTTTAATGGAGGAATCAAATATTTTGTACTAATTTTTTTGGCAGGGGCAGGATATTTACATATATGAAATCTCCCTACTATAGTAAAAGTTTCGAAAGGACAAGGACTGGATCTTATCTAAACCTTGTATCTTCCTCTATCTAGTCCAGTGTGGGAAAGGATTAGAAGTTAGGCTTCCACAGCAGAACATGGCAATTCTGAGGGGGACTTTCAAGATCTCGCAAACAGTCCCTTAACCAATGAGAAAATACCCTGAACATTCTGCAGAACTACTTCCCTAAGACACAGCCCTAGAGGCTAACTCATGGTCAAGGACTGAGCAAATGCTTTTCTCCACTGCTCTTGCTTAACGTGCCTAATAAATATTAACTGACACACCCCAAGGATGGAGATAGCCACCATTTTTTAACATGGGACATATGAACCAGGCAGGATGAACACGACAAGGAGTAACATGGGATGGGTGGTTCAGGAAGAGTGTAACCCAAATGAGCTGGTCCAATCCCAGCTCAGATGGGAAGAGTATGAATTTTACTAACCATTTAAAAGTTGGCTCTGCTTCCATATGGGTGTACATGTACCTTACTAGGGTGCAGTGGGCCTGCTTCTCGCGAGAAGCGTAATGAAGGCTTTCCTTCACACACTCCTATAGATTTTTGTTTCAGATTTTCTAATATCCAGTGATCCACATATAAGGATAGGTATAGGTACTAACATTATGATTTCCTTGATATACAGTACTCCATCTACCAATGCAAGTTGGCACATTTCCACAATGATTTATAGTCTTGGAGAGTTGCCTGGAGCACTGAGAGGTTTTTAGTTTATAAACATTTATTAAATACCTACTATGTGCCAGGCACTGCACTAAGTGCTGGGGATACACCAAAAGGTTAAAGACAGTCTCTGCTCTTGAGGGCTCACAGTCATATGTGAAGACAAATGACATAAACTGGAAATGATCAGCAGAGGGAAGGCATTAGAATCAAAAAGACTTGAGAAAAAGCTTCCTGTTGAAGATGAAATTTTAGCTGGCACTTAAGGGAAGCCAGGAGGAAGAGATGAGAAGGAAAGCATTCCAGGTATGAAGGCCAGCTAGTAACAATGCCTGGAGTCTGAAAATGGAGGTCTTGTTCACAGAATACTAAGTTGGGTGGATCACAGTATACCTTTGGGGTGGGCGTGGCTAAACTGTAAGAAAACTAGAAAGGGGAGGGGAGAAAGGTTATGAAGGGCTTTGAATGCCAAACGGAAGATGTTCAAAATTTGATTCTGGGTATGATAGCAAGCTACTGGAGTTTACTGAGGGGAGTGACACGGTCAAATCTGCACTTTAGGAAGACCACTTTAACAGCAGAGTGGGAGATGGACTGGAATAGGAAAAGACTTGTGGCAGGGAGACCAACCAGCAGACTATTTCAGTAGTCCAGGCATGAGATGAGGGCCACCACCAGGGTGTTGACAATGACAAAAGAAAGAAGAGGGTGTGTTTGAGAGATGTTGCAAAGGTAAAACTGACAGGCCTTGGCAACAAACTGGGTATGGAGGGTGGGGTAGGTGTTGAAATAGTAAAAAATCAAGAATGATACCTACCCTGGGTTAAGGGGAGGATGGTGGTACACTGAACAGTAACAGGGAAAAGGGATGGCTAGTGGAGAGAAGACAGTGAGTTCAGTTTTGGACATGCTGGATTTAAGTACTCTACAAGGCATCAAGTTCAAGATGTCCAAGAGGAAGTTGGAGATGAGAGAAATGATTATTTCTTTCTCATATTAATAACCAATTATTGAATTAGGATTAAAGGGCTTTCCAGTTCCTTATTCATTGTAAGAAATTTTGGGGAAAACTTACCCAACCAGGCTGAGAGAATTAGTGAATTCCTGCTCATTGTGTTTGGTCTGACAGGTCTGGAGCAGAAGTGGATTCCCCCTTTGATATGTATATTGATAAGTCTCTTTGACCAAGAATTGGGAGATCCAAGTCACATACCCCCAAGACCCTCATTAAGATGAGCCCACATCTCACTTTAATATTCATTTTCTCATTGTGAGCCAATTAGATTGCCACCCTCAAGAACACTCACTCTTCCAAAGGCATATAAACCGTGAGCCCACCACCATGAAGGTCTTTGGCATTTGAGAGTGCCACTGACTTCTTTTATAAATAATATGCTAGCATTGTTAATAAAATGATTAATTACCCAAAACCATGACTCTCAAATGTTTTAAATATCACAGAGATGCCAGACTGGAGGTCAAAAGAGAGGCTAGGACTAGATAAGTGGATTTGAGAATCATCTGCAGAGATGATAATTGAATCCATGGGAACAGATGATACCAAGTGCAACAGTATAAGAAGAAGAGTCCTTTCAGCCTTAGTGGCATGACCTGGATGAAGATCAGCAAGGGAGAGTAAGGAGTAGTCAGGAGGTAGGAGAACATGGAAAGAAAAAACCAAGAGAGAAGACAGTACCAAGAAGAGAATGCTCAACAGTGTCAAAGGTTGCAGAAAGGTCAAGAAGGAAGAGAACTGATAAAAGGTCATTAGATTTTGCAATTAAGAGATTATTAGTAACTTTGGAAAGAGCAGTTTAAGTTGAATGTGGTTGCAAGCCAGACTATTGCTAGTACAGAGAGTAAAAGGAAAGAAGTAAAGACACCTATTATAGATGACCTCAAGGAGTTTAGACACAAAAGGGAGAAGAGATATGTGACAATAATTTTTGGGGGTAGATGGGTCAAATGAGGGTTTTTGAGGGTAGGGGAAGCAAAGGCATGTGTGTAAGTAGTAGAGAAATGACCAGCAGACAGCAAGAGATTGAAGAGAAGGTAAGATGTGGATGATAGAGAGGGACAATCTGCTGAAGGAGACAAAATAGAATGGGATTGCTTGTGCAGGTAGAGAGGTTTGCCTTGGCAAAGAGACCCTCCCCTTCATGTGAAATGGGATGAAGGAGATAATGACAGAAAGCATCTGGGTGATGGAGATGAGGAGGGGGAAAGATGGAGCTTTCAGTAAATGTTGTTAAATACTTACAGTAAAATGTGAGGCAAGGTTTTTAGCTGAGAAGATGATGGGCCTGGGGGAACCATAAAAGGTTTGGAGAGAGAAAAAAAGGTTCAGAAGAAGTTGTGGTGAGTGGAATAGTAAATTAGGAAAATGTAAAGGGATTGCTTTGCAACAATGAGAGTCCAATAGAGGTGATATAACAAATTTATAGTGGATCTAGTCTGCACGATTTAGTGATTTTATTCAGCTTTGTTCAGCAGCATGTGTGAAAGAGCAGACGCACTGGATGGTCAGAGTTATCCAAGGCTGAGGTTTGGCAAGGAATGATTGGTAATATCTTAAGGAGGCCAGGGACTCAAGAGAAGATAGCATAGAGTTGTACTGATTCACCAAAGGGTCAAGATCAGGAAAGGAAGAAGAGTGTAGCTAGTGCAGGGACAATAGCCTGGGAAAGAATTGAGGGGGTCAAGGGATTTGAGATCACAGTGTGGAGGAAAAACAGGATTTAGCATTGCAAAAGCAGAGGGAGAGGTGAAATGACATTAGATTGTGATCACATATGGGAATCTCAGAGTTCATGAACAGAGAAGTAGAATATTTGTGATGGCAAGATTAAAGTTATGACAATCTTTATGGTGTGACTAAGGTGAGAAGGAATAATAGGCCATGTGAAACAAGTAAGTTGGTGATCTGTGAGGTTAGGGTGCTTGAAGGTGTATCAATATGCATACTTATATCCCCTGGTATGAGGGAAGAAGTTGGACAGGCAAGAAAGATTGAGCCAGGCACTAAACTCATTGGGGAAAGGAGAGCGTCCTATTAGTCAGCAGACAACAGCTAGCAGAATTTTAATTGAGTGGAAGATATGGATTGAGTGAAGCTCAAAGGAGGAAAGGTTAGAGAGTGATAGTGGGAGAAGGAGAGCCAGGAAGTAGCAATGAGGAGCAAAGAATATTCCAATTTCCCAAGCTGGACCAGTGAGTTAGGGGAAAAGTTTAAGTACTGCCATTGCTAGAAAGGGTGGCCAAGGTAGGTTGTGTCCCAGGAGGGAGCCAAGTCTCATTGAGAGCCACTAGATGGAAGGAGTGGGAAAGGAAATGATTTAAGTTGAAAGCAAGTTTGTTGTCTATGAAACGGGGATTCTAGAGAGCATAGTCAAAGGGGTGGCTTTAGAGTTGGAAGAAATTTGAAAAGAATGAGAATTAGGGACTGATAGTATTTGAATGAAGAAGACCTTTGGAGATTCAGAATCACTGGGATGGGGAGGGTATAAACATGGGGGAGTTTACTGAGGAAAGTTTAAATAGATTTTCATTTTTGTCTATTAGGGTTTGGCATCAAGGTAGAGTTTTCTCAGGGCCTTACACAGTTCAGGCAAGGCATCCAGTACTTAGAGCCAAAGAACGGTGTTATTCCCCTTTTTCCAAGGCAGGAGACTAAGCTGGAGATTTGATGGGATGAATGGCCTTTCTTCTTTTCCTTGGAAAGGAGGAGTCTGGGACTAATGGAATGGCTTTTCCTCTTTAGGTAGAAGGCTCTGTGTGTGTAATGAAATATCATGAAGTCAGGAAATTTGCCAGGGCAACACAGCCAGTTCTGTGTCACAAGGAGGACTTGAACCCTGATTTTCCAGATTCCAGGGCCAGCTATGACACAATACTATACATAGTAAATGATAAATAAATTTTTGTTAATAAAATGAATTTAAAATGAAAGTTAAATCTCTAAGCCAGATCCAGGTTTGGACAAGACATCTGGCAATTCTGGCAAATGTCAGAGGGCCCTGCATAGTACAGTATCTCTACCCACTCCTATTTTGGGGGATGAGATATGACGGAGACTGTGCTGGTCAGCTGGTGGGCTTGTAATGCCAGAATTTATTTTTAGGCCTAGTTTGTTCTTGTTTAAGTCATAAAAGGAAAGGAAATTCCATTTATTTGAGGAAAATACCCAGAACCTCCAAATTTCTCAAAACAGAAACTTGAAACACAATAAACACATTATATTTCTTTTATAATATACCTGTACTCTTTATTAAGCCTCACCTGTCTATGCAGTAGACTTTTGTCTGTTCTCATGATCTTACCATACCTTTAACTTGGCCCTTTCCTAGCTACAAGGAGACTGAAACTTATCAAGGCCAAAGAGATCCAGAGACCCAGAATCTTGAGGGGTCATACATATTACTTCCAACACAAACTGAAAACTCCATAGTTGCAACTCCTTGCTATATGGCACTAGCTAGACTATTTGTCCCTAAACTGGGAATGCTGATGAACATACAGCCCCAATAATCTCTAACAAACACTAGAGGTTGATTTCAAGTACCCTTCTTGCTATTACTTGGGCTTCCAATTGGTTCACTATACTCCAAGTTGTCACATTTTCATCTCTATGCTGCTTTAAGTCCAAGAACAACAAAAGTTACAGAATACTCAGTGCCATCCTCAAACTTGGCAACATTCATCCCACCCTTGGTTTACTTCTGGCAATCAAATAATCAGGATCAGAGGATCAGACTTAGAGCTGGAAGGGACCTAAGAGATCATGTAGCTCAATACCCCCAGTCAACTGGTTGTGGGGGGTTTTTGTGTTGAAAATGAAGAAAAGAGCCTAGAGAAAGGAGTAGCTGCAGAGACTTTAAGAAACCTTCATCATCAAACTGAAACATTTCAATATAAAAAGCACAAAAATAAGGATTGTATATGAAACCACGATCTTGCTACCTACTCTGTTTTTTTTAATGTTGTTTAGCAAAGCAGTAACAAAGTTGCCCAGTTTATGGTTCTTTCTGAACTTTGTTTTCTTGTGTGTTTTTAATGTTTTATTGACTATTCTAATTCTCTCTCTCTCTCATTATTAACTACCCATCCCCAAAAGAAAATCTCTCCCCAGCAACAAATAAGAATACTCAAAGCAATGGGGCAGCTAGGTGGCAGTGGATAGAGCACTGACCCTGAAGTCAGGAGGACCTGAGTTCAAATCCACCCTCAGACCAAACACTTGACACGTACTAGCTGTGTGACCTTGGGCAAGTCCCTTAGCCCCGATTGCCTCACTGGAAAAAAACAAACAAACAAACAAACAAACAAAAAAGAATACTCAAAGCAAGACAAATCAGCCCACTGGTCAGTGGATGAACTTTTCACAAGCCTCGGGAGCACGGATGTCGTTTCCTCTGAAGGCTGCGTTGCTCCCAGTTATCCTTCTCTGCCACAGCTTAGAGCTCGAGTGACTCAACTTTCCCAACCTGCCTTCAGATGCTGGGCACAGAGGGAAGAGCCCAGGAAGCCTCAGCCTCCCTGGCTCCAGCTGGAAAAAAGAAACGGGGACCAGGGACGGGGCGGGGCGACGCCCCGCCCACTCCCCGCCCCCGCGCAGCTCCAGGTCACACCCCTCCCTCTGGCTGGGGAGCACGCCCAGAGCCCCAGGCTCGGCCCCGCCCACCCCCCGCCCCCGCAGGAAAGGGCGGGACCGCGTCCAGCCCCAGACAGTTGCTGTCACTCCTACTTCTACCCGACTCTCAGCTCCGGAAGGCTAGTGGGACGGAGCTGGCGGCGGGCGAGGGATGAACGCGTCCTGGGACCAGTGAGCGAGTGCGTCAACGATGGCCGAGGAAGCCGTCGCCGGCGTCGGCCCGAACGGGCGCCCGCAGGCCCGGCGGCGGCGGCGGCTGCTGCTGCGGCCCAGGAGGCGGTGGGGGACCTATGGCGGCGGCTGTTTCCGGAGCCTCTGCGGGTTGTCTGCCTCCCCGGCGGGTTTCCAAGGGCTGCCCCCTAGCTCGTCGGTAGGCCTCGGCGGCCTGTCGCGCGCCTCCCCGCTGCTGTTCCTCTTCCTCCTGCCCCGCCCTCGGCTCGCGGCGGCGACCCAGCGCCGTCACCTTGGAGACTGGGAGCGCTCGCGCCCGAGGCCTCGCGAGACAGCCGGGAGCCGGAGCCGGAGCCCGAGCCCGGCGGAGGAGCTCGGCGCGCGCGCGCCTCCTCGCCAGCAGCCGCCGGCCGCTGCCGCCGCCCTGGGGCCGCCCCCCTCGGGCATGGGGCTGGGCGGCCAGTGGCGGTGGTGCAAGGCGTGCCTCGCCACCAGCGTCGCCGGCCCTCTTCACCCGTGCAGCTTCCCGGTGTTGGCTCCTGCGAGGAGAGGTGAGGGGGAGGCAGGCAGGTGAGAGGGGGGGCGGCTGAGTGGGGAGGCCCGGAGCCTCGGCCCCTGGGAATCACGCGGATGCCACAGCCGCATTGCAAGCTTCGGGCGGAGGGGGGTGAGGAGGACGGGGTCAGCCGAGTGCATCGCTCTTCCCAGAGAGAAGGAGAGAGAGCAAAGGGCCCTGGCCTCGCCCCTGACTCCTCGAGGAAAAGTTGCCCTGAGCCAGGTAGTCAGCTGGCCCAGCCGAGAAGACCTTGTAGTAAGGCCGATGCCCGTGCCCCCGGGGGGGGTGGGCTTTCAGTCTTTAATGGGCGGGGCATGGGGAGGAGGCCCGCGTGTCGGCCGAACTGGATCCTGGACTTGGGTTGATTGTGGAAAGGCACCTTGCTCTGACATCTCTGGTTTTCTGACCTTTTATTTTTTCACTTACAAATGAAATGAGCTTTTTTTTTCTTTCTAAAGACAGGATTGGTGAGGGGGAGGTGGCGGCTTCCAGATTTCGAGGAGGAAAACGAAGAGAGTTTTTTTTTCCAGTTAATTTGAAATTTTAGACGTATTAAGATGCAGAAGTTTAAATAGCCCTCAATCCTACTAAATTGCTTCTAGTTACTGTTGGGGGTTAGAGTTGCCAAAGGTCAACTGTACTGCTGTCTTGAGGAGAGATGATGGGTGACATTAGTCCTGTTTGTACATGGTTCAGTAGTCACTGGTCCCAAGGTCACCTAGCAATTCTGAACCAGAAGTATTTGGTCTTAACTGTATTATACTTTGATTACATGGTCATGCTTGTTGGTGCCACGCTGAGACTCCCTGGGGAAAATCTGATTTGTGTAATATTCATAACCTATAGGATTGTGGACTGGGAGTGTGTTCCTTTCGCCCAATGATTTGCCAACTTTCTTGATGTTATTAACAATGTAGTACCACTAGCAAGGCCATTAATCACATAACTTTTTTTTTTTGCCTTCAGGCATCTCCACCCCTTGTACTGATATTATTTTTTCTTAATAACCAATAAATAAATTCAAAGGTAAATGGAGGAAGACAAAAGCAAAAAGGATCCCAGCAAGGAAGTAGTCAAAATTGGTGCCCAGTAATAGATGAGTGGATTAAAGTCTCTGTTCTCTGCTCACTGGTTTATTATTTGCTGTTTTTTATTAATGGCCTTTTTTTTTTCCAAGAAGATATGTTTTGAAAATGAAAAGTTAAATTGATCATAGATCTAGAGCTGAAAGGAGACTTGAGAGGCTATGTAATTCAACTCCCTTGTTTTGCAGATGTGGAAACCCAGGGAAGTTAATTGACTGTCCAAGATCACATAGGCAGTGTTTGGTAGAATTTGAAGCCAGTTCCTCTACCTCTAGAGCCAGTGCTCTTTCTGTTGCTCACTTTTTTTGTTTTGAAAATGTATTCAGAATATTCCTTTTAATATACTAAGAGCTGCTTGAGAAGAACTGAATAGACTGAGCCTTGTTGAAACTTTAATTCAGTGAAATCTATTCATTTATAGTTGATTGACAGAATCTTCCATTTCCATCGTTATTAGAGAAAAATTGTTATCCCAAATACTAAATGTGTTACCATTAGAAATATAGTTGACTAAAGTGAGGTTATACCTCTAAGCTATGGTGGTAGGAGTGGCAAATGGAACAAATATTTAACATTTCATAAAGTGACATTCATTTTAACATTGTTGGACCAAGTACCCTTTATTATAATCTCAGTCCAAAATCTATAAGCACTGTTCAGAGCAGGATTATTTTTTGCCTAGAATGCATTTGCAGTTCTTTCCTGACTTCTCTAGGTTGTTTTTTTTTTGTCCTCATAGATGATTATCATATTAGAAATTGAAACTGGAATAATCTAATGCCAGAGATCTGTTGATATTTGCAAGTTCCTTGACTCCATGGGGGGGGGGGGATTATCAGTTTTAATAAATGGAAGGTGAGAGAGACAGAAAACCTCCATTGGAGGCTAGACCCAAGTCTAGGCTTGGTGAAATGATGAAGTACCAACTTAGTGTTACATAGGGAGAGTATCATTGTTTCTTTCATATTATTTCCATTTTCATAGAATCATAAAATCTTGTAATTTGAAAGGAACATTAGAGATTATCTGTTCCAACTTCCCATTTGCACAGGAATTCCGAGAGATAACACCTCTGATAGATTCTGAGTTTTCTTTTGCAGTATTTAAGGAATAAAGACAGTTTCTGAGGTATCTTTTCCAGCTGCTTGGGTGATTTCTGTGACTGAAGGTTCTAGGACTTAAACTTAAGAGTTGAGATTAATTTAATGAATGGCTCATCTGTGTGTTAAAAGTATTTTTTAAAAGCATATAAGCTATTTGATAGTATCTTTCTAAGGTAATGCAATTTTTTGAATGCTTCATTTCACATTATTATATTGCCTCTGCTTAATATTAAATGTGTTCTATTTTTTGGCCTTGTGTTTTCCTTTCCTTCCTAGATCTGAGCATTTCTGCTAGGTCACAACAAGCAACACAAAAGTTACCTCTTTTCGCCTCTTCAGGGAGTAAGAAGCTGTACTTCGACACCCATGCTGTGGTGCTTCTTCTGGAGGAAAAGGGTAATTCTCTTAGATATTGATTGCTCAGAAATAAAGCATTATAACACAATTTCATTTACTTTCTCACCTAACCTATTAAATTGGTTCTGTTATTACTCTGTAATTCTTAAATCTGAATTCTAAAAATATTATTTTGTGACAAAGGAACATACAGAAAAAATGCCACTAGCTTAAAAATATAAACTGCAACAGGGGATTAGGGAGAAACATCAATAATCAATTGAAGAAAGTTTTTCCTTAAGTCCTTTCAGCACATCAGCTTAGAAAAGTTCTCACTACATCTTACTGAACAAATAGTCATTCAACTTTTCCTAGGGACTCCCAGTGAGGGAAAAATCACTGCATTCTGAGGGAGGTCATACTACTTTTGAATACTTCTAATTATTGAAAGGCCTCTTTGAAACTTTCCATCTGTTACTCCTTTGTCAGAATAAACTATATCCAATCAACTGCTAGAATCCAAATCTCAGTTAGAATTTGAATTATTATCTGGAGCAAATTATTATATTATCTACCTCATCCTTCTTCTCACAGGAGTTGTTCCTATAGTGCTGTGTTCAAAATTAGATGTTAAATAAATAGATTTGGTCAGTTTTAAAAAAAAAAAGTTCTCTGTAACCCCTACCTGTGTAGGAACCTGGCAACGAAGAAAAAAGGAACCTTACAAATTTCAAATGCTTCCTAACTGATATAATTGATAGTTACATCAATTAGTTGATATACTAATAGGAGGAAAGTGACCAATCTCACCACCTTGACAGTTTCAACAAGATTTGATATCTAGATTTTTTTTTTACCCTGTGTGTGTGTATATGTATAAACTTTTTAATAGAGCAGTCTATAAATCTCTTACTCTGAAAGAAGTTGTAATTGTTGATGCAAATGTAGACACAAGTCAGCAAAATTCAAGGTTCCCATAACTGCCCTTAGGACAGTTTAGGCAGTGGTTTTAATATAGCCTATATTTGCTTTTAAAAGTTTGCATTTAGGAAAAAAAAAAGTTTGCATTTAAAATATTGTTGGGCTGCAAAAGAATTGCCTGTAGTGGGAATCATACAAAATAACACTATATATATGTTTGTATGTGGGTGTGGGGGTGTGTGTGTATAAAATGTAGTTGCTTATATAACAGTGCTTTTTTTTTTGAATAAAAGGAAATAGGCATAATTTGCTAGAAAAGAAATGAACAAGTTTAAAATGGACACATCTTTATCAATATAAATGCAGCTTTGATTTTATTTCATTGTGTAGTTATTTAACCAGTTGTGTATATATGTAGAAAACTGCGTTTCAAGTATGCCTAAAAAAAAGAGATGAAAAAATGAAAGAAGCACCTTATAAGTCAAATATAAGTTTGACTGGTTAAACGACTCCCATACCTCGTATTTTTCAGAGAGGTGGCCAAAGTCACAGAATTAAGGACAGAACAAAACAAAAAACCCTTTTCTGCTCCCATCCATCCCTTCTTCTCCACCCATATAGCTCCCACCTTAGTTCAGACCTACCTTGCCTCATCCTTGAATTATTGCAGTAATTTGCATCTCGCCTTTACTCATAAGTGTTCAACTTAATCAAAAATTGATGTTCCTGTGTTTGACCATAACTTCCTATCATTTCATGTCTCCTGTACTCTCAATCACTACCCCATTAACGCTATAATCAATCAACAGGTGTTTACTAAGTGCTTACTATGTGTCAGGTACTATACTAGGTGCTGAAAATAGATATATAGTGAATAACAC
Organism: Vombatus ursinus; assembly: GCF_900497805.2. Taxonomy (NCBI): domain Eukaryota; kingdom Metazoa; phylum Chordata; class Mammalia; order Diprotodontia; family Vombatidae; genus Vombatus; species Vombatus ursinus. Next base: position 11,913,999 of record NW_020940355.1, read on the forward strand.
AGTCCTATTATCAAGGCATTTATCGTCTGTTCAAAAGTGGAGGAAAATGTAGAGTTGAAATGACTGACTATACAATCATAATTGGAGAGGGATGGAAGTCAAGTCAGAGCAGGAGTAATGACCTGATAAAGGAATGAGGAATGAAAAGATTGGAGATGTTGAGGAGGGCAAAGGAGAGGTGTGAGGCAAAGGAGATTAATGAAGTGATAGGATAGATTTCCCCAGTCTCTGTCTCAACCTCAGCTTCAGCTCTGCATCGCCATTTGCTTAATGGACATTTCAAACTGGATTTGAAGACATCTCAAACTTGGCATGTCCAAAACAGAATTCATTCTCTTTCCCCCAAAACCTAGTTCTCTTCCAGACTTTCCTGTTTCTGTTGAAGGCACCACCACTCTTCCAGGTTGATAATCTCTCACGTCTGCCCCCTTTGCTGTTCATACCACCACCCCCTTAGATCAGGTCTTTATCACCCCTTGCCCAAATTATTTTGATAGCTTCCTGATTGGTCTTTTTGCCTCAGATCTCTCCCCACTTCTATCCATCTCTCATTCTGCTGAAGTACTTGTCTGATTAATTCTCTCCTCTCCTCAGTAAACTCAGCTTCTCTATTTAGCTTTTAAAGCCCTTCAGAACCTGACCCCAGCATACCTTTTCAGACTCGTTGTACATCCTGTATTCTGTGATCCAGCACTCCATTTCTTATCTCCTTGCCTTTGCATTGGCCGCCCCCCATTCCAAGAATGCACTTGCTCCTCATCTCTGCTTCATAGAACCCTCTCTTCCTTTTGGACGCAGTTCAGGCACCATCTTCCTCATGAAATTTTTCATGATCTCCCCAACTGCTGGTACCCTCCCTCCTACCTTGTAATTAACTACTTTGTGTTTATTTGTATTGGCTTTATATTTATTCTATATCTGTTTACACATATATTTATTATTTCCCCATTGGAATGTAAACATCTTTTGAATAGCTTATCTACAGCACATAGCACAATGCCTGGCACATAATAGGCACTTAATTGTTGATTTATTGAATAACTTACCGATTGGGCACCCTTCCTCAAGTCTCCCTCTCCAATCCATTCTCCACACAGCTAGCAACTTGATATTCTTAAACTACAGCTCTGACCATGTCACTGTCTTGCTCAAAAAGCTCCAGTGGCTCCCTGTTTATTACTTCTGGGATAAAATACAAATTCCTGGCATTTAAAACCAATCACAACCTGCCTCTTGCCCACCTTTATCTTCTATTTACTTTAATGGATACATACTATTTCCCCAGATAGAATATAAGCTCTTCATAATACAGTAAAAAACATGGGTGCCAGGATTCAAATTCCACTTTTTATGCTTACTACTTATGTGCCCTGGGGCAAGTCCCTTAACTTTCCTAGTCCTTAGTTCCTTATCTTTAAAATGAGATGTTTAGACTGTGTCTTTTCAGATTCCGTTTTCCACTCTTGATTTGTCATCTTTGAGGACAGAGAATCTTTTGATTTTGTTTATTTGTTTATTTGATCTTTGTATCCCTCAGTGCCTGGCACATAAGTGTTTCATAAAAGCCTGTTCATTCTTCCCATTATGCTACATTGCGTATATATTTCTTATACCCACAGAAATGTTTTCTTGTGACTATTGGCACAGCCGCATATTGGTTAAGCTAATTAAAAAATTAAAGCCTTTGCTGTAAGATATAAATTTCTTTGAAGGTTTTATCCAAGGCATAGAATTTTCCTGAATGTAGTTGTTTTATTTATTCAGGGTTTACCACTCAACAAGCAGAAATCATTGTCTCTTCATTAGTGAAGATCATGAACAGCAACATGGAGGTTGTCAGCCAGAATATGGTCACCAAGGTGCATCAGGTTAGATGAGAGGAAAATCTTCTAGGTTTGTGGGTGTTTTATGCATTTTAAAATAAGCAAATTAGTATATGCATATGTGTATTGGTATCCTACATTGTGTTTTGAAACTAACATTCATTGGGTACCTGTGTTCAAAGGAAAAGTGCCTAGCAGTCATCTCCAAAGTCCTCAGAGATGAAGAGGTTCAATGCTATGAAAATTCAGCTGTTGAAAACAAAAACATAACTGCTTTTCCCATAGTCGCTGTGGTATGATGTGGTTGGGAAGCAAGGAGGGAAAATAGGAGATAAATTTCCTCTAAAGCTTTCATACCAATACTTATTAGATAAGCATGTGTGTAGCACTTTAAGATTTGAAAAGCATTTTACATATGTTTGATAATGTTTCTTAATCTAGACATACAGTCTTTAAGTGTCAAAAAGATTATTGTTCTTGTTTTAGTAAATTTAGAAGTGCCCAAAAATCAAGTATTCTTAAAAGTATAACTAGACATACTTTTCTGTTTCACGATTTTAATTATCCCCTTGGTGATGGTTAACAGCTGACATGTTACGTGCAGGCCTTCTAGAGATGGGTAAAAAGTGTCTACTTTACATTTGACAGAAACTCCAAAGAGGATAAGTTGAACATTCTAGGTAATATATGTCAATTGTGTATGTGCTTTTCTTTTCCTAGGAGATCACTGTACAGCAGATAATGTCTCAGATTGCTGGTGTCAAAAAGGATATGATCATTTTAGAAAAGAGTGAATTTTCAACTCTCAGAGCAGAAAATCAGGTAAACTGATAGAACTCCTCCTACCTTTATAAAACCTTTTACAGCAAGGCACTGCTGTCAAATTGAATTGTTAATGTAAGTTTTAAAATTCCTTATGCAGTGAAAAAATAAATCTTATAATACTCTAAAGCAGAGGTTCTTAACCTTTTTTATGCACTGGATCCCTTAAGCAGTCTGGTGGAGCCTGTGGACACTTCAGAACAATGTTTGGCAGTGCATAAAATATATAAGATAACAAACAAAACCAATGCTATTGAAATAGTTATCAATTTTTTTTTTTAAGTTCACAGGGTTCACTCCCACTCTAGAGGGTTTGAAATCCAAGTTCTGTGATAGTTGTTTGTCATTCAGTCGTATCCAACTCTTTGTGACCCCATTTGGGGTTTTCTTGGCAAAGATGCTGAAGTGGTTTGCCATTTCCTTCTCCAGCTCATTTTATAGCTAAGGAAACTGAGACAAACAGTTAAGTGACTTACCCAGGGTCACACACCTCACACAGCTCGTAGGTATCCGAGGCTGGATTTGAACTCACAAAAATGAGTCTTCCTGATTCCAGGCCCAGTGCTTTATCCGGTTCACCACCTAGCTGCCCTGTATGATAATTACTAGTTCATAATTTACCATTTAGCTGAAAATGTTACATTTATTGTAGCTTATAACTCATGGGCTTTACCAACTGTGTATACTCTTACTCCTCTTAAAAAAAAATCTTAAAAGGCTATTTCTTTTTGTCAGCCTCAAAGACAATCCTCTCCTTTTGACCAAATGATTGGACTTAAAGCTATTGAAAAAGCATCTTTGAAAGCTATAATTTGAGATTACATCTAGGGCTAGAGTAGCTGAAAAAAATTTGAATAAGATACTGAAAAGATGAAGGCTCAGCCTTAGAGGCAAATTCTCACAAAAAGACTGCTAAACATTTTTTATTTAATATTTATTAGTACACATCCCCTTTAAGAAACATTGTGTAATTAATGTAGTAGTATGATTGTTAATACATTAGATTGAGGGGAATCTTGACATAAGTGAGTTGTCTTAAACCTGATATTCATAAAATTGGAGGAGAAAGAAAGGACGGATCCTGGTTCAGGAGAAAGAAATGGAATTTTAGCTTTTTTTTCTTTTTTTCCTAAACCTTTAATTTATTACTATATTTAACTTGTTTCTTTTTTGATGTTTTTAGAAATTAACACTTGAACTCCACCAGTTAAAACAGCGAATGCTGGTAAGATATTCTTTATGAGTAATAATAAAGAGTCATTAATGAATATAGTTTTAAAAGTACTTGTTATTACACTAGAAGGACTAGAATTTAAGAATATCTCAAAAGACCAAGCTGCATCAATTGATACAGTGCATTTTTTTTACCCATGAGGCAAAGAAAATTAAGGTAGTAGTATGAATGTTTTTTATTTCAAAAAGTTTAAGTCATAATATTTTTGCAACAGTTGACTTGCCTGGTCCTTCTGGTGTTTAGTTTGTTTAAAACTAACTGACCTCAGCAGTAGGAATTGGGAACTTGTGCTAGAAAGACAACCAGTGGCTAGTCTCAGCTTTTTCTTTATCAAGATTTTGTATTTTTACTAATATTTGAAAATTTCTTGTAAAGCTTGATGACCTTCAAAGAGATGACCTTTTATGTTAGAGAAGCACTGTAGCTCAATACAGCTAAACCAGTTTGTTTACTGGGTGTTACCCAACCTCTGTCCTCTTTTTTTCTTCCTCAATACAGGTTTGGTTGTTGATCTCATCTGCTCCCCTAGATCACTGTCTTCTATACACAAATAATTCCTGGATCTCTGTATCCAATCCTAACCTCTCTCCTGAGCAGCAGTCTTACATCACCAACTGCCTTTTAGACATCTTGAACTGGATGTCCAATAGACATCTCAAATTCAACATGTCCTTCCCTCAGTCACTCCTCTTTTCCGAATTTTCCTGTTACTGTTAAAGGCACCACCATTCTCTCAGTAAACAGACCTGCAACTTCTTGATTCCCCCCACCCCCATATTTAATCTGTTGTCAAGCCTTGACATTTTTACCTTCAGAACATTTCCCGTGTAAGTTCCCTTATTTCCACTCATACTGATGCAACCATAATGCAGGCCCCTTGTCACTTTACACTTGGACTATCGCAATAACCTTCTGCTTGGTCTCTCTACTTCTGGTCTTCTCACTCCAGTCCACCCTTGACTCAGCTGCCAGTGATTTTTCCTAAAATATAGGTCTGACCTCGTTACCTTGCCTGCTCAATAATTCAGTGGCTCCTTATTTCCTCCAGAATCAAATATATTTAGTATCTAAAGCTCTTTACAACCTGGCTTCTTCCTACCTTTCCAGTCATCTTACACTTTGCTCTGTGCATTCTATGGTCCAGCCAAACCAGCTTACTTGCTTTTCCCTATATTTATTACTCTGTATCCTACCATTACAACTGGTTGTGTCCCATACCTGGCATGCTCCCCCCTCACTTCTGCCTCCTAGCTTCCTTGGCTTCCTTCAAGACTCAGCTGAAACCCCACATTCTGCAGGAAGCTCCTCTAGCACCCCCAAATTTCCCCTGCTCCCCTCCATGGCTAATGCCTTCCCTCTGAGATAGATACATTGAGCTTCAATTAAAAGCTTGCCATATGTCAGGCATTGTGCTAATAAGTGCTGAAAATACGAATACAAGTAAGGAAGAACGATAGACCCTGCCCTAAAGAAACTAACATTCTAATGGGAGAAGATATTACATAAATGGGAGTGGGGGGAGGGGATTTTTATGAAATGGTGTGGTATCCACATGGGAGCCAAGAAGAATGGAGTCATGGGGTCCAGAGAAGAATGGAGCCAGGAGAGGAGTAAACATGGCTGAATTGGGTATTTCACCGAAGGGAGGTGAGGTATTCACCAACTAAAGGAGAGGGGTGAAGGGGCAGAGTCATTTTCCAAAGTGAGAAGGCTGCTAGTGTGGAGCTGGAGAAGTCTGAAGAGAGGAGCAGAACTGGGAGAAGAATGACAGAGGCTGATTGGATAACTTCCCCCAATGGAGGTTCCAGGGAGGAACTCGTCAGTTGGTAGAGTGGGCTGCAGGGTTGGAGGCAGTTTTCCAGGGTAGGAAAGCAGCTAGATGGATGTGATTCATATTATTGCAACTGTGCTACAGATATTTTCCATAGTCCCCCTGAATGAAGGTGCTAGATAAATATGCCAAAGGTACCAGCGTGACCGACATGTTGCCTGCTCGAGTGGAACATCCATCTGCTTTTTGATTGAACTCCACCCCTCCTCCCTTCTTTATTCTCCCAAAGAATCTTCTTTGCTTGGAACTTATTTAAGCCTAGACCCTCTTCTTCATGATGCCCATAGACCCAAAGACTCTACTTAATATCTCCCTTCTCTGTAAATGAATTATCTTTCATTTACATTGCATACATCTTGTATGTAGATAGTTATTTCATGTTGTCTCCCCTCTTACAGTGTTAGTTTCTTGAGGCCAAGGACTGTGTTTTGGCCTCTCCTTTGCGCTTAGCACTTAACACAGTGTCTGGCACAGAGCAGGCACATAATGTTTGTTGACTGTTCAAAAAAGAGGGGAAAATATCTTCACTCAACCTAGACAAGGGATTCTTAACCTTTTTTTTGTTTCTTGGGCCCATTTGGCAGTCTCATGAAGCCTATAGACCCTTTTTCAGATGGATGTATTTAAATGTGTGAGATGAAATACATAGAATTACAAGGGAAATTGGTTATGTTGAAATACAATTAAGTTGGCATACCCCAGGCTAAGAGCTCCTGACTTAAACTATTCCTCCTTATCTCTGAAAGGGCACACTGGTATAAAATAAATGAAGCTACATTCTTTAGTGCTTTTTTTTTTTTTTTTTAACCAATGTGCAGGTCCATAGCGACCACAAAAACTAGATGCTAATTATTAAATTGTGTGATTCTTCAGGGGAGACAATAATTTAAACTAGTCAGTTTGTGTGTGTGTGTGTGTGTGTGTGTACACACATGCACATGCCAGTGTATGTCAAAGGTTACACTTGAACCCACATTTTCCTAAATATAGGGCCAGCTCTCAATCCACTAAAGTTCATCTTTATGACTTGAGACTGTCAGATCCACAGTGTCACATGAAAAATAAGTTCTTAGAATATTAAATGGTTTGAGTGGATTACATGTTACCTGCCTTTCAGTAGAACTATTACAGAATGTTACTTTTGTCTATTTGATAGTAGGTATGATTTTACTTTTTCTTTACTTTTACAAAAGAAATTAAAAGGTTATTTTTCATAATACTACTTTGATCTCTCTCCAGCAGTAATTCAAATTGTCATAGAGGGAACATTCCTTAGAGAGAAAATATATGCTCTTGAGCAATATATTCTTTTGTATTTTGAAAGAATACTTACTATTCTTCCTATTTGGCTTCTAAATAGTGAATATTTCTGTGTAAAAGAACAGAGGACTTTGTCTTAATAGAAGAATTAAGTAATAACCTAGTTAAGTAGAATGGAGTAACATCCATCTTTTGATTCCATCCCTTCTCTGATTTTTTGTTTGTTTGTTTTTTCTCCACCTCTCTTTTCTCTCTCTTGCCTTCCAGGATGAAATACTCAAAGTTCGGGCAGATAATAAATTGGATTTCAATCTAGAAAAGAGCAGAGTAAAAGAATTGGTATGTTCTTTGAAATTTAGTTTCATTTTAAGGTAAAATTCTAGATGAAACCTGAATTTGCATGAAGTTTGAATATTTAAGACCATCCTGTACATAACTCTCTGACAGAGTTGAACACAGGCAAAGCCTTTTATTTGATTTTTGAATTTTTAAACTTTCCTCAACTCCCCTTGTACCCTAAATTTCAAAATATCTCTCAGATTGATTCTTATTCTACCTTCAGGAACTTTTCTTTCACTAAATTTGGCATATTTTAACAGAATGAAAATTTAAAGCTTAGTCAAACTGAGCTTGGATGCTTTGATAAAATTCTTGAATTGAGAGCATACTTCTAAACTGTTAGTGTATCACCTAGACTTTCATATGAGGATTACACTTAATTCTAGTATTATATTGAATAAGATTAAGTATCTTCAGAATCTGTTTCAGAAAAAAATTAAGTAATACTGATAACTAGACTGGAGAAATAAAGATTTAAGTTGTAAACTAGCACTGTTGTTTTTTGTGTTTACTTTCAAAGTCATATTCTTTGGCCTCAGACTTATTAAACTTAGTAAGAGCTAAATATTTTAATAGTAAAATAGTTTAGTGATCTGAGTAGAAGTCTAAGGAATTCTACATAGCTCACTTCTCATTGTCTTTCTTGCTAAAGAATGTATGCTTCTAAATTGTCTTTTATTAGCATAGGACTTGGTACACACAAAATTGAAGAGTAATTACTAGCTCTTGTTTTTTCCTCTTCACAATTTTCTCATAATACTGAGGCTGTGCATCTTTGAGACCAAAGGACAGTCACTTTTTAATCTAGTGCCATAACTGGGAGTCTAAGTGCCCACAATACTTCAAATACCTACTATGTGCAAAGTGGCCATTAGCATAGGACCAGTCTCTAAAGGAAAACATACTTCTTTCTTGTACCTTTTGGTTTTTATGATTTTGCAAGTAAGAAGCTACATTTACCACAGGCAGCCTGTTCTTTGATCCAGCCTGATCTGCAGAGTGCTTGCAGTACTGAAAACATGGACAAAACTAATGAAATGTAGAGAACTATTTTTGCCCTACTTGAAGGTCTGCCTTTGTTATTTTTCAGCTGACACCATCAGTGTAGTTCTATGTTTCCGTGGAGCTATTGGTTAGCTTATCGAGTTAGCCTGCGACGAACAGATTAGATTACTTTTATTATTTAATCTTCAGCTGATTATCCCCTTCCTTTTGGATAAGTGAAGCAATGTGGTGTATTCTTATGAAAAGGAGACTTGTTAATATTTAATTGATTAAAGCTAGAGCAGTACACAAATGCTAGAAAATAGTACCAGTACCACATTGCCCTTTGGTAGTGAGCTTCCTTGCACTGAACCTGTAGTTTAAAAGATGAGAGTGACCATTATCTATTCATCATACTTGACTGCTAAGTGCTTCTAAGATTCCTTTTAGTTTAGAGTTCCCTCCTCATCACTAACCTGATTCTTGTTTTTTTAATTCTTTACAGATAGAATATATAGTGAATTTTTTTTTAAATGTTAGGCATTTCATATGATGTTTGGAAAAAAAACAGTTAACTAAATTTTTTCCACTTACCACCAAAACTACGAATTGTCTCTTCTGTATCCTCATTTCAAGAATTCTAGTCACTTGAGTGATATGATAAATATAATCTGCATGCCAAAAAACTGTACTTAACTATGGCCAAAGGGAAAATACAAGCCTCATTCCAAGTATTGTCACTCAATACAAAGTAGCATCAACTATAATTGTAGTGTGGCTCTTTTTACAAAAAATTGACACCTGACAAGTGAAGAAAGTCTTGTTGTTTTGCTTTCACTGTTATACGAGTTAAGTATATTTAATAAGCCATGAAATTTGTGTGATTTGGCATATAAATCAACATGTACTTTTTTTTTTTACCAACAAACATTTTTTTTTTTTAAAAGAGAGAAAAGATCCCTATGCCCATGGATTTGCACTTAGAAGACTGGGTTAAATTCCTGGCTCTGCTCATATTGCTAATAAGTGGCAAAGCAATTATTTGAACTGACTCCAAATCCAGGACTTTTTCTGTTGCAATCCACTGCCTTCACATTGGTTAGTAGTGAACTTATTCATCTAAGATTCCAAAGACAACACGTATACTATTTTTTTAAGACCTATTTCCCTCCCATTCTTTCTGTTCAGGCCTCAGTCACCTGATTTCCCAACATCCAATGTGTCTTGGATTGTTCTTCCCCACCTTTTTCATTCTCCCAAAAATTAAATCCTTAAAGGAGAAATGAAAGTAGATATAGCCATAAGAGTCGGAGAAAAAGATTCCAAAGTATTGGGTTGCTGAATCTAGAAGATTATGCCTCTTATTTACAGTTAAAGTGCATCCCTAGACAAAAGTAATATGATTGTTCCTACACCGTCAGGTGATTCTAAAATGCTTTGTTGTTGTTTTAAGTTGTGTCTGATTCTCTGTGACCCAACTTAGGATTTTCTTGGCAAAGATACTGGAGTGGTTTGCCATTTTCTTCTCCAACTCATTTTGCATATGAGAAACTGAGGCAAACAGGGTTAAGTGACTTGTCCAGGGTCACACAGCTAGTAAGTGTCTGAGGCCATATTTGAACTCAGGAAGATAAATCTTCCTGACTCCAAGCCTGGCACTCTATCACAATATTAATTATAATAGTAGAGCAAGAGATAAACAGGAATGAAGTTGTAGTCTAACACAAGTTAAATTTTATCTTTTCAGTATGCATTGAATGAAAGGAAGCTACTTGAAATGAGATCAGAAGTATTAACATTGGTAAGAAGTGAAACTGAGCATTGCTGTGTTATATCTTAAATTCACCTTTGCCTCCTGTTCTGACTAATATGTTAATGGATAATGACCAGTGTGTCTGTGGTAAAATTATGAACTGTTAGGTTCATGATGGTGGAATCAGATCCTAAAGATGCAAAATACCTTCTTAACTAGTAACAAACATTATGGAGCTTTTGTACTGGTTTACAAAAGGGATTATCAAGAGATTCTCCCTGCTTTTCTTCCTTTCCATGATGTCTCTTAGTGCGTCTTGTGGAATTGAATTCCAAAGTGAAGTTCATGAGAATTGTAGAGCCTCAGAATTTGAAAATGACTTTAGTGGCTGAAATAACTCAAAAGCAAAGATATATGAATCCTGTTGGGCATACAATCCATGTCTCCTTAGAAATGAAGAATGAGGGTCAACTAGGTGGCGCAGTGGATAAGAGCACCAGCCCTGAATTCAGGAGGACCCGAGTTCAAATCCTGCCTCAGACCAAACACTTGACACTTACTAGCTGTGTGACCCTGGGCAAATCAATTAACCCCAATTTTCTAAAAACAAAACAAAAAAAAAAAAGAAATGAAGAATAAAATAAAAGGACGTGATTAATGTTGATGTTTTTGCTTAGTCGTAAGTTTATCAGAGAGGATTCTCCACTTCCAAAATAACTGATGAATCAATGAGTTGATTCAAAATGAACCAATAAAACAACTTTTTTTTTTTTTTTAAGAAAAGGAACTGAATAGTTAAATAGAATCTGTTTTCTGTGGGTTATTTTTAAGCTGACATTTACTAATCCTACATGAAGATAGGTGGGGAAAATGGCTGGCTGAAATTGCTTTTATGTTATAGAAAACTAGATAGGCCCAGGGTCACCCAGCTAGTGGGTGTCTGAGGCCAGATTTGAACTCAGTAGGATGAATCTTCCTGACTTCAAGCCCAGTGCTCTAAATACCACCTAGCTGCCTCATACATATTGTTTCCCGTACTCCTTATCTATTGCCTTCTAATGGCCAGCTGTTCTGTAGTATACTCTTAGGACAATACTTACTTGAGTATGGAAACATAAATATGATATAATATATATGAAAAAGAAAATTTTAAAGCACTACATAAATGTCATCTGTTATTATTGTATACACAAATGTATTTGCCTCATGAGTCATTCTGAGTAATACATCTGATGATAACACTATTACATAATAATACAGAACCATTCTGATATTAACAGTACTTGAACAGGACTTCGCTCTAGTCTGCTTGAGGGCCCAGTGAATCCCCATAGTCAATTTCTGTTAGTAGTTGAATTCCAGCATATTTCATTGCATTATTCTATTAGGACAGCTTAATGACTGAATCATTAAGAGAGGCAGTATGGGGTATTGGATGGAATGCTGATATTACAGTAAGGAAGACTTGGATTTGAATTTTGCCTCAGATACTTACTAGACTTCCATGTAGAAGTCACTGAATTTCACTGAACCTAGTTTCCTCATGTGTAAAATGGGAATCATAACAGCATCTGTTACAGAATTGTTATGAATTCAAGTAAGGTAATATAGGTTTTAAAAAAAACCTTTATAAACCTCCAGACTTTTATAAATGTCAGCTACTTTTTTCAAGCAAATGATTAGGTTTGTTACCTGAATTCTGTTACCAATTGAACCAGTGACTCAGGATTGAGGAATTCCAGAATAGAGTTGAAAAACTTTAGTAAGAACAATTTGTATTTTTAAAGATCATCTATTCTGCTGTCTCCATAGTGAGATCCACTTGAAATAAAAAATAAAAAAAAGAAAACTGGATAGGTGCTAGACTTATAATTTTATTGGAAATCCAGACACTAGTTATTACCTGTTTGAAGTACCCAGGGAAGACTTCCCCATTGGGGTTTTGAGGATAGTTGTTGGGGGTTGGTGATACAAAGAATCTTGTTTGTTGTTTGTTTCGCTTTTTAATCCTATTAATTGTTTTCTTATGCCTTTTTATTTTCATATTTAGCTGGTCCTTGGTGAGACCTCTCTCTAAAGTCTAAGTTTGTCATAAAATTCAAATGATAAATGAATAATCCCTATCTCCACCTGAACCATTTAGACACGAATATTCAACAATAATTGGTGCTAAGCATCAGGGAGAACCTTCCTTTTCTAAAAGATGAGTATTCTGTTTCCAAAAGGCAGCTTCCCTCTCCCTCTGCTTCTATATCCTAATTTTTTTGACCAAATTAAAAATCTGACCATGAAAGAAAAGGTTATGATTGTAAACTTATTAATTCAAGTGGAGTTGACTCTGACCTCCTCAACCCTCTACTAGAGCACAATCAAATTTATTTGTGTGTTGACTGCTAGATTGAGTAATGGATAAAGCGCTGGACTTGGTGTCAGGAAGACCTGAATTCAAACCCTGCCTCACACACTAGCTCTGTGACCCTAGGCAGGTCACTTAACCTCTTTCAGAGCCAGTTTCCTTAGCTGTAGGTTCTGTGATAACGCTTACCTTCAAGGGTTGTTGTTAGATCAAATGAAATAGGATTTGAAGTGCTTTTACAAATCTTAAAGTGCATTAGAAATGATAGATATTATTTTAGTTTCAAAGCTGAATGCCCCCTTTGGAACAAAAGGGTTTTTTTTAGTCCATATGAAGGAATTGTGGTACATTGATGCCTAATAGAAAACTGTGCTTATCCAGATTTTCATTATTTTGTATAGAAGGGTAGCAGTATAAAACTGCCCATCACCCATCAGCATTTTTAAAAATTCAATTTCATTATGAATAAGTAAATTAAGTAGGAATATAGTATTTTCATGACTAACCTTTATGGGTTATTTTGTAATCAGGCTTAACTTTCAGTATATCTCTGTGTATCTAAACCACATAATGAGCAGCCATATAGATTATGCTGTTTTTATATAAGTTTATATATAAGTAGTGTTAGAAAATTAAGACAAAATAGCAGGATAGCACTCTTATTTTCAGATTAACTTCAAATAAGTATTTTGAGTTGTCTCTTCTGTGGCCATTACTGTAGGGACTGTTTGTTTTTTTAAAGGAAAGAAATGGTCCTTGCCCTTATTAAACTCATAATCTAATTAAGGAATCAGGGTTCATAGACCAATTAGAGTATAGTATATTCAAAAATGTGGTAGAGACTAGACATGTATGCTAGGGGGGATTCTCAAAAGTTTTTGAAAGAACTATTTCTGTATTCTCACATTTGTACCCTATAATATCCCTGGAGATAATCTCTCTAAGCGGAGAAAATGAGGCTCAGAGTTTTTGTAACAGTGTTAGAGACAAGATTAGAATGCAGGTCATCCTCACTTCCAAGCCCAACACTGTATCCATTATGACATACTGCCTCCTACAGTGTTGTCGAGTTAGATCAAGCTTCTTAAATTAGATGTATGAGTTCAACGGGACCTGATAACCTGTAGTTATATAATGTCCTGTACCTCTTTGTTTTAAAGCAGGCACAACAACTCCGGGCTCTTACTCAGACAGACAGAAAGATAGACACTGAAGTTGCTGGCCTGAAAACCATGCTTGAATCACACAAGCTTGATAATATTAAATATTTAGCAGGTAAGATGTTGTGCATTTAGCTATTAGAAATAAATTGAAGATAAGCCCCAAAAACAAAATGACAAAGAAAAAATTGCACTGATTTAGGATTTTTATCTCTTAAAATCCGTAATTATCTTAAAGTTTAACCACTAAGAAATAAATTTTTGCTCTCTCTACTGCAGGCCTGCTATAAATTATGCTATACTAATTTTTACACACTGGATTTGGTGTCTCAAGGGTTTTTTCTATTAAAAAAAAAAAACAACATTCCTTTATACTTTGGAGGTTACAAGTAGTGTTGTATTTGAGCAGCTGTAGTTTTTATGAGCAAATATTTCATGGAATATAGCAGATCAGATCTTTGAACTGCTAGTTTCTGTGGGGAGAGGAAAAGGTTATGTATGTGTATTTAAGCATTCCTTAAAGCAGCTGTTAAAAGAACTAATAGTCTTTCCCTGTTTTGTTTTTTTTAAACAGGTTCTATATTTACATGTCTAACGGTAGCTCTGGGATTTTATCGTCTATGGATTTAAGTGTCTCCTTAAAAGGACCTATATTTGCCTTAAAAATATGAGGTTATTACTTTTTTCCTCATTTCAAATTTTAACCCTGATTTGATTTTATTTATGTTATTTTTTATGCACATTATGATGTATAACCATCTTTAAAGTGTCAGAAAATCCATTTTGTAGCTCTTTATCTTTTTGATATCCTTTGATCTCACTAGTACATTTTTGAGAAAAATACCACTAGCTGAAATACTGAAGAACCCACTTACCTTGACCAGAGTGATGATCACCTTTCATATACTTACTCTTTAAGGAATTTACTATTAAAAAGTCATTAAAAATGGCTTTATGAGTGACAGAGAATCACAGACTAATTAATCCAAGACCACAAAAATTTCTTTCCCTCTTGACCCAAGCTTCTAGCAGCAAATAGCTTGTGCACTGTTACCAGTATGCTTTTATTTCAATGAATTTTGTTGAAACCTGGGTTGATTCCTGTGTTCCCTAAACAACTAAATTATCGTAGTATTTGCTGTTTGTGACATTCAGCCAGAAAATCATGTTGCCCGATAAAATGAGTTGGCATAGTAAGCAATCACTTCTTCTACCTCTTGAAGTATTCTGGTGTTTTCTTTTTTCCCTATCAGTGGAGTGACTTGGGAACTAATACTCTGTCATTTTCTAGTGACCTTGAAAACTTGCTAGTGAGAAACATGACAATGTTGTATTTCAGTTTTGCGTGACAGTCTATTTCTTCCGGACTTTCATCTGCTTTGTACAATGGAGATATTTAGTCTTATTTCCATGGTGACATATGCACACCTATCTCAGTAGAAATAAAACTGATCATTTAATGATCTTGTTCGCATCTATCACTAACTCACTCTTGGGTTCTTAAGCCCAGAGATTCTTCCTACCCAAATATCATCTTAGTGCAGACATTTCATCTATTTTAGTCTGCCTCTTCATTAATGATATTAAAAAAAAACCCGCCTTAACTTTTGAAATGTAGTTCTAATTGCATCATTTTTCCAAGGGTGTATGTAGTTTTTCTTTTTATAAGAACATTAGAGAAACTTTCTGTATCCAATTCAGCCAAAGTTCTAGTTTTAGAAAGCATTTTCTTCTCATCTCAGTGTTAATTCTTTGTATACAGAATAAGCATTTTAATTTCAAGTGAATTTTTGCATTAATGTAACAGTTCAATACAAGTGCCATGGTTAGGTTGAAAAAAAGTTAAGAGACTTAGTCAAATTGTTAGCTATGTGTTGGAATTTTGCACATAGTACAATCAATGACAGTTCCTAATTGTTAGAGTATAATTAGTATGGCTTTTCCAGAACAGAATTGGGTTGTAGAAAAATCCTAAGACCCCACACCCCCCAATTAAATATGAAAGCTCTATCTTCTCTCCCCCTCCCCCCCAGTCTTGGATTTATTTGTGGCATTAGCAACCAAGTGATACTTTAATGCTCAGTTTTAAACCTAATATTTAATGTTGCTTTCTTCTGGTTGAGTGAAACATCTTTGTTTTTTTTCCCCTTTTGGAAAAGACTCCAGAAAGGATTGATTATTCAGCAAATGCAGTAGTAATGATAGATTGACTAAATCTGGTGTCCCAACTAAGGAGTTTTTGTTTAAATACTTAATCAAACATTCCCTGTTGGTATTGAAAGTATATTAGAACACTGCTGGTTGACATTCCTCTTACTTTTAAAAATGCATTTTAAGATATGACTTTATAATTCATTTATTTGGTGCTTTACTGTCAATACAAGATAATTTGCAAGAACTTTTCCATCCTAACTTGGAACCTTCTTATTCCAATATTTTTTCCTTTCTGTTAGGTGTTTTGCCCCTACATGTGATGATTAGGAAGGATTGGAATATGTTACATCCATTATTTTCATTTTTAAGAACTTTGTAACCTTCCTGCAAAATGTTTTCTACTGTAGGCTCAGGAAGCTACAAGCTGTGTAAGTGTACTGCTACCAAACAGGACAGAATCCTACCCTACATAGAAAAAAATGGGTTGTCATAATTTCAGAGAATGGAGTAGGGAGGTAACAGGTAGGGAATGTACTGTCATATTGTAGCACTTCTAAACTGTAGCATCTGGTCTATCTACATTAAAAATCTTGCTCTGATTAGATGTTGAAAATAAACCCCTAGAAAACAACAGCATAAATGGTCTCTAGAATCAAGGGTACAATATAAAACCAAACACCTGAAAAGAACATCAGTTAAACAGTCAGGTTTTGCTTCTTTTTTGATGTGGGATGTGTTTGTAGACGCTTCAGTCTTTATTGGGGTGGTGTTTGGAGGGGTACTTTTCCAGTTATGCCTCTAAAAATAAAGATATAGCCAAAGGCAGCCAAAAACCATTCCTTGCTCTTTTAATCCTCTGCTAATGTGTCACCTGTTGGTATATTTTATAGTATTTCTCCTTTGGAAGCAGTGTTTCAATTTAAATTACTATGTTCTTTTTATTAACACAGCTGGGTTTCTACTTTCATATGTAGTAAAGGAGTCTGAATGTATCCATTGTTTCCCTCAAGTGTTTTAAATACCTCTTTTGAGAAACAAGTCAGAGAAGAAGGCTTTTACTGAAACTAAAAGTGTGGCTGGAATCTGGCATTGAAGATTTAATAAAAGTAAAATCCTGAATGCTTTTTCTGAGCGATAGTGAATATCTCTAACTTTAACCCAGCTGCTCTTTCCTATTACTATTGAAGATGTTCTTTGCTCCTTGTTTCTATACTTTGATAATTTCACAAATCTGTTATTTCATTGCTGTGAGCTCATACTCCACCAATGACATAAACAAACGTGTCTTATCTAAATTGTATCTCACTTAGCACAGTGTTCCATACACAGTAAGTGCTTAATAAATGTTGGTTGAATTTAGTTTTGTCATGATGTATAGCATATATCTTCCTCAGTTTTCTAATCTCCTTTTCCCCCCAGCACTTCTGCTTTATAATTAACCTTGTCAGTATTGACAAGCACCTCCATTATTATTCCTTTGAGTCACATGGAACTCTGTTATAAGGATTTCTGTCATCTTATTTTTAAAACATCTAAAATATTCTGCTGAGGACCCCTTGGAATTAGGTTTTAGATTGATCAAGCCTTTAAATAATTTAACACAGAAATTTCTTGGTGATACCAAAACAAAAGTATATTTTTGGAAACAACTCTTTCATAATGTATATAAATGTCTGAGAATTATTTGGGATCTCTTATGTATACTGTTTGAAACAAATTCTTTTTCCATTTCTAAATCATTTCTTAATTGTATTCAGTGATGTTTATATGTATATGTAAATATATAAATTTATATAAAGAGGGGAAACAGCCTTTGTAATAGAGAGCATGAAATATTTTTAATATTTAAAATAAAATACATTGAGAGCATTATGTGACTATTGCATTTTTTTCTAATCAGAGAAGTCAAGAATCAAAACTACTCTCTACCCTGTGCCTTAAATCCTCTGATCTAATTCCTTAGCTTCCTTAAATGTATGACCTGCTCCTTCATTCCACCTCAGCCATACAGGAATGGTCAGATACTTTACTTCACTATTACCCACAAGTATACCACTTCCCTAAGTAGAAATTTTGACCTCTATCTCACCATAATCTCTTACTATTCTACACCTCCCTATGCCACATCCCTCCTAAACTTGTTCTTTGCCTGCATCAAGAATTCTAATCCATTCATCCTGCAATACTAGAATTTTCAACCTCTCCTTATTGGTTCCTTCTGTATTGCCTTCGAAGGTATTCTCTAGGGTCCACCATACTTAAGAAGCCACTTGACTTTATCATCCCCTCAAGCTAACATCCTATATCTCTCCTCCTTTCTCAGCTACACTCCTTGAGAAAGCTGTCTATAATTGTTGCCTCCAGTTTGCCTCTTCTCCTTAAGACTTTGCTGTCTAGCAACTGGTCTCATTCCTCAATTGGAACTACTCTCCAAAGTTAACAGTGATCTCTGAATTGCCAGATGTGATGATCTTTTCTCAGTCCTTATTCTTCTTGATGTTTCTGCTGCATTTGACACTGTTGATCACCATCTCCTGGTTAGCCTGGTTATCTGTCTGATCATTTCATCTCAGTCATCTTTGCTGACTCATCACAACATACTCCATAAATGTGCATGTTGCCCATTATTCTGTCCCAGGCCCTTTTTTCCCTTTACACTCTGTCAATGAACTCTAAGTTAACTTTTATGCCTATGCCAATGACTCAGATCTATATACACAGACTCGATCTTTCTCCAAGCTTATTAGATATTTCAAATTGTATTTCCATGGAGACATCTTGAATTCAACATGTCCGAAACAGCTACTGATTCCCCCAAGCTTTCACTCTTCCAAACAGATATTTTTATTAAAGTCAGCACCATGCATCCAGTTTCTCAGGTTCATAACCTCAGCATTATCTTCAATTCCTCGATTTCCATTAGCTCATATCTAATATATTGCCAAGTCTTGCCATTTCTCCCTCTATAACATCTCTTCCATCCAACCCCTTTGTTTTTTATTTATTTTGATTTATCAACAATCATTTCCATATGCTTTTGAGTTTAAAATTTTTCTGCCCCTTCCTCTCCACCACCCTCCCCAAGACGGCGCACAATCTGATATAGGCTATACACATATATTCATATTAAACATATTTTCATATTAGTGATGTTGTAAGTAAGAATTAGAACCAATAGGAGGAGCCACTAGAAAGAGGAAACAAAACTCAACAGAAGAGAAAAAAAATAGTAAATAGTATTGCTTCAATCTGCATTCAAATGCCATAGTTCTTTCTTTGGATGTGGATAGCATTTTCCATCACGAGGCTTTTGGAGATGTCTTAGATCCTTGTGTTGCTGGAAATGGTTAAGTTTATCAATATTAGTCATCACACAACATGGCTGTTACTATGTACACAACCCCTTCTTCCTACTCACTTTAATCCATCCTCGCCTCTCACCCAGATTATTGCAACAACTTCCTAATTGGGCTCTCACAACTCCAGTTTGTCGTACACATTGCTATACACTGCACATAGTAATTCTCCTTAAGTACAGATCTGATGATGTCACTCTTCATTTAGCTTTTAAAGTACTACAGAACCTGTCCCCAACCTATCTTTCTAGCTTCATACTCCCCCCTCACTGTTCAATACCGCCAGATTGGCCTTTTTTTCTATCACATCTCCATTCACCTTCTCTATGCCTTTGTCCTGATCCTCTTACATGCTTAGTACTTCTTTTTCTTCATTATGCAACTCAAGTCCTAACTTGCACTCAAAGCCTTTTCTGATGCTCCAACTGCCTTTGCTGTCCCTCCCAAACTATCTTGTATTGAACTACTTTATATGCTGTTGTGTTTATTTACTTTGTATTTATGCCGTATATATTTACATGTGTACTTATCTCCTCCATTACGATAAAAGCTCCTTGTAAGAGGCATTGTTTTATTCTTTGTACTTAAATCCTCAGCACTTAGTACAGGGCCTGCCACAGAATAGACACTTAATAAATAATTAATTCAAGTAGCATTCCATTCAAATAACATACTAAATGCAATGTTTGGTAAACCTGAGAACACCAGCTAATGGGGTAAGAAATTATTTTTTGACAAAAACTGCTGTGAAAGTTTGAAAGAAAAAAGTCTGACTTAGAAATTAAGCTTAGATCAACATATACACTACTATACAATAAGCTCCAAATGGACCAATATTTAAAAAGCCATAAAAATATGTTAGAAAAGGGAAAGTGATGCCGTCCTCTAGATAGAAGAGTTCTTGACCAAACAAGGGAAAGAGAGGTAAAATGCACAATTTTGATTACATGAAATTGAAAAGTTTTGCCCAAACAAAATAAAGTCATTAGAAAGGAAACAGTTAAGAGACAAAAGTCCTAGCAGCAAATATCTCTGACAAAGGTCTAATAATCATAGGAACTGATACAAATATATTAAAACCAGAGCCATTTTCCAGTAGATAAATAGTAAAAGTATTTGAACAGACAGGTTTCAACAAAGGAAATCCAAGCTACCAACAATCATGAAAAATATACTCCAAAAATTAATAAAAGAAATGCTAATTAAGGCATGTTTGAGTTTCCATCTCATACACATAGATTGGCAAAAATGACAAGGAAATTAGAACTGAGGGAGGATGGGCATACTAATAACACTATTGATGGAACTGTGAAGTGGTCCAACCATTTTGGAAAGCAATTTGGAACTATGTTCCAAAAGTCACTAAACTCTGATTCACTTCTAAACATATAATCTCCAAAGAGATCAAAAACAAGATGAAAGGACTCATGTACAAAAATATAGCAGCATTTTTTGTTGTAGAAGAGAACTAGAAACAATTTGTTATTCAGTCATTTCAGTCATGTCTAACTCTTCATGATGTCATTTGGGATTTCCTTGGCAAAGATACTGAGTGGTTTGCCATTTCTTTCTCCAGCTCATTTTGCAGATGAGGAACTGAGGGAAACAGGGTTAAGTGACTTATCCAGGGTCACACAGCTAGTATCTGGGAGGAAATTTCAACTCATGAAGATGAGTCTTCCTGACAGGGCCCAGCACTCTATTCACTTCATTATCTACCTACTCTGGAAACAATAGATTCCTATCCACTAGAGAAGGCTAAATAAATTGTTAAACAAATCTAGTGTTAAACCAATGTTACTGTGCTATGAAGAAAGGGACAGATTCAGAGAGACCTGAGAATGCTTGTGTGAGCTGATGCTAAGTGAAATGAGTAAAACAACAACAAACAACTGTACAATAGCCACAACACTGCAAAGAAAAATAACTGAAAGATTTATGAACTCTGATCAATGCAATAACCAGTCAACTCCATGATAAAACATTTCTCCTTCCTCTTAGTGGAAGGTAATGGACTCTAGAATGAGACATGACCAATATAACACAAATCTGTTTTGCTTGACTATAAAAAAATAATGAAGTGAGCCCTTCTTTTGTCAAATTGTCATACAACGTATTGCCAAGAAAACTCCTTGGACTGTATTAGCATACACGGGGTCACTAATAGCAACATCACCATCCTCATTTTAGAAATGAGGAAGGAGTTAAGGTAATTGCTTATAGTCACACAGCTAGTTAGGAGTCAGAAGCAGGATTCCAACCTCTCTCTGAGATGAAGTGAACTACTTTTAATGGGCTAGGAAATTAAATAACATTCTTAAAATTCCACCCTGCCATATTGTTAGCCCAAAGACAAAAAAGCGCAGGTGAGATAAACATACAAAGATGCTACCAGTGGAGAAGAATATCGCAATGTTAATCTTTTTTATACCAGAAATTACTGCCATAAAATGTACTAGTGATGGATATAGGCTGATTCATCCTCATTGTCTCACCTACTCTCCCTTGTGACAGGTTGCACAATTATTCATAAAACACTGACTGAGCTTAGGAATACTGTAGTACTATGAACCAAGGCAAAATATATTTACTTATGTAGGGAATGAATTGCTGAGTTTAATTTCATCAGAGTATCCAGCTCACTTTCCAAACTAGTAAGTTGTGGTATTTCAGGAGCCCTTCCCAGGATACCTCAGCAAACTCATAAATCTGTCACCACCTTTTGTATTCCCTATGCACTTACATTCTTGTTTATATTCTGCTGCTGTTAGACGTGTACTGTCCTACTGAAGTTCTGTGTGAGCAATGATCCTGCCTTATTTATCTTTGTTCTCTTCCCCCATGCCTGGAACAATCCATTGCACATAGGAAGTGATTAATAAAACATTTGTCAAATGAATTAGAACTACTGCAATCAAAAGGACATTTTCAATGTTTCTTTCACCTTGATTTAAGGATCTGTTTTTGGAGAGGGAGAACTAAAACTTGCAACTTTTCCTCACCAGCTGTTGAATAAAAGAATGGCATTGTTTTTTGTCCTCTTCTTAGTCTCACCAATTTTTCTGGTAATGGCAAAGTTGTATTCATTGTCTTTAGAAAGGTAGTTTAAAAAAAAAAGTATTCTGGCATTACAAATTTTAATTGAATAGCTACTCACATACGTATTGTAAATGGTATTTCAATGCTGATAATGGTTCAGGTGTCAGGTTGTCCATGGGGATATGATAATAGGTAAAGCTCTTCCATCAGGAAAATAAAAAAGTCCTTTAGAACTACAGAAACAGGACACATTCCATTCATCTTCATTGTCTTACCTAGTCTCCCTTGTGACAGGTGACACATAAAACACTGTTTTATTTAGAAAATGTTTTTTATTCATAAAAATGTTGTTTTTTTTCCCATAAAATACTGGCTCACCTTAGGAATACTATAGTTCCACGGACCAGGGCAAAATATATTAACTTACATAGGGAATGAACTGCTCACCTTAATCTCATTATCATAATATTCTAGCTCACTTCCCGTACTCATAGGATGGTTATTTTGCTTCAGAGGTCCTTCTAGTGTACCTTAGGAAATTCATGAGTGTCATGATATTTTGCATTCCCTATGTAAGTATATTCTACTTTATTTTCTTTCTCTGTATACATGTCTTGTCTATCCAGATTGGCTCCCAGGCTTTGGGGTAAAGGAGAACAGAGAATGGAAGAAGGGTTTAGTATTTAAAAGGCAACAAGAGTAGAGGAGGCTGCTTTGTGAAAATTAAGTCAATGCTTATTTCTTAAGTATTTACTAGTTTCTCAGGTGAGAAGTGATCAAAGGAGATGAACAGTTCTTAAAAGAATCTCGAACTATTAACAAAACTATTTTAAAATGTTCCAAATATATAATAGAAAGAGAAAGGAAAATTAAAACAACCCTAATGATTCACCTCACACCCAACAAATTAGCAAAGATATCAGAGGGGATGTGGAAAAACAAGCACACCAATGCATTGGTGGAGCTGTGAATTGATCCAACAATATTCTGGAAAGCAATTTGGAATTATGCAGATAAAGTGTGTAAAATATCCGTACTTCTTGACCTTAGGGGTTCCACTGCTAGGTATACATCCCCAAGGAAGTAAAAAATGAAAGAAGGATTACACATACACTCAAATATTTATAGCAGCAATTTTTGCATTAGCAAAGAAGTAGAAACAAGTCAAGTCAACAACTACTTATGAAATGCCTACTATATGCCAGGCACTATGCTAAGTACTGGAGATACGAAAAAGGCAATAACAGTTCCTGCTCTCAAGACAGCATGCAAACAACTATACACAAAAGGATGTACACAGGAAAAATTAGAGATAATCTCAGAGGGAAGACACTAGCATTAAGGGGGACCAGCGAAGGCTTCTTGCAGAGTTTAGTATTTTAGCTAAGACTTGAAGGAAGCCAGGAGGCAGAGATGAGGAGGAAGAGGATTCCAAGCACGGAGGAAAGCCGGGCAGATGAAGTCTCTTGTGCAAGGAACAGCCAGGAGGACAGAGGCACTGGATCACAAAGTATGTGGAGAAGAATAAAGTATGAGAAGACTGGAAAGATAGGAAGGGGCCAAGTCATGAAGGACTCTAAAAGCCAAACAGGGCATTTTGTATTTGATCCTGGGGATAATTAGAAAAAGCTAGAATTTGTCAAAAAGGGGGTGACACGATCTGACCTATCCGTTAGGAAGGTCATTTTGACAGCTAAATGGAAGCTGAACTAGAGTGAGGAGAGACTTGAGTTAGGGAAACCCACCAACAGGCCACCGCAGTAGTCCGGGTAAGAGGGGACGAGGGGCTGTAACAGGGTGATGGCAGGGTCAGAAGGGAGAAGAAGGCATATACAAGAGATGTCATGAAGGTAGAATGACAGGGACAAGGTTATTCTGGGCTGGACCTGACTTAGGTCGTTTAGTTTAGATATTGAAGCAGAATGAGGCACTCGGGTCTTTCAGCAGTTAACAGAAGGAAAGTTACTTAGCCAGAGCAGAAGACAATTCAGCCGGGAAAGGCATTGATGACTCCTTTGAGCTGATTCAGCTGAGTGAAGCTCCCTTGCCTCGGCTGCTCATTTCAACCCACCAAACAATCATCACAGCCTGCCTGTGGCTTTGTACTCAGGCAAAACAGAAGTGACGTCAAAATCCTGAGCCTCCAGTCCTCTGAGCCAAACTAGTCTTGATTATGACCTCAATACCTTTATAGGAAGAAATAGACTGACTTGCACAGGGACAGGGTTAAGATATTACTTCAGGGCAGCTAGGTGGCGCAGTGGATAGAGCTCTGGCCTTGGAGTCAGGAGGAACTGAGTTCAAATCCAGCCTCAGATACTTGACATTTACTAGCTGTGCGACCCTGGGCAAGTCACTTAACTCTGATTACCTCACTAAAAAGGGGAAAAAAAAGATATTGCTCCTACTAGAAATTATATAGCATAGTGTCTTGCATACAGCAGATGCTTAGTAAATACTCGATTGATAGACTGTCAGCCAGTTTTAATGATTCAGTGGGATATAAAGTATATCAGAGATGTATGTAATGTAATGTAAAAAACAAAAGGCATTGATAAAAATGTAAAAATGAATATGTATGATTAGAAAAAAGGATGAACGATGTGATGAGAGCAAAGAATAGTAGATAGATAGCCACAGTATTAGACTAGAAATGTTATGGGATTTTTAATCTAAGTGAAGGCTTCTAGGATGTTGGATGAAACCCCCCCCCAATGAAGAAAATTGTGGGAGAGTTGAACAAGATGAGCTGATGAGGAGCTTTTGAAGGGAATATCATTATTGACATCATATAGGGGTAATGCAGCTTTGAGGCCACATGTGGCCTTCTAGGTCCTTGGGTGCGGCCTTTTGACTAATTCCAGGTTTTACAGAACAAATCCTTTCATTAAGGGGATTTGTTCTATGAAGTTTGGATTAAGTCAAAGGGCTGTACTTGAGGACCTTGAGGACCTTGAGGGCCTACCCCTAATTGATGAGATCTCAGATCTATTACAGTATTGATGTATAAAACTATTAAATGTGAGGTGCCAGTTCAGTATCTAAATGAAGATGTCTAATAGGTCATTGATGAGGATCTGACTTTCAGAAGAGAAATCATGTCTAGAGATATAGAAACAAAGCACTTGAAGTGATGAGAGGGAATGAGATTGCCGGAGGAGAGAGTACAAGATACACTGTTTTGTAAATTCTGTCTTGTCTTACATGTATGTGGTAGGTCCTGGTGGGGTTCACCAATGTCATGCCACTCCTTCATCCTCAGAAGCCCTCAAAGGGTACTCACAAAAAGATGAGAGCTACTGCTGCTTTCTTGCAAAATGGGGAACTACTAATTAGTAACTTACATTAGCCAACTACAGCTACCTGCTTGTTAGTACACTAGAATCCTAATCCTTTTATGACAAACCCCACCCAACCCCCATTATGTCTTAATCTCCTCACGCTCAAAGTGATCCACCCAACCCCCATATCCTCACCCCCTCTATGTACAGATTTACCCCAGTCTGCCAAAAAACATGGAAGAGTTTCTTACCAAAAACATGCTGATGGACTTCCAGGCAATGCTGCTTTCTATTATAAGAATTCTAGCCATCAAAGCCTGGTAGGTTGTGCACACAGCTGAACCTTGGGCACTATTTATTTCTATCTTAAGAGGAAACAATGGCTTTTATCTATTGGGCCTAGACAAACCAATGTAGTTCTTTCTTTTTTTATTTTATTTCATTATTACATTTTTTATCCCTTCATCACCGTGCACATTTTTTTGCAAAATAGTATTTTATTTCTTCCAATTACATGTAGAGATAGTTTTCAACATTCATTTTTTATAAGATTTTGAGCTCTAAATTTTTTCTCCCTCCCTCCTATCTCCCCTCCCCAAGACAGCAAGCAATCTGATATAGGTTATACATGTGCAATCATGTAAATGTATTTCCACATTAGTCATGTGGTAAAAGAACAAAAGAGAAAAACCATGAAAAAAAAAACAAAAAAACTAAGAGCTTTGATCTGCATTCACACTCCATAGTTCTTTCTCTGCATGTGGATAGGGTTTTCCATCATGAGTCTTTTGTAATTGTCTTGGATTGCTGAGAAGAGCTAGGTCAATCACAGTTGATCATCACACAGTATTGCTGTTACTGTGTACAATGTTCTCCTGGTTCTCCTTACTTCACTCAGCATCAGTTCATGTAAGTCCAGATTTTTCTGAAATCCACCTGCTCATCATTTCTTATGGATCAATAGTATTCCATTACATTCATAGAGTACCACTTGTTCAGCCATTCCCCAACTGATGGGCATCCCCTCAATTTCCAATTCTTTGGCACCACAAAAAGAGCTGCTATAAATATTTTTGTACGTGTGGGTCCTTTTCCTTTTTTCCCCCTTTTTTTTCTTTTTTTTCCTCTTCCCTTTTTTATGATCTCTTTGGAATTCAGACCTAGTAGGGGCATTGATGGATCAAAGGGTATGCACAGTTTGATTGCCCTTTGGACATAGTTCCAAATTGCTCTCCAGAATGGTTGGATCAATTCACAATTCCACCAACAATGCATTAATGTTCCAATTTTCCCACATCTTCTCCAATATTTATCATTTTCCTTTTCTGTCGTATTAACCAATCTGATAGGTGTGAAATGGTACCTCAGAGTTGTTTTAATTTGCTTTTCTCTTATCAATAGTGACATAGAGCATTTTTTCATATGACTATGGATAATTTTAATTTCTTCTTCTGAAAACTGCCTGTTTATATCCTTTAACCATTTATCAATTGGGAAATGACTTGTATTCTTATAAATTTGACTCATTTCTCTATATATTTGAGAAATGAGGCCATTATCAGAAACACTGGCTGTAAAAATTGTTTCCCATCTTTCTGCTTTCCTTCTAATCTTGGTTGCATTGGTTTTATTTGTGCAATGCAGTTATTTCTTACTGTACAAACTCAATAACATCCTGCTCCCCCAATCCGTGAAAGTATCTACTTACCTCAGAAAGCTATGTATCAATAAATGTCCTGGAAAATAATTATCTGTGCCTATCTGAATGATCTACCCAGGCAACTAAATTAGGAAATTATTTTGTCCAAAATGAATGTCAATACTTAGCATTTTAACTAGACATCTAGGTGAAATCTCCCTCTCCTGGAACAACATGATAGCGAGTAAATAAATATTCACTGAGACCAACTGGATCACTCAGTAAGTTTAATTAGCAACAGAGTGATATGATTTTCCTCCTTTGCTTTACATCAAAAGTACAATTTAAAATTTTCTTTTAAAATCTAATGCTTAGAATTAAATGATCTCCAAGGTGTCAAAATTATAAATCCTTTATGATTCTAGAAATAACCCTGTAATTTGGCATTTGTAATACTATAGCTCTTGAATCCCACCAGCGTATTCCTTATTATCAGTCAGAATCAGTTGAATTCTATTAACTTGAAAAAAGGAATTCATTGAAAAACTATCACAAAAGCAGTTGCTAAAACAATCTTCCCAAACTGGAGCTATACTCTTCTTTTGCACATGCAATGAGAATGGACTCAAAGGCAGAGAGGCATATTTGTAGAGAATATGTATAGTCAATATTGATTGGCTTAAGATTTTGGACTTCTTTTTTTCCAATTGGTTAACGTTCTTTTCATAATTTTCTTGGTTTGGGGGAGGAGAGGGGTCCCTGAGATTGAAGCCCCAGACAGAATTCAGAAAATAACAGTGAGAAGGACCTGCAGTCTAGGGCAACATTATCCACAACTCAAGATTAAAACATGATGATGATGATAATAATAACAATAAGCTGCTAAAAATAAAATTAAGCAAAATAAAAATTAAAATGAGTAATCAAAGGAAAAAGAACATGATCATAGATAGCTACTTTAGTGTAAACAAAGATCTGGGTTCATATTCAGATGAAAATAGTGAGATAAAAAAAGTCACTCCTAAGAGTAATGTCAAATGGTCACAAGCCCAAAAAGAGTCCTTGGAAGAATTTAAAAAGGAATTCAAAATACAAATAAGAGAGAATAAGGAAAAATTAGGGGAAAAAATGAAAGCAAACCAAGAAAATTATGAAAAGAAAGTTAACCAATTGGAAAAAAGAAGTCCAAAATCTTAAGAAAATAACTCCTTGAAAACTAGAATCGGGCAAGAGGAATTGAATGACAGTATAAATCACAAAGAAATAATAAAACTAGAAAAAAAACAGAAGAAAATCTGAAACGTCTCATCACAGAAACAACTGATCTGGAGAACAGATTGAGGAGAGACAATATAAGAATTTTCAGGAACTACCTGAAAGTTTAGATCAAAAAAAGAAATTCAATAAATATTATAAGAAATTATTAAGGAAAATTTCCCTAAGGTCCTAAAACAAGAAGAAAAAGTAAAAATAGAAAAAAAAAAACCATTCACCACCTGAAAGAGATCCCAGGAGGAAAACTTACAGGAATGTCATAGCTAAGTTTCAAAACTCCCAGGTTAGGGAGAAAATACTGCAAGTAACAAGAAAAAAAAAATTTTAATACTGCAGAAATACAGTCAGAATTTCACAAGACCTAACAGCTTCTACTCTAAAAGACCATAGGTCTTGGAACATTATATTTTGAAGAGCAAAAGAGCTGGGGTTGCATCCAAGAATAACTTATTCAGCAAAGTTAAATATAATCCTGAATGGAAAAAAAAAAAAAAAGATCATTTGATGAACTGAAAGACTTTCAGGTATTTGTAACAAAACAAAAAGACCAGAACTCAATGGAAAATTCAATATAAAAGATCCAGAAGAAATATAAGGAAAACATTAAAGACTAATTATAAGGTACTCATTAAAGTCAAACTGTTTACTTATATTTATATATGAAAATGTTATCGGTATTCTTAAAACTGTCATCATTACTAAGGTAATTTGAAAGAAAGCTTGGGGCTGAGTTGTGTATTATAGGGTGGTTCTAAAAAACAAAATTGTGTAGGAAAAGGTAAAAGTAAAAAATTGTATTATAAAAATGAGGCGTGAAAGGAAGAAGCAATGAAGAGGAAGCAGATGGGGGTAGAGAGCTGGTAATGTTGGAACCTTAGTCTCATTTGAGTTGAAGAGGAAAAACGTGTATATCTGGAAGGGTGTAGAAGTCTTCTGAACATGTAGAGAGGTGAGAAAACTGGGGGATGGAGGGGACTTTTAGAGCAGTGTGTAGATTGGGATTTGGGAGGGTGGAAAGAGGGGTTGGGGGTATTCATGGAGGGGTGGGTGAAGTGGGAGGTGGGGGGGAAGATAAGGTAACGGAAAGGTAAAAAGAAAGGCTAAGAAAGAAAATAGTAAAAATAAGATGGAGGAAAATTTACAATTAGTAATTATAACTTTGAATATGAATAGGATATTTATAGTGGCTCTCTTTGTGGTGGCAAATAATTGTAAATTGCAGGAATCGCCATCAGTTGGGGAATGGCTGATCAAACAAGTTGTGGTCTATGGTTGTGCTGGATTACTGCTGTGCAATAAGAAACAATTGAGCTCAATGATCTTAGAAAGGCATGGAAAAAATTGCACAACATGAAGAGTGAAGTGAGCAAAACAAAGAGAACATGTTATACAGTAACAGCAATATGAAGAACAACTTAAGAATTAAGTCATTTTGACTATTATAAATACTCAAAATCAAAAATTAAGGACATATGAACTAAGGTGCTATCTGCTTCTAGAAAAAGAACTGATAAATAGAAATGTGTGTAGAATAAATTTACATACATATATATGTATATTATATAAATATACATATAAATGCCTTTGGGTATATTTTACTCATCATTAAATTTTCTTTTCAATTTAATCTCACCCTAACCTTATATACATATATAAGGGCAGCTAAGTGGCACAGTGGATCGAGTTCTGGGCCTGGAATCAGAAAGACTCTTCCTGAGTTCAAAAATGGCCTCAGACACTTACTAGCTGTGTGACTCTGGGCAAGTTACTTAACGCTGTTTGTCTCATTTTCCCCATCTGGAAAATGAGCTGGAGAAAGAAATGGCAAACCACTCCAGTATCTTTGCCAAGAAAACCCCAAATGAAGTCACAGAGTCAGACATGACTGAACAACAAAACCTCATATACAAGCATCTATTAGAATATTCCTTTATAACTAACCCTAAATTTTAACCTAAGGGAGGTTATTTAAACCTCCCCCATTGGTGTCACTCATGTCTCTAGCACTTCAGGTCAGTTTGTCACTAAGTGCTCTATAGCTTCTCCCCACAAGTGAATATTTCAGCTTAAATAATCATTTATATCACTGCTTCTTTTTGAGCAGCCTACTTTTTATTCCCTCTCAACTCCACTCAGTCATCTCCAAGAAGTAGAAAAAAGAGATAATTGCATAACATCCTCTCATCACCTATATCTTAAAATTCCCCATCTCACTTTTTTCTCTAAATCAAGAAAAAGGAAGTATTTTCCCACTTCTCAATTTCCCTTCTCCCTTCAAGCTTTCTCTTTCAAGAACTGCTGACTTGTTCTATACACAGTGACTGGTGTTACTAATTAACCTTGGTAACTGTTGAACCTCAGCAATAACCTTAGCAACTCTGCCCCTGAATAACCAAAAAGATTTCTTGAGAAAGGTCAATATGCCTTACAATAGAACAGGAAATGTGGTAGACTGGAAAGAGTGTTGGATATTGAATTTCCACCCTTCTACTTTCCAACTTTGGGAATTTGGGAAAATTATTTATCCTCCCTGGGCCTCTCACTTACAAAATGAAAGTCCTTTCCAGCCCCAATTTGTGATCTTATAACATTTGCAACAATATATTAAATTCAACTTTAACTGTTTTTTTTTTTAAACCTAAGGGCATATCTGAAAAATAGTATGACTGAAAGCACTGAAATGAGAATAAACAAGATGTATAAGGGATATTAAGGAGACTGTCCTGACTAAAGAAAGAGATGGGGTGGAGATAGGGAGATAGGGAAATAAATTTTTAGCAATAATTTATTTTTCCCAATTGCATATAAAAACAATTTTTAACATTTTTTAAAATTCTGAGTTCCAAATTCTCTTCCCCTCTCTTCTCTCTCTTCCCTCCTTATTGAGAAGGCAAGCAAGTTGATACAGGTTACTCATGTGCATTCACGCAAAACAATAAAACACAAACCACCTCGCCAAAAAAAGTGAAAAAAATAAAATGAAAGGGTATCATTTGATCTGCATTCAGACTCCACCAGATCCTTCTCTGGAGGTGGATAGCAATTTTCATCATGAGTCCTTTGGAATTGCCTTAGATAGGGCAACATTATCCACAACTCAAGATTAAAACATGATAATGATAATAATAATAAGCTGCTAAAAATAGCAAAGTCATTCACAGTTGATCCCCACACAATATTGCTGTTACTATGTACAATGGTCTCCTGGTTCTGCTCACTTCACTCTTCATCAGTTCATGTAAGTCTTTCCAGATTTTTCTGAGAGTATCCTACTCAAAATTTCTTATAGTACAATAATATTTCATCACAATCATATACCACAACTTGTTGAGCCATTCCCCAATTGATGGACATCCTCTCAATTTCCAATTCTTTGCCACCACAAAAAGAGCTGCTGTAAATATGTTTGTACGTATACGTACTTTTCCTTTTGTTTTGATCTCTTTGGGATACACACCTAGCAATGGTATTGCTGGATCAAAGGGTATGCACAGTTTTATAGTCCTTTGGGCATAGTTCCAAACTGCTCTCCAGAATGGTTGGATCAGTTCACACCTCGACCAATAGTGCATTAGTGTCCCAATTTTGTGGGAAATTAATTTGGAGAAATATGATAGAGGGTATAGAGGCGTTGAAGGTAAAGTGGAAATATTTTAAAGTCAAGTAGAATAGGAAGCCATTCTAGTCTCAAATGTCATTTAAAGAGGAAGGGCTGGGAGAGGATTCTGGGAAGATGGTAAAGTAGGTCTGAAAATTTCAAGCTCTCAAGATTTCCTCCACAAAAGAGATAAAATAGTGCCTCTGGGTGAACTTAGATGCATGAAAACAAATAAGAGTAAGGTCAGAAGAGAGGTCCTCTTGGAACAATTGGAGAATATCTGAAGAAAAATCCTGGACAAGATTTCCACCCTGTAAAGAGTAAACACCTCTAATCCTCTTCAGTTCTCCCTTCTGACCTTGACTCAAACCAAAACCTCTAGCCTCCTGTAAGTGCCCACAGCCACAGTATCCAGCCGCACTGCTTCTGCTCTCACCAGGCATGTGCTGATTCCTTCTCAACCCCACAGCACTCCACAGCACAGCTGGGTCTGGGGTTCCCAGGCAGCAGAGGTTCCCTCAATTTTTCCAGCAGAGAACAAAAGAAAACCTACAAGGAAGCAAAGATAGACAGCTTTCAACAGAATGCACAGTATTTAATATATAGGTTTTCTTGAAATGAAAAGTTATTGCTATATATTTTGAATCCTCTCCTATGTTCTGCTGTGCACATGACTTTGTTTTTTCTTATTTTATATTTAAGTTTATAACGTTTCTTTTTCTTTTCTTATTGTGTGTTTAAGTTTTAGTATTTGTCTAAAATAAATTTTTTTTAAAAAGTTGAAGGACTGTAAATAGACAAGAAATGACAAGGATCTATGGAAATTTCTATAATAAACTTGTTTCCCTATCAATGACAGTGAAGCCACCACATTTGGACTCAAGCATCTCATTGTTCAACGTGCTACATGAAGTAGAAACAATACTAGATAAAACAAGGACGAATGTGAGGTTGCCCCAGGAAGATAGCTTCCACCCTAACCACCTCATAACAACAAGAAATTCACCAAAGTAAAAAAAAAGAATAAAATTACCAAGTTCATACTCCGGCTCCCCATGGTTGCAATGGCATCTGTCATTTCTCCTCAGGGTCATATCACAACAGAAACCTAAATGGACAACCCTACTTCTTTTATGGGGGAGGCCACTAAACTCACTCAGCCTTTGAGATCTGGATATGATGAATAGCTGTGTATGGAGAGGGAACCCAGAAAATGCAATGATATTTGGATTTGTGGCAAGAAAGTCAAGAGAGAGACTGGCCATAAGCTAAGGACCGACTCATCACCAGGCATGACTCAGTCCCAAATAGCTAAAAAAGCACCAAATAAACAAGAAAAGAGGAGGAAAAAAAAGTGGATTTTGAGCAAAATGGAAGAGTGAGTCATTATGTCCAAGCTTAACCCACATCCATTATATCAAAATGGCTGGCAATGTGCCCAAAATAGTAAAGAATAAAAGTAAACAAAAGAATATATCATAGGAATGACATCACAGATAAACTATCAGTGAGATGGATAAAAAAGGAGGAAATGAGTAAACAATCTAGAAAGAGACACATTACAATAGGAAAAAAAAATACTACAAAGTCAAGGAAAGTGATTCAGAAATCCTTGATGAAAAGGAATCTAAGACAATAAATTCTATAGAGCACCCAAACATTATATTAGATCAATAGTAAAAAAAAATCCAGGATGCTTCACAAGAGAATTGAAAGAATAAATAAGGATGAAAATTGTCATAAATCAGAGCTCATAAAGAATAAATTCAATTAATCTATTAACAAGCATTTATTAAGTACATACTATGTGCCAAGCTCTGATGTAGGCACAGGGGATTTTTTTAAAAAGACAAAAATTAATAAAAACAAAACAATCTCTGCCCTCAAGGAGTTTATGATCCAACCATGGGAGACCATATGTATATGTATAGGTATGTACAGAATAGAAACCAAGTAATTTTGGGGAGAAAGTCCCAGAACCAGGGGAGAATCAGAAAATATTTCATGTAGAAGGCAGCATTTGAGTTAAAGATTTTAAGAGGAAAATGTTAGGAGAGAGCACATTCTAGGCATTCCAGTGAAAAGTCACAGAGATAGGGGGCAGCTAGGTGGAGAAGTGGATAGAGCACCAGCCCTGAAGTCAGCAGTACCTGAGTTCAAATTCGGCCTCAGATCAAACACTTGACACTTACTAGCTGTGTGACCCTGGGCAAGTCACTTAACCCCAATTGCCTTTAAAAAAAAAAGTCACAGAGATAGAAGATGGAGTATCATGCATAAGGAACAGTGAAAAGGTGAGTTTCATTGGATCATAGTATATGTGACTTACCAATGCTACTAGAATGAAAGGACAGGTAGATGGTGCAATGGGTAGAGTGCCAGACCTGGAGTCAGGAAGACTCATCTTCATGAATTCAAATCCAGCTTCAGACACTTACTAGCTGTGTGACCCTGGGTAAGTCACTTCATTCTGTTTGCCTCAGTTTCTTCATCTGGAAAATGAGCTGGAGAAAGAAATGGCAAACCACTCCAGTATCTTTGCCAAGAAAACCCCAAGTAGGGTCATGAAGAGTCAGACAGGAATGAAAATGACTGAACAGCTACTAGAATAAGAGAAGCCATTATGTGAGAAAAGTACGAACCACATATATTGCTGGTAAAACTTTGCCTCTCAGAGTGTTCATAATGAAACTCTTACTATTTAGCTGTAGGACATCCAAAAAAAGGCAACCAAGATGTTTCACCATGGTCTTGAAGTCATACAATAGGAAGACTGGTTCAGGGAAGTAGGGATGTTTCACCTGGAAAAGAGAAGAGTCAGGAGGAAGTTGATGTCTTTGAGGGGCCGAAACCCCGGAATAGATTAGACCATTTCTGCTTGGTCCTAGAAAACAGAATGAGGAGCAGTAGTTTCAGAAAGGCTGATCTAGGCTTGATTTAGGAAAACTTCCCTACTAGAGCCATCCCAAAGTACACTGAGATGCATTGTGAGATAGGTCTTCAAGCAAGACTGGGCAGCCACTTGTCAGATACATTGTAGAAGGGATTCTCTTGTAGGTGCCCATTGGATTGGATGATCCCTCACATTACTTCTAACTCTCAGCTTCTGTGATTTAGTTAGGGAACTATGGTCTCCTAACACGGGTACGCAAAGACCCAAACTAAGGTAGTGGTCATGGGAATAGAAAAGAAGGTGTAAATTTTTGATAGAACTTGGGGGCTGACTGGTAAATTTTAATCTCTGAAACCTTTTTTTTTTGTTTTGGTCTTTTCTCTTGAAGACCAGCATTAACCCCAAATCACTCTGGTCCTAGACCAAGCCCTGCTTGGTTACTGTTTGGGCCCTGATTGGCTCAGAATGAATGTAATTAGCAATTGTTTCTGTTTTGGCCAGAAACCCTGAGTGTCTTCCCCTTCCATATCTTTGCCACCTTGTTTTGTTTTGTTTTTTTGTTTTTTAAATTAAGCCTTAATCACTGAATGGGCACTGCCTCAGTCAAAACTGTTAAAGACTTTAGCTTGAAAAGGTCAAGATCTCCCACTGCATACTGGGCCATCTCCAGTTATACTGATCCATATCTGCCCACTGGACCCAGATGGCTCCGGAGGAGAAAGTGAGGCTGGTAACTTTGCACAGCCCTCTCTCACTTAAATCCAATTCACTTGCATGTCATGGCATCACCTCCCTGACATCATGGTCCTTTTTGAGAACGGAGGACAAACCTCAAGCAATACAGATGGTAAAGAGGGGAAATCAAAGATGATCAGAAAGTTTGAGCCTAAGAATCTAAGACAATTACCTACTATCAATGGTGAGAGAGGTAAGGAAGGCAAAGTACAGTAGGGATGTGGTAAGGAAAAGAAAGTAATGTTGGGAAATATCAACTAATTTCTTTAAATACAAGCCTATGTCTTTATTCCTGATGGTCAATATGTAGAGGCAAAGTATTTTAAAGGAATTTACCAATATCAGAGGGAAAAAAATCATTTCAATATCAAGGCACACACAAATGTTTTAGAGTCAAGATAGTTTTTAAATTTCTATTTTCATGAATCCATGGTGACTTGAAGCCCTTTCCACATGTAACAGGGATGGAACATACACAGAACTGCCCTACGGACTTCTGACTCACTATATGTGGTAGCTCATGGCTTGGGATCTCTGGGGATAACAAAGCCCCCGTCTGCTTCTGACTGGCTATGTGTGAATCCATTCTAAAGGACTGGGGTCTTTGGGGAAGACAAAAGAATCCCCCTATTAGCCAGTAAGCATGAACAACTTTTAATTCAGTTAATCTTTACAAGGGAGTGACTCACTCTCAGTTATCCCTTTTCCTTCTGGCTGTAGATCTTAGCAAGACAATCTGAATTTCTCCTGTGAGGGACGAGGGAAAGGGCTACACTTTCCTGTCCCTGGCTACTCTCACGTCACAGCTGGAGAAAGGGAACTCAATTAGGCCAACTTGAGCTCAAACCCCCACCTGCCTTTTCTGTTTGTGTTTCTTTCTCTGAGTTTACATGTAGGTGACCGGACATTGATACTGAGATGGGTGTCATGTCTTTGGTGGCACCTTTGTAAGTTCAGGAGTTTGGAGATCCTGAATTCCTTGGAGCAGCCTGGTAACAGGTTGAGTTCCCACAGTAGAAAGGATACCTCTGACCCAGCGAAAATGAGCATGGTCTTTCAGGGGAGGAGATGGATATTCAATGAAATAGGGGACTTCCAAACCTTCCTGTTAAAAAGACCAGAGCTCAACAGAAAATTTGATCTTCAAATACAAGACTCAAGAGAGACATAAAAAGGTAAACAGGACAGAAAGAACCATGTTATTAATAAGAGTGTGTGAGATGTGACCTAAAAAAAAAACACTTAGAGGTATCTCAAGGTAGGAACAGAAAGTTTATTTCAGTTCTCGAGAATCGGGTGTCCTTCCACCAGTATGATCTGATGAAAGGAGACCAAGTACAGAAGCAAAAAGCCAGATTAAATAACCCTAATGGGGAGATTCCCCCTCCCACCAACTGACCAATATTTTGGCTTACAATCTGAACTCGAAAATCTACCCCCAGAGACAGGGAACACAGGAACAACATACATATCCATCACCTTAGTTTGCTGCCAAAATGAACAACTTAGAATGTGCGATCAAGCTAGGTGCTGCTGTGAGAAGGTCACCGCGACCGGAATGTAACAACAGGATACAGAGGGTTTCAGGGGTTTCAGGCTTGGCAAGCTTTAACTACTGATGTAACACTGGGAGAAAAGAGCAACTATAGAAATCTATACTTATCCTATACTTATCTCCAAATTCAAGATAGTCTTATCCCAAACCTTAATTACACTGAGAAGTCTTCTTAGGGACATCCCACTCAAGAGCAAACTGGTTACATCCCTACAAGGGAAGATGACACTTGTAACCCTTGAGAACTGTATTGTTATTACACCATGTTAAAGTGGTAAACATAAAGTTGACTTTGATGTAATGATAAAAAAAAAATCTAATCAAATGGGTTAAATGGATCCAAGTAAGTCGATTAATCTGATCTAAGAAAATATACTAAGAGAAAAAGGAAAAGGAAAGGAGGAGGCAGACAAGGTAAATTACATTACAGGAAAAGGCAAAAAAACCTCTTACAACAGAGGGAAAGAATGGAGGGAGATGAGCATTGTTTGAACTTTACTCTCATCAGATTTGGCTCAAGAAGGAAATAACAATCAGTTAGGTACTGATATTGATAGACTTAACCCTTCTCAGCAATACAAGGATCTAAGACATCTCCAAAAGCCTCATGATGGAAAATGCTATCCACATCCAAAGAAAAAACTATGGAGTGTGAATGCAGATTGAAGCACACTATTTGCTATTTTTTTTTCTTCTGTTTTGTTTCCTCTTTCTGGTGGTTCCTCCTATTGGTTCTAATTTTTACTTACAACATCACTGATATGAAAATATGTTTAATAAGAATGTATATGTATAGCCTATATCAGATTGTGAGCCATCTTGGGGAGGGAGGTGGGGAAAGAGGGGGAGAAAAATTTAAAACTCAAAAGCTTATGGAAGTGATTGTTGATAAACCAAAATAAATTAATTAAAAAAACAAATGAGATTATATTTGTAACATACTTTTAAAGCTTTAAAAAAAAAGAAAGACAGAAAGGATACCTCTGGTCAGAGGATGAGCCCAATCCCTAGCCTGGCTAACTGTAAGGCATCAGCTTAGAGAGAGACAGTGCAGAGCCAAAGTGAAATGTAAAGTGCCTACTCATCAGTTCTGCAAATCACTTCACATTCTAAGGTTTAAGTCTCAGCCTCCCAGGAGAATATAACAATAGTTTTTATTGCTGTTTGTTTAAGTTCTGTCAATGCATACTTGTGAGAACCTTTTGTATCCAGCATTTCTTTTACATGGGAAAAATAAATGCCTGTTCCAAAACTGATTTACAATGTAAATCAAGGACCTTTCTACTCCACCCTTTGGGGAGACTCTAGACTGGGGCCAATCCTATGTTTGAAATTTTCCCTGCGGTGCCGGGTGTAATGAATAAGGGAGTTCAAGAAAATGTTTCTAACCCCTCTTTTGGTTGATCAAGCTCTCCCAGCCTGGATCACTATTTGTATAGATCCAGAGCAGAGGAACTGCTTGATAAAAAGGGAGAGGATGCATAGCCCCATCCTCTTCAGCGCATCAAAAGTTGCTCGCTGTTAGATAGATAGATATATGTATTTGTGTGCGTGTATACATACATACATACATATATTTTTCCCCTATAGAATCACCTTTTTAGGCATCATTTGGCATTCTTCATTTATAATGTGATTGCAACGTGATTACTAGGTCACTTTAAACTCAGACATTCTAGTGAGAAAGACAAGTCACTTTAGAAAGACACAAGCCAAGTTTCAGTGGCATCTCTGAATTTTCCCAGTAGAGCTATGTTACCTAAACATGGCTCAAGCCCTTACAATACCTACCTTTCCCTGAGACTCTTTAATTCATTTGCATAAAGTCATCTTTGTCTGCTCTCCTATGTGATAAGGAGGAAAACATGCAGCCTTTGCAGCTTCCTGAGCTCACCAGATCCTTGGAATTGAAAAAAGGGGGAGGAAAAATTGGCAAAGTTGCAATGCTTTCTACCCATCCTCAGCAGCATATAGAAAAAAGTGTATGTGCTCTGTAAACATCTATAGCTTATTCATTGAAACACAGAGCTAGAAAGGACCCTAGAGATCATTTATCCCAAATTGCTGTTTTTTTAAAGACAAGGAAACAGACCTAAAGTGGGAAGGTGACTTGCTCAAGACCATCCAGAGGAGAGGCAGCTAGGTGGCGCAGTGGATAGAGCACCGGCCCTGGATTCAGGAGGACCTGAGTTCAAATCCGACCTCAGACACATAACACTTACTAGCTATGTGACCCTGGGCAAGTCACTTAACCCCATTGCCTAGCAGGGAAAAAAAAAAAAAAAAAAAGATCATGCAGAGGAATCCAGGCCCAACAATTGGTCCAATACTCTTCTCATTACAACATGTTATTTCTGACTTGTTTCTGTGAGGTGTTATATACATTATTGTCATGAATATGTAACAAAAAAAGTGGTGGGTTTTTTTCATTGTTAAATCCAAAATTTTAATTCTTTGGGTTCATTTTTATTTTTACTTGCCTATTCCTGGGATTATAGCCCCAATGAAATTAATTACATGGGGGAAAAGATCTCTATATCCAAAAATTACTTTCAGCAGTATTACTGGTAGTAACAACAAGCTAGGGAAAATCGATGCACCCAGTGGCTAAAAATGACTGAAGAAACTTTGACATATGAATTCAATGGAAAATTAGTGTGCCATAATGAATGATGACTATAAAGAAACCAGAGAAACATGAGAAAATTCTGTATAAAGTGAATCAGGATGGAGAAAGCAGAGCTGAAAGAACAATATACATAATGACCAGGACCAAGTAAATATAGAAGGATCAGATAAAACGAATACTTGGTAAATTACTGTTAACTCTAAAATTAGAGCACAAAGCCTTCCTTTCTGTTAACTAATAAAACGAGAAAGTTAGAAAGTGACTTATCCTATCAGTGGTAATCATACAATTATGGAATTTTACTTAACTATTTTTGTGGTATGTACTTAGGAAGATGAAATATTATTCAAGCATGATGGGGCAAGGGATGGCAATAGAGTACTAAATTTGGGGAAAGAAAACCTGAATTAAAATCCTGGCTCTGACATTCCCTGTATGGCATTGGGCAAGTCTATTAACCTCTCTAGGCCTCAGTTTCTTTATCTGCAAAATGAGGGAGAGGGGTTGGACTTGTTAACCCCTAAGGGCTTTTCCAGCTCTAAAGCTATGATCCTATGAAGTGCCTCTTTTGTCAAAATGCATCAATAAAGATTCAAAAATAAAAGCAATTGAGCTATTTCTCAATCGGAGTTTAAAAAAAAATCTCTGTGACAGATCAAAGCAGCTGGTCCTCAATGCCTGTAAAAAGCATATTAAAATTAGTAGTAAAGTGATCTAGAGCTTGTTGTCAGCTCTAGAGAAGAAGGAATATTTGAGTAATTAGAAGAGAGAGGGTGCAGGCTTCAGGATGGATTGGTCTTAGTGTTGCATCCAGAAGGGGGCACCATAAGCACATAGTTTCAGACCAGAAAGGGCTTAAACCTATTTCAAGCCCCAGTACTGATGGCTCTTTAGGAGTGAATTATATCTAAAGACCAAATTCACTTCAAAGAACAATCTTCTGTAAGGATGTCAGAGCCTCCCTGCCCATGCAGTGGTCTAATGAAAAGAACAGTGAATTTGGAGTCATAACTTTGGCCTCAGTTTCCTAATTTGTAAAGAGGGAAAATAATAGTAACACCAGCAGCATAGAGTAGGGGAAAGTCCATGGGGACTTGGAATCATGAGAAAGCTAGGTTCAGATCCCACTTCTGACACTTACTAGTTATGTGGCCATGGGCAAATTACTTAAGCTCTCTCAGCCTGTTTCATTTGAGGTTCAAATGAGATAACGCAACGTACTTTAATAAACCTTCGAATACTATATAAAGGTCAAATGTTACTATTATTTAATACCCACAGGAGTTAGTAGGAAATGAGATACTGTATGCAAAATTATTTTTATACTATAAAGCATTATATAACTGTGAGCTTTAATTAATAGGCAGGTATAATAGAAAGAATACAAGTTTAGACATAAGAATTGGCACAAATTCTGACTGTTATAATTTACTACCTATTTGACAGGGGTGGGGAAGGGACACAAAGCTATAAGCTTTCTCAGATTTCTTTTTTTTAAGTGAAAATATTTACATATTTTTTCAAATTACATGCAAAAACAATTTTTACCATTTGTTTTTAAAATGTTTGTGTTCCAAATTCTCTCCCCGTCTCTCCTAACCTCCCTCCTTAAGAAGGCAAGCAATTTGATATAGATTATACATGTGCAGTCATGAAAAACATATTTCCATATTAGCCATGTTGCAAAAGAAAACACAAACCAAAAAAAACCTCAAGAAAAATAAAGAAAGTAAAAAAAGTATGCTTTGATCTGCATTCAGATCAAAGAGAGGGATAGCATTTTTCATCTTGTCAGGCTGTTTCTTGATCTATAAAAGAAGGATAAATAATATTTGCATTATCAGTGTTTGCAAAGGTACTAGTTTTATCCCCCAAACTCAGGACCAAGCCAAGACTATAGCGGTTAAATCCTTAGATTCTCAAAATTTCTAAATGTCTTAGAAATGTCTCCTATCTCTCTTCTTCATCCTTCTCCAAATCCAACTCATCTAATGTAGTCTGGCAACCCTAGCTGCCTACTGGACATCTCCAGCTGGAGAGCCTGAAGACTAAGATGTCCACGACTGAACTCATTATCTGTCCCCTCCCCTTTTCCTAACTTCCCTATTCCTGTTTTTTTGTTTGTTTTTTAGGCGATTGGGGTTAAGTGACTTGCCCAGGGTCACACAGCAAGTGTCATGTGTTTGGTCTAAGGCTACATTTGAATTCAGGTCCTCCTGACTTCAGGGCCAGTGCCCTATCCACTGCACCACCTAACTGCCCCACTTATTCCTGTCTTGAGAACCAACATCCCTTCCAGCCTCCGGGCTCACAACCTAAGTATATAACTTTTTTATATGTAGTTTTTTTGCATATTGTCTCTCCCATTAGACTATGCACTACATGAAAGTGGGGATTGTTCTTTTCTTTTTTTTGGTATTGCTAGAGCTTAGCCCAGTGGTTCATCATTGCATTCATTAGAGTTCTTAAGTCTTTCTTGGTGGTTTTTTTTAAAATGTTGTTATTATATAAATTAATCTTTAAGTTCTACTCCCCTCACATTGCATTATTTCATATTAATCTCCCCTAGGTTTGTCTGAAGCCATCTTTTTTTTTTCATTTCTTGTTGTGCAATAATATTCCATTACTTTCATATAATACAATTTGTTTGGCTATTCCTCAATCGATGGGCACCCTCTCAATTTCAGTTCTTCACCACTACAAAAAAAGAGTTGGCTTAACCTTACTGCAACTCAAAACTCTTGAGCTCAATAGCTCCACCAGCCTTATATTCCCTGGCAACAGAGATTAAAAGTATATGACACCATGCCTGACTTTTATTCTGACATATTTGAATCACTTCCTTAAGCAAATATTTTCCCCATTTACATTTCCCTTCTAATTTTAATTTCAATTTTATTCTGTGTATTGATTTTGTTTGAACAAAAGCTTTTCAACTTTATGTAATCAAAATTTTCTGTTTTGTCTATCTTTTCAATCCTTTGGTCACGAATATTTCCTTTGTAATAAATATTTCCATACATGTTCTTCCAGTTTGTTTGCTGTGATACCTTTCATATTGGTCATATATCCATTCGGAATATATCTTGGTATACTGTGTAAGAGGCTGGTTTAAACCCAATTTCTGCCAGACTCTTCCAGTTTCCCTAGAAGTTTTTGTTGAACAATAAATCCTTGCTTCTGTCACATTACTTTTAATGACTCCAAGTTTTTCCTGGAAAAAAAAAGTCTAATTTTTTAACATCAATATCATTTCAATGACACTATATGGCTCCCAGTCATAGAATGCATTAACCTCTAAATAATCAAAATTATAGACCCTCCAAAGAACCATCTTTGTAGATACGAGTAGGCTACAGAATTTAACCAACAAAGCATTACACAAATGAAATGCGAAAAAAAGATAGTTTCAAGGAGATATATGACCAGAAAAGTAAATGGGCCAGTTATATAACAAGAAAGATGATGGGCAATCTTTGTGTCCATTGATGTTCATGAAATGTCATGAGTCCCAGAGGCCCTTAGCACACTGGGTGATGTCCCAGAAGGATACATGGATAAAAGTCACATTGATGGGGTGCTTGGGTGCTTGTGTTTGGGTGCTTGTGCGTGTACTTGGACCTCAATTTCTCCCTAGTCTCAAAAACACTGTCTCTGACAATCACTCCCCAGCCCAGGGACACTGTGCCTAGCAATTACTCATGCGTGGGCCCCAGCAAGACCTTTCTCTCTCTTCCTGGTGCAGCTACACAAAGCTGGGTGAGAGAGTGCTGGGCTGCTCAGGCCCCAGCCCTCAGATCATGTCTCTTGAAGCCTCCCAATTCCTCACTAAGTTCCTGTCTTGTGAGAAAGCTTTCCGTTGTTGCAGAGCATTCTCTCATCAAGACAGAGAGAGAGGGGTGCCTTGCCCAGCCCAAGGAGTTTTGTCCTTGGCTGGCCCAAGGACTCTTCCTCCTGCCAGACTCCCAAGATCCGTACCTCTGTCATCTCCCTCCCTGTCTGGTATACTCCCTGTACTTTCCCATCCATGGCTCCCAAAGACACCTGGACCTTTGGATTACCTAATCAGTATCCCTGGGATTCCTTTTCCATGTCCTTTTCCATATAAACCCTAGCTCCATCCTCAGTCTCTCGCAGGTTCCTTAAGAATCCTTGCCCGCTGAAAAATGTAACAATAAATCTTTGCCACCTTGACTTGAAGAATGCTTGAGTCTGT
Organism: Vombatus ursinus; assembly: GCF_900497805.2. Classification (NCBI taxonomy): domain Eukaryota; kingdom Metazoa; phylum Chordata; class Mammalia; order Diprotodontia; family Vombatidae; genus Vombatus; species Vombatus ursinus. Next base: position 11,957,931 of record NW_020940355.1, read on the forward strand.
GAATTCATTCTAGACCACCCTGTCCTGTACTCCAGTCTTTGAGGGGTCTCAACCTCTCAGACCGCAACAACATAGCATAAGAAGGTGTAGATAGGTTCTGATCTGTACCATGTAAGGGAGTACCCATATTGAAGAGATCACAGATCTATTGAAATGCAGACAATTTATTAATGTGACAGAATATACTATTATACTTTTTTTTTTAACCAGACTGTGATTTCATCAGCACAAGGAACTCCTAAAAAGGAACTCCCCCTATCAATAAACAAAAAGGCTGCCCTGCAACTTTCAGATCTTACTTTTAGAGAGTTGCCTGGGGCCCTGAAAGGCTGTGATTTGCCCAGAATCACAAAGCCAGTGTATGTCTGAGGCAGGCTGTCATGACACTGACACCAGCTTGCTATCCATCATGCGTCACCGCCTTTCACTATTCCAAACCATAGTAAGTTAAAATGAGAAGACAACACAAAAGTATGGAAAGATATGAATGGAGTGATTCCTAGGGAAGAGCAGAATCGGAATAATCACGTGCTGACCCTAAACGTAACAATGAGAGATAGTATATGTAGCGGAAGAGAGCCCAGGTTCCAGACTTAGATGACATCAATTTGAAGCCAGATAAGGATCATGTTGGAAAAATTACTTCCTTTCTGGGCTTCAGCTTTTTCATCTCTAAAATAAACGAGTTACAATAGATAACTTTTAAAATCCCTTCCAGTTTTAAAATTCTACTTTTTAAAAAAAGTTATTATTTTAGATTTCAGCTCAGGGGCTGGTGACCTCTGCCTTTTTCTGTCCTTTACGTGCCCTCCTGGGAAACTCTGGCTTGACTCCTAAATAGGGGAGTTATTATGAATAAGGGGTTCCCAGCCAGAGCTTCAATTCTGTTCCCCATGTTAAGATTCCTGGTGAATAATTCTATTTCTGGCTCTAGTCTAAGGGTTTTCCCCACCCCCAACGGTGGAGGAGGAAGTTAAAAAGTATCCAGAGTACAAATATGAATCAGGTAAGGAACAGGCAATTTTAATTAGTCAGGAAGGCAGCCAGGCAGAAAGCATTTATGAAGCACTTATTTTTTGCCAGGCACTACATCTGGCTAAGCCACAGCTAAGCCCTGGAAATACAAATACAAGCAGTCAGTCCTATCCTCAAGGAGATTACATTTTTTTGTCTTTATTTTTTATTTTTTGTAGGCAGTTGGGGTTGAGTAACTTGCCCAGGGTCAAATAGCTAGTAAGTGTCTGAGGCCACTTTTGAATTCAGGTCGGGGGTTGGTGTGCTATTCATTGCACCACCTAGCTGCCCCAAGATTACATTTTAAAGGGGAAGGCAACCCATAAAAGGAAGCTTAAAACTAGTGGTGTAGAAAATGAAGGTATGTATGGTGAAGAAAGTCAGGAGTACAGCCTGGAGAGGATTGGAAACGTGACTGGCTTTGGCTGGTGCCCGCCTTAAATGGAAGTTTCAGGGAGGGGAGGGTGGAGAGCCATCCAATCCGAAGGTGAAGCCTGGTGCAGAGGGGTACTTCCAACTTATGAATTCCAGGGCTGGAATGAATTTCCAGGACACCGAGGTTTCTGAGGCATGTTAGAGGAATTCTTGGAGTTCAATCATTTGAGAGTCTGGTACAAAAAGCTTCACTGGGACCTTTGCAAAAGGGCTGCTCATTAGCTAATATACCTTTCACTTCCCCCAAGGAGAGCCTGCTCAACCCCAATTGGGCTCTGTTCTTCCCAGCAGATTATCTCTCTGTGGGTATCTTGACTGTTACTGTCATAACACATGCTTTGCAATGACTGCAGTAGCTGATATCCTATCCTCTGGATGCTGGGAAAGAGGGAAGCCACCAAATGCTTTTCAGTCCAAGTGGCCCTATCCCACAGACTTTCCTAAGCGGTCAGGCACTCACAAGCTTTGGGTAGAAGGGTATCCCCACTCCATACTGGCCCTAGGAAGTTTAGAATCATCCTTACACTTTCCACTAGGAGAAAGGTCTCAGGGGCAGGGAGCCTTAGTACATAAGCCTTCTAGAGATACTTAAAACAGGGCTGCTCATTATCATTTTACATTTCACCTCCACTGAAGAGCCTCATCAATGCTCCTTATTACTTTCCACTCAACAACCAATTAAATGAACCTCCTGGACGACAGGAAGAACATCCCTAAAGAGATGCTACAAGGTGATGCATGTCTCACCCCCATATCCAATCTGTTGCCAAGGCCTGTGGATTTTACCTTTGTAACATCTGTTGATTATTCGTCCCTCCCTCCTCTGACACTACCACCCCTCTGGTGCAGGCCCTCATGCCTGGACTATTGCAATGGCCTGCTGGTAGGTCTATCTGCTTTAACTTTTCCCCCTCTAATTCATCCTTCATTCAGCCACTAAAGTGATTTTCCTAAAGTGCAGGTCTGACCATGTCACACTGCTCCCCGCCTCCAAATAAACTCCTGATCACCTCTAGTATTAAATGCAAAATCCTCTGGCATTTGAAGCCCTTCATAACCTAGCCCTTCTTACACCATACTCTTCCTGCCCCCTAGTCCCCCCTCTCCCTATTCTCTTCAGTGAAGGGACACTGGCCTCCTGGTTGTTTCATGAACAAGACACTCAATCTCTCAGCTCAGGGCATTATCATTGGTTATCCTTCCTCTGTTCAGACGACTGACCTCTCTGGCTTCCTTTAAGTGCCAACTAAAATCCATCTTCTACAGTTAGCCAGGGCAGCTGGGTTGCCCAGTGGTTAGAGTGTTGTCAGTGCCCGGAGTCAAGAAAACTTCAAATCTGGCCTCAGACACTTACCAGCCATGTGACCCTGGGCAAGTCACTTAATCCAGTTTGCCTCAGTTTCCTCATCTGTAAGATGAGCTAGAGAAGGAAATGGAAAACCACACCAGTATCTTTGCCAAGAAAATCCCAAATGGGGTCACAACTGAACAACAGGAAGCCTTCCTCAACCCCTCTTAATTCTAGTGCCTTCCCTGTTTTAATCATTTCCCATTTATCCTGCATGTAGCTTGTCTGTACATATTTGTTTACTTGTTGTCTTTCCCATTTGGATTGTGAGCTCTTTGAAAACAAGGATTATCTTTTGCTTCTTTTTCTATCCCCGTTACTTAGCACAGTGTCCAGCACATAATAGGCATTTAATAAATGTTTGTTGATTAACTGACTGATTTATCAAGAGCAACATAGAAATTTGCTCTCTAATTCTTATCAGAGATAGGACTTCAAACAGTGAAAAGAGGAAGCAGCTACTACTTTCTTCAGAATTCTTTACCAGAATTATCAAGTGTTACTTTAAAACCTTTGGTTTCTGGTGGCGGGGAAGGGTTAAGTCACCTCCCGTTGTTTTCCGTTCTCTCAAACCTTGCTTCCTGTTTTCCCACAGCACCCTTTAGCTGTGGTTGTGGTAGAAACTATTTGCCAGCTTGAACTGATAAGCTTAAAATTAGCCACAACACCCTCTGAAAGGGGTGGAAGAATTATAAAGGGAGATGGTACTTATTCAAGGGCTTAGGCAGGGTTGCAGAACCTGTGGCCCCAAGGCCACACGTGGCCTTCTGGGTCCTTGGGTGTGGCCTTTTGCCTGAGTCCAAGTTTTACAGCACAAATCCTTTTATTAAGGGGATTTGTTCAGTGAAGTTGGGATTCAGTCAAAGGGCAGAATTTGAGGACCTAGAGAGCTACGTGTGGCCTCGAGGTCGAAGGCTCCCCATCCCTGGGCCAAGGCAATCCAATCCAGAAAAAAAAAAAAAAATCCAAAACACTCCCCCGCCCTCACCCCCCAAAAAACAGCCTACCTTTTCACCTAAGTATCCGCAGAGAAAACCTCAAGCCCACAGAGGAGACTGATGAAAGCAATGAACTCTCAGGTTCCAGCTGTGGCAATAGCCCCCCCAGAGTAAAGGTTGCTACTGTATTCTGGCTACTGTTGGTGGCTGCAGTCTGCTCTGATTGCTCCTTTTAAAAGAACCATAAACTGATTTAGGAATAGAGGAATGCTGTTTACAAAGCTGCTTAGACCAAGGCAGCCTGTGAGGTGATGGCTTTCCTGATACTTTGGGTGAAATTGTCTGTTTCTTTATACATAAAATAACTTTGTTATTATCCAGCCATAAAGCTAGGATTCTGGGAAACATTTCCCCTGGAGGCACCTGAGGGATGAGTCATCAGAAAGAACCTGGGGAAGTGGGCAAACCTAGAAACCTGAGCAGAGAGAGGCTTAATCATTCACTGGATTTAGGGGCGTGTCATTCATGTTTATTCTGCAAATGAGCTGAGCCAAGGAGGCGGGACCCACACCGGAAACTGGAGCTTTGCGGGCAACCCAGAGTGGAGTGTGAGCTTTGGAATAGGTAGATGCAAAACTGCTACTGGCAATGCTGCTGCTTTCCGGGAGGGAATGTTGAATCCTAGCATCTTAGCCACTCAGGAGAGGAGGCAAGCTTAGGAAAGTAGAAGTTGGGTTTCCCTGAAACCAGGGAAAGAACCAACTTTAATAATCAGCTACCAAAAATGCCTCAGGCAAACCAAACAGGATAGGAATAAATACATCCGGAGACACCGAGACCTCCTGTAGGAGCTGAGAAAGCTGTAGCAGGGTCAGTGTACAGCTGAAACCCTTTGGGACCAGATAGAGGGATACCTTCCTCATTTGGGAACCAGCAATTTCAGACTTGAACTGCAACGTAGTCCTGGTCCTGGAGGTGGAGGGGGCGGGGGGAGCAGTCGATAGTTCAGCTCTACAGAAAAGATAAGGAAGCAAGTTCTAGAAGCGACTGAAAATCCCACCAAACCTGGTGGCGGTGGTGGTGGTGCCAATCATGATATACCTTTGGGTAGGAATCTGAGTATTTTGGTCCAGCATTCAGCTGAAGCAGGATAAAGGGCAGGAAAAATAAAAAGGGGTTTGCATATGTAACAGAAAGTGGGGCAGTAGGGGTAGGGAGGAGATGACTCATCAGTGAGGGCCCAGGGCTGAAAGCATGTTGGATTCATGAACTCACCTCTTCAGAGCATGCTCCTAGGAAGGAAGAAAACAAGCATTTATTAACCTTCTACTAAGTGCCAGGGACTATACTAAGTACTTCATAAATATCATATTATTTGATCCTCACAACAACCCTATGAGGTAGGGTGCTACTATTATTCCCATTTTACAGTTGAGGAAATTGAGGCTGTGAGGTTATGTCACACAGCTTATAAGTTTCTGAGGGCAGGTTTGAACTCTTATCTTCCTAACTCCAGGCTCAGCAGCATTGTATCCACTGGGCCATCTAGATAGGGCTGTCACTAGCCACTCTTCTTAATATGTCCATTAAGCTGAATGCCAGCTCATTTTATGCATGTGTCTAGAGCAGCAGATCTTGAGGGCAGTTGTTACACTTCTGTGGTTTTATCTAAGATCTCTTCTAGCGTTCTCTGATTTTTTAAGCTTTTTTGGGGGAAAATTTTCAATCCTGCCTTGGCAGAATTAAAGGTTAACAAGAATCTATAGTTATTGACTAAGGAGAACCAGAAGAACTCAAAAGACCAGGCAGGACATCGGCCTTCCAATCGACAGCACAGGTGGTGCTGGGACAGATTAAGCTTAGAAAACAGGGGGCTTGGGCAGATAAAGGGAGAATCAGGGTTATCTGAATTCACTGTTCCCTTCTTACCCAGGGTTTTCCCTTTCACAACCTGCACTTGAAAGGCGTACTTATTTTTATGCTGGTCCAGACTTAACTCTAACAAAGCAACAAATTAGATCAATCTGTTTAAAGGAAGGTCATTTCTCTGAAACCTGGTTTTGAAGAAAAGCCAGCATGTGTGGTCATCCCTAGGCAAAACTGTGAAATAGCACATTTTGCTCTGGTACTCCCATCCTGTCTCTCTGTGCCTGTCTGTTCACTGCCCAGGGCTGCACCCTTAAACTCTCCCAGACTGCTCCTCCCTTCTCTCCTTTTCCAACCCACTTCCTTCCCTTCCCAAGCTTATCCCTAATCAAAACCAATTCTCTAAAAAGGATATGAAATATCAAATCAGACACTCCTACCTATGATACTGTAAGGAATATAGTGGACCCCCTGAACCCCTGAAATGAAGAAACCCAGGAAAGCTTGCCCTGACTCACCCTGTCAAATGAAGCTCAGTAGTAATGGCCCAACGCCCCTTCTCAGGTGGAGAGTGTGAATGTTTCTTGGCTGCTAATTCCCCAAGTCTTCCCTTCCTCCACTAGTATGAATCAGCATCAGTCCTGAAGTTCAGGATCCTGACTCCCTCCCCCCAACACTTGGTCCTGCAATATCCTGATAAGAACTCTATAAAAACTGACCAAACTTTATTGGTTCAGGAATGAGTGCTCCATTCCCTTCCCCAGTAAGGTTACTAACTCCATCTGTGAGCCCAGCTGATTGCTCTGGGTCCATCCTCCACCATTTTGTGAGTCTCTCCCCTCAATAAAGCTGACTTTTGTTTCCTAGTGTTTGGTTTTTAGAATTTCAAACCTTTGTAAGCCTGTGTTGACAGATACATACTAGCTATAGGACCCTAAACAAGTCACTTGCCCTCTCAGTGCTCTAGGCCTCTGTCTATAATAACTGCAGAAACACTTTGATAGAGGGAGTTTCTTTCTCACTCACATAGTCCCTGTCTTACCATGTATTTCCATCTTGATGTGAATTTGCCAAGGCCTTACCTTTCTTGGGGATCAACCCAATTCTAAATGACAGGCTTAGTCTACAGTTAAGAGGTTTCAGGTACCCACTTCAATTTCAAATAGGCCCCTGAAACTTTTATCAATGCCTGGCTCCTAGTAGACTCAATCAATGCTTCTTGACTTGACTTGACCATTATGGTACCATTACAAAAACAATTTCAGTGAATTTGATCCATATTAGCTTTCTTTTCAAAAGGTTCTCTGGCTTCTGCTGTAAGTTTTGTGCTGGACACTCCTCCGGTCTCTCACATTGGCATTTGAAGGTTGGTTGCATGGACTGATAATGCTGGTAATTCATTTACTACCCAGTAGCACTTAAGTGAAAGTTTATTCTCAGATCTTCTTATTGAAATTACATTTATGGAAAAACATAAGCACAACTTGCTAGTTTTTCCTCTGATGCTCCTCCCATTCAACTACCACTATCCTCTAAATAAAAAGAGTTTTTAGATTCATAGAAACTTTACTTAAAACAATATTTTCAGAAAGGCCTGAATGACCTGAAGATTTTTCTTATTTTTAATTTGCATAATATGTATATATCCTAATATTTGTATATTTGAATGTGTAATCTGTGATTTCAGCATCAAGTAGGCAACTTGAGGTATGGGAATTCCCTCTACCATCCAGCTTATAATTCAGTGGGCAGCTAGCTGGTAGAGTAGAGTAGAGTAGAGTAGATAAAATTCTGGACCTAGGGTCGGGAAAGCCCAAGTTCAAATCCAACCTCAGATACTTACCAGCTTTATGACCCTGGGCAAGTCACTTAATCTCTCTGCCTCAGTTTCCTCATCTGTAAAATGAGGATAGTATATAGAGGAATGCTGTTTACAAAGCTGCTTAGAGTATATCCTCATTTTACAGCCTATCTTTTAGGGGTTGTTATGAGGATAAAATGGCATGCTTGTAAACCATTTTGCAAAGCTTAAAGTGTTATATAGATGCTAGCTGTTAGTATTATTAGCTAAGTCCTAGGGAGTTCCCTGAGTTACACAGAGGTTAAATGGCTTACCCAGGGTCATTGAGCTAGTAAGCATCTGAAGCCCAGTTTGAATTCAGGTTTTCCCAACTTTAAGTTCACTACTCTATCCATTATGCCCAGGAAAATGAATTGTGGAGAATGAACTTATCTGAGTCAAATTTATTAGGAGAATCAACTATTTTAAAAAATAGTCAGTTGGTAAGAATCTGAGGTCTGTGACGGCTCTACCTGCTAACCTATGTATCCACAAATCACTAGTAAGCTATATTGGCTGGATTTAGACTAGATATTCTAATGCAGAAGTATACTCACAGTTTTTACATTCAGAGTGGGCCAGGTGTTCAGTAGACTTTTTTCTGGATCAGAAGTTGTCTGGCACTGTCAGACTCAGAGAATCAACTAATTACAGTTGTTGTTTAGTTGTTTTTCAGTTGTGTCAAACTCTTCATTGACTCCTTTTGGGGTTTTCTTGGCAAAGTGGTTTGCTATTTCCTTCTCCAGCTCATTTTTACAGATGAGGAAACTGGGGCAAACAAGATTAAGTGACTTGACCAGGGTCACACAGCTAAGTGTCTGAGGCCATATTTGAACCCAGGTTTTCCTGACTCCAGGCCTGGTACTCTATCCACTGCATCACCCAGCTGCCCCTAACTGCCGTATAGTAGGCTATAACAATGTTAGATATTATCATTATAATTATTGTATATTGTCCCTTTCCTTCATTTTAGGTTTAAGATTTTTTCTTTTTAGTGTTTTAGATATGTTACCATGGTGAATCATTAGAGAAGCAACAGTTTCCTCCCACCCCCAAGCTGGACACATAAGAATGCATTTCAAAAAGCAAAATTCCAGCCTAGAAAGAAATCCTTGTCCTTAGACTTGTCTAGAGAGTTGTGCTCTTATTGCCTGTCCCTTGATCTTCTCTCCCAACTCCTCAGCATAAATTTGAGTATTTCTGAGATAATCAGCTGTTCCATATGAAGACAGAACCTCAATGGCTTCCCTGAGATACATTGTACATCACTAATGACACTCTTTATCCCTGTTAGTTGGAATGGACAAGGTAACCTGAGCAGAGGGATGATGATTGATGCAGTCAGTGCAGCCCCTAACAGTGCGAGAGTTGAATAGAGGTTAAACAGTAATCAGTAACGACTTTAAACACATTCTCCTTGGCAACCTCTCAGAGAAATTACAACCTGGGTGAGACATAGAAGCCTGCCTGCTGGGAGGAATTCGCTAAAGAGGCCAAGACTACAAGCTAGTCCAACTTGGAGCAGGTTACCAAGGACGTCTCTGCTTCTGCAAAAATAGAGGAATGTTCAACATATATATTATTCTGCCTGTTTTATTCCTCTTCCTCCTGCAGGAGTGAAAGTTAAGATTTGGGGAAACTTAATGGTTTGAATCTGGGCTTCACATTTTCATTTTGCAACTGTAACAGGCTCTCTTCCAATCTGAGAACAGAATAATCAAGATGCTTTTTTTTTCCCATTTGCGATATTTTATTACCGAATCCAGGAAAACAAAAGATGTTACTCTAACAGAGTGAATCAGTTAATCCAGCTAATTTAGGTACAGTTAGATTGGACAGTGCCTTATTTGTTTGAGCAATACTGTCAGTAAACTCCTAGCCCTGGAGAACAGCCTGAAATCAGGGGAACAAACTGTTCTCAGAAATAACTTGAAGCAACTTCTCAAGTCTCAAACATTTGTCCCTACTGTCACTTTCCAGCATATGGGAGGGCCAGCAGCAGACTAGAATGGAAAGACTGTGGTTTTAGATTCAGAAGACCTGGGTGTGAATCCTAGGCTCTTCCACTTACTCCCTGCATGACTTTGGACAAGCCATTCTTCTTCAGCTGGGTCTCAGTTTCTCTATCTGTAAAATGAGGTGTTTGGATTAGATATCCTCTGGTTCCTTCATGGTTTTGCATCCCATGATGCTATGCTGTCTGACCGAGGGATATTCCTCAGCCGATTGTTTCTTTTCTCTTAAACAACAAAGAAATGAGACCTGGAAATGCTGCTGCAGGCCTACCAAAGCACAATAGAAATGCTTCTGTCATGCGTTAAAGCTGGTGAAGGTTATGGGAAAACCTCAATTCATTAAAAGCTGTCTTTTGAGATGGTAAAGAAGACAAGATTTTTGTGTAAGTGGGAAAGAAGCTGTACCTGTTGTGCTTGATTGACAGTATTCTTTTGTTGCCCAGAACTCACTGCTGTTCCATTATCTGAGTGTGTTTTAAGTTATTATGGAATTTCATGTAATTATGAATAGCTCCTCGGAAATCCTTTCTCTTTTGATCACAAAAAAAAATCTCACCGTATTTCCTCTTGTGGACAACTGTGTTATACCCTGCGACCTCCACAACCACCACCACAACAAAAACCCACTCAGGCCAGGTTCTAAACAGTTGTAGTGTTTTTAGAGAAATCACAAAGCTACTTTTTTTTTTTTAAGTCCGAACGAAGGTAAAGCTCCAGCTCTCGATAACTCTGCTCCAGCCCTGAGGTACCAGTAAGTGCTTCATCCTAGAAGATGATGACTCGGATGAACCCGCCCCACTCTACAAAGGATACCCAATCCCCCTTGCACTCCACAAAGAGCCCCAGGTTTACCCAAAAGGAGATAGCATTCTCTTAGGACATGGGCACCAAGGACACTTGGGTGGATCGGGAGATAGTTTCCTTTGCTAGAGATCAGGACCTGCCTTAATAAATAGACTGGATCCTGTTAAACCTTAAAGAATGGCCTTAAGGTCAGGGTTGATTGAGGAAGACCTGAAGTTGTCATGATAAAGATAGGCACAGTTCTTAACAAGCTCCCACTGGAGCAACAAGAAACAATGCATGGATGCTGTCCCTGGAAGTAATTCAATTCAACAAATCCTTAGTAAGAACCTATTCTGTGTGACCGTGGGCAAGTCACTTAACCCCCATTGCCTCACCAAAAAGCAAAAAAAAAAAAAAAAAGAAAAGAGAAGAAAAAAGAACCTACTCTGTGCAAGGCATGAATAAGAAGGGTTCAGGCCCAGACTTGTGCCAAGATATTCCAGTGTGTTGTGTAGAGTGCTAACCTCAGAATTAGGAAAATTTGGGTTCTAGTCCTGCTTCTGGCTTACTATAAACTTGGGCCAGTTGCTTTAGTGCTCGGGTCAATTTTTCTAAGACTATAAATTGTATAATTGCCATTCTACCTTGGTAGGAGTTTCCTTACTAGAAGCTCCCCTATACTGACAAACTCAGAGTGGTCATTATTTTCAATAATACAGTGATTAATACTTATGTAGCACTTTGAGGTATATAAAGCACTATACTCACAGCAAGTGTTATTTTCCCCATTTTGGGAAATTAATAGTTCATGGAAATTAAGTGACTTGCTCATGGTCAATATCAGAGGCCATCCCAAGTCCCAGAATCACAGATTAGATCTGGAAGGAACCTTAGAAATCACTTAGGTCACTTCCTCCATTTTACAGAGGAGGAAACTGAGTAATAATCATTATAATCATGGCCAGCAAAATATATATATATATATATATATATACACACACACACACATATATATATAATTTTAAGGTTTTAAAAACATTTTATGTATATTATTTATGTGAATAAAAACAGAGAGGTGTGATTTGCCCAAGGTCACTCGGATAGTAATGAGCTGGTATGTGATAACAGGCCTTTTGACAAAACCATTTTGGGTTTTCTTGGCAAAGATACTGGAGTGGTTTGCTATTTTCTTCTGCAGCTCATTTTACAGATGATGAAACTGAGGCACAGATAGTTAAGTGACTTGCCCAGGGTTACACAGCTAGTAAGTGTCTGAGGCTGGATTTGAACTCAGAAAGATGACTCTGACTCCAGGGCTAGCACTCTATCTCTTCTGCCACCTAGATACCTAGCTGCCCCAATCTTTCCACTACCCTATGCTTTAGACTCTAAGATCAGTGTTCTTTTCAAGATACTGCATTGCCTCCAAAATTAGACATTTTGTCCCATTCAGAGATCAAACTGGTGACATTGTCATTATCACCATTAAGGTCAATTCTGGGGAACTAAAGTGCATTTCATGCCCTTAAAGAGTGCAAAATCTAGTAGGGAGGTGGTTTAGGTATACATACAAACAAATCCTCTCGTTCAAATTAGACTATGTTAAGAGCATTTTAGGGTACAAATAAATTGCTCAGAGATCTGTGGAGCAAGATTATTTTGAATTGGGAGGGGAGTATGAGGAGGGGAATGAGTCCTGGTTCTGCAACTGAGGAAGTACATTGAGCTTGTCCAGATGAGGGAGAACAAGATGGGAGGGAACCTGAAAAGGAACTCTCACTTGACCTGTCCATTGCTGATAACGTCGCATATCTTCCCTGCCTTTTGTGGCTAAACTCCTTGTGATGGCAAATGGGTGCCTCCACTTTCTCTCACACTTTTCTTAACTCTTTATAGTTTGGCTTCTGATCTCATCATTTAATCAAAACTGCTCTTTCCAAAGTTATTAGAGATCTCTTAATTGCCAAATCCAATGACCATTTCCCATTCCTCATTCTTCTTGACCTCTCTGTAGTCTTAGATCGATCATTCTCTTTTCCTTGATAATCTCTTCTCTTTAAATTCCCAGAACACTACTCTCTTCTAATTCTCCTTCTCCCTTTCTGATCACTCCTCAGTCTCCTTTGCTGTATCTTCATCTAGGTCACACCTGCCACTATGGATGTCCCACTTGGCTCTCTCCTGGCCCCTTTCCCTCTTCTATACTGTTTTACTAGGGCAGTTAGATGGTGAAGTGGATAGAGCACCAGGCCTGGAATCAGGATGACTCATCCTCCTGAGTTCAAATTTGGCTTCAGACACTTAGTAGCTATGTGACCCTGGGCAAGTCACTTAACCCTGTTTGCCTCAGTTTCATCATCTGTAAAAAGAGCTGGAGAAGGAAATGGCAAACCACTCCAGTGTCTTTACCTAAAAAAATCCCCAAAGGAGGTTGGGGAGAGTCAGGAAAAACTGAACAACAACACTATTTTACCAAGTGATCTCCTTATCTTATTATCACTGATTCAATTATCATTTCTATGCAGATGAGTCTCAGATCTACTTATCTATCCCAGCCTCTCCTGCTGAGTTCCAATTTTTCATCTCCTACTGTCTTTGGACATCTCAAACTGAATCTCTGTGTCTGATAGACATCTTAAACTCGTCATGTCCCAAACTGAACTCCTCTTTCCTCCTCAAACCCTGCTCTGTTCATACTTCCCCATTACTATTGAGGGCACCACTATCCTCCTGATGGGGTTGGAATCTGAGCCCCAGAAAGGAAAAACTCTGGCCCCAGACCACTTCCCACCTTTGGTCCCACCTAGGCTTCATTTCCCACCCTTGGTAATTCTATTACCTCATGGACACCCAATCTGCCCTCCATTGTTTTACCTCCTTATGGCCCCTGGACATTTCCCACACTTACTCCTAGCTAGGCTCCATTGTCCAGGTCCCAGGAGTTTTGTTCACCCCAGACTACTTGGCTACTCCTAGATCCCTCCCACAGATTTTCTGTATATAAGGTACATCTTGTCTCCATTAAGATGCTGAGATACAGGGCAGCTAGGTGGTGCAGTGGATAGAGCACCAGCCCTGTAGTCAGGAGGACCTGAGTTCAAATCCAGCCTCAGACCAAACACTTGATACTTACTAGCTGTGTGACCCTGGGCAAGTCACTTAACCCCAATTGCCAAAAAAAAAAAAAGATGCTGAGATTCTTAAAATCTAGCCACTACTTAGATTCTTATAATTTAACCACTGCTTACCCATGTTCAGACTCCTTAAGAGTCTGCCCAATACGATGGATGTTCTAATAAACCTTGTTTTTGGCTGAAAGAAGACTTGGGTTGAATTCTTTCAGGCAGGACCCACGTGTTGTGTTTATTGGGTCCCAGCACCCCTGAACCTCTAAACCACATTACTCCCAGTCCCCCAGGCTTGAATCTTAGATGCCATCCTCAAATTTCTCATTATGTCTTATCCCCCCATATCCAGTCTCTTGCTAAAACCTTTCAATTTCTCCTTTACCACTTCTATTTGTGCCCTCAATAAAAATATCCCCGCCATTCCCCTTAACTTATCTCTTTTTATTGATGGCCCAACCATCCTCCCAGGATGCCAGACTTATATATCCTTTTTGACTATTCCTTCTCCCTCTTTCAAAACATCCAATCAATTGCCAAGTCCTCTTGTTTGTTTATCTCCACATTATCTCCTGCACCATACTCCTCCATTCCCACTGCAACCACCCACGTGTGTTGTTTCTTTTCTTCCCTGGACTATTTTAGTAGGCTCCTAGATGTTCTTCCTGCCTCCAGTCCATCCTATCTCTTATCAGAAACAACAATAATAATAATACAAATAAACATTTATTATTCATCTTCCACCACCAAGAATAATCTTGCTATGATGTCACTTCTATATTCAAAAACTCCTAGCTGCTTCCTACATAAGTTGTAAACTCCTGATTCTGGCATTGAAGGCCCTCCACAAATGGTTCCAAACCATCTGTATGCTGTTTTAAGGTTCAGTGAGGCTGGCTCTAATCCCTTTGTTCTCTCGCCCTCTCTCATCTCCATACCTTTTTTCATATTATTTTTCCATGTCTGGAATGGACTTCTCCTCACTTCTAGCTATTCTCCTTCCTTTTCTTCAGGACCCAACTTAGCTTCCAACTCCTTTATGAAGTCCTACCTGACCTCCCAGCTAGAACTGACTTCCCCCTTCTCAAATTTCTCTTACATTCTACCTGATTCCCTATTGATTATAAGCTTCTGGAAAGGGCAGAGTGGTATAGCGTAAAGAGTACTTGAACCAATGAAAAAAGACCTGGGTTTGAATACTTTGTTCTGTCGTTTTTCAGTCATGTCAGACTCTCTGACCCCGTTTGAGGTTTTCTTGGCAGAGATTCTGGAGTGGTTTGCCATATCCTTCTCCAGCTCATTTTACAGATAAGGAATTGAGGCAAACAGGGTTAAGTGACTTGCCCAGGGTCACACAACTAGTAAGTGTCTGAGATTGGATTTGAACTCAGGAAAATGAGTCTTCCTAACTCCAGGCACAGTGTTGGTCGAGTTTGAATACTAGTTCTGATTTACTGGCTTGGTGACCTGGGCAAGACACTTAACCTTTGAGTCTCAGTTTTCTCATCTGTAAAATGGGGGGAAAATGCTTTTATTGCCTACCTCAATAGGACTGTTATGAAAATCAAATGAGATAATACATGTAAATCACCAAAAATATATGAATTATCATTATTTATCTTTGTAGTCCCCACAGAAGCTATCAAAATATCTTACACTTAGTGAATACACAGAGGATTCAGATGCTGAACACAGAGCCTCTCTCTCAGTAGCAATCTAGATAGATGTGTACTGTGGTACACCATTTTTTTAATGCAATAGATGTATTCTTTTTCAAGAAATAAGAGTAATTTTTTATTTCAGTGGTGTGTACATTTTTTGTGACTATAATTATATTTTAAACATACTAAAAGAGTTGTTTTTTATTTAAAGGAATTTAATCCAATTTTGTAAATCTGGATTTTCATATATCAGTTTGCTTACACTTTGGAACACCTGTTCTTTCAGTGTGCCCCAGAGAAAGAAGCTGGTAGTAACTTCTGCTGGAAGTTTCTGTTGAATCATAGTAAGTTAAAGAGAAGAGTAAGCTGCATGGAACGGCCAGCCCTAGGCAGAGGTGTAAACTAGTTGGTCTTTAAATATTTAAACCCCAGGAGGACCTGAGTCACTTAATCTCGATTGCCTCACCAAAAAGCAAAAAAAAAAAAAATTCACACACACACACACACACACACACACACACACACACACACATTTAAGTCTCATCTTTCAGAACTTCTTTCCCAGTTGTTAATTCCCACTCCCCACCCTAATATTCACACTATGCTACTTTTGGGCAATCCACCCAAGCTAGCCCTTCTGGTAATTCCTTTACATGCTCTTCTCTTCATTGTTAAAATCCTGTTATGGTGGTAAACTAATTCCCAGCCTGGTGCTGATGACCACCAATGGATTAGCCCATCCAGTCCTCGATCTGGAGCAGTTAAATAAAGCTCTAATGGTGGGATTTCAGGCACCAGGGATATAGGCCAAATTTTAAGATATATAAGTGGGTATTTTAAGTATTGATAAGCCAGGCACAGCTGAAATATATTCATCCAAGAAAGAGAAGAAGCCATGGGGTCTAAACTGAAACATTAGGTGGTTGCTAAATGCTACCCCTTCCTATTCTGGTTTAGCTTTACTTTTTTTTCCCCTAAGACATTTAGTCCATTAAACAAAAGTAACAAATTCAGTTAAAAATAACTTGTTATAAATTTAATAATCTCAGAAAGTACAAACAAAAAACCAAAACAATCCAAACTCTTCATATTTTAAAAATGAAAAATGTATAAACTTTAACAAAAGGATAACAATAATAATGTATCTATTTACCCCCCCATCCCCTTTTCATGTACATATAAAGTATTATCATTGTTAGCAAACTCAATTTCCAAAAGGCTCCCCTATATTTGCTGAGCCTAGCAATGCCACACAGTTTAAGAGCACTGGGCCTGAAGTCAAGAGATCTGAGATCAAATCCTGGCTCTCAGTTACTAGATATGGGATAATGAGTAAAACATGTCATCTTACAAATTTGGATCATCAACTGTCTAGCCTGGGGGGGGAGGGGGGAACCTGCAGCCTTGAGGTCACATATGGCCTTCTAGGTTCTCGGGTGCAGCCTTATGACAGACTCCAAGTTTTACAGAACAAATCTTTTTATTAAGGTATTTGGTTCTGTGAAGTTTGGATTCAGTCAAAGGGCCTCATTTGAGGACCTAGAGGGCCACATGTGGCCTCGAGGCAGCAGGTTCCCCACCTCTGGTCTAGTCCAATCCACACCAAAAACATACCTGCCAACTAGCTTATCCCACTTTTGGACAGCTTTAGTTACTGGAAAAGAGAAGGTAGGTGTCAAAGTGGATAGGGCACAGGCCTGAAATCAGGAAGACCTGAGTTCAAATGTGGCCTTACTAGCTGTGTGACCCTAGGCAAGTCACTCAAGCCTGTTTGCCTCAGTTTTCTCATCTGTAAAATGAGCTAGAGAAGGAAATGGCGAACCACTCCAGTATGTTTAACAAGAAAACCCCAAATGAGGTCACAAGGAGTCAAAGAGTTGGACGGGATTGAAAAATGACTGAACAACAAACAAATGCAAAGATCATTCTTCTTGGCAGAGAAAATAGAAGCAAAGTAAGAACTGAGCAGTTATCATCATCCCACCCACCTCAAGTGGTGATCTTCTCCATTCTTTGTTCCTCCTCAAGTCTCAGCTCATCTGGGTATTAGCACTCCTGACTTTTTTTTTTTCTTTTTTTTGTTTTGTTTTGTTTTGTTTTTCTTAGGCAGTTGGGGTTAAGTGACTTGCCCAGGGTCCCACAGCTAGTGTCAAGTGTTTGGTCTGAGGCCAGATTTGAACTCAGGTCCTCCTGACTTCAGGGCCAGGTGCTCTATCCATTGCACCACCTAGCTGCCCCCTGACTCTCTTTTCAACAGAACTATTATCATGCTTTTATATTCATCCTCTATCACTGGCCCTTGATTCGATCTTCTGTGGTTCTTTTTTTAAAATCTCAGTTGGTTTGTGAGTTCTCTGCGTATCAGCATCATTCTCTTCAGGTAACTCCTATTTCTCCTCCTCATGAGAACTGCTTCCCTTTGTGTCTTCAGAATTTTACATTCAAGAGTTTCTCATATCTCATGGGTTTACTCAACTGCTATTCTTCTTTCGTTTTTTTTTTTTGACCAGGTAATGGGGTTAAGCGATTTGCCCAGAGTTACACAGCTAGTAAGTGTAAAGTGTCTGAGGCCGAATTTGAACTCAGCTCCTCATGACTTTAAGGGCCTGTGCTGTCTTTCTTCCATTGTTGTAACTACCCTTTATAGTGTTTATGTTGTCAACTGAGAACAAATCCCAAACCTAAAAAAGGCTTTTTAGAAAGAATTTTATTGTCATTCAGCAAAAGGGAGAGCCAGAAAAGGTGTGGCCTTTTTCTTCTGAATCTCTGTAAATTTTACATGGATATAAAATTCAAACAAGGGTAGAAGGACACAATTAGCTGAGTGCCCTGCATATAGGCGGTTTCCAAAAAAGGGGCAGTTTCCAGATAAGGCATGTAGGTTGCAGGAGATGTGGATCAGCAGATAAGTCTAAACATTCAGTAAAATCTGGGCAAAGCCAAAGGTCCAAACATTTTTGCAGTAATGTGTGACTCCCCTGGGGAGTCTTTGGGGTTAATATGACCTACACATCCTGCACAGCCTGGGTTAAGCAATATCTAGCAATACAAAGCTAGATTCAAATAATGCAATAAATGATGGGGTTGGGACTTTCCCACATGGCCAAATCTCCGCAATTCCCCTGAGGCTATAATCTCATCAACTGGCCTTTCCCTATGGCCCCAGGCCACTTCTCCATTCTCCCTTGGCCATGTAGTCCAGGTCCCCGGAATTCTATTACCTCATAGACTACTTGACCACTCCTAGATCCCTCCCATAGTCTTTCTGTATATAAGGTCCATCTTGTCTCCATTAAGAGGCTTAGATTCTTACAATCTAGCCACTGCTCAGATTCCTAAAATCTAACTACTGCTTACTCATGTAAGCTTACTTACTTACTTACTCACTCAGACTCCTTAAGAGTCTGCCCAATATAATGGATGTTCTAATAAACCTTGTCTTTGGTTGAAAAAAGGCTTGGGTAGAATTCTTTTGGGCAGGACCTGTGTGTTGTGATTTTGGGGTCCCAGCACCCCTGAACCTCTAAACCACATCAATAAATAACACAGTGTATTTATATATGTTTACATATATGTATACACAGACACATGAACACATATAAGCAGTCTTCTTCCCACTATCCTTTTTAATTTAAAGTCCTTTTCATTAGATAAAGACATTCAGCATATACTTTCTTACTACCCTTGTTAAATAGATTTCATCCCTGTCCAGGAGTTGATCAGCCCTATTATATTAAGCCATGGTCCAAAAGCCCAAATCCTATTCTCAGACACCATCTTCTTAGCCAGATGTTTGCTTCCCAAATCAGTTTTTCTCTTTTATATTCCTTGCCTTCAATTAGTAACAGTGAGGAAAATACAAGCTATGCCCTTACGGTATTTAGGTTTTTTTTTTGTTTGTTTGTTTTTTAGTGAGGCAATTGGGGTTAAGTGACTTGCCCAGGGTCACACAGCTAGTATGTGTCAAGTGTTTGGTCTGAGGCCTGATTTGAACTCAGGTCCTCCTGAATCCAGGGCTGATGCTGTATCCACTGCGCCACCTTGCTGCGCCTATTTAGGTTTTTTTTTGCCTGAGACTTTGTAATATTTGCTAATATTCTCTAAATTTCTACTAGTAGTATCATTTAGGCCCACATTAATCTCCAGAAGTGGGTAGCCACCCATTTTGATAAGATTTGGGAGATTTTCTGTTAGATCTTGGCTGCACATCCCAGGATGACCCCTGTTATCAGGTTAACAATACCTGCTTCGATACCCTGGAGCAGGGACTCACCAACCACAATTACATTCCTTGGAGGACAAGCTACTATTTCCTCCTCGGAGCCTTTTGCTCTCTGCCCTTCAGGAAGATTAAAATCTTTCTTGTTTTGTTTTGTTTTATCTCTAAGTATGCACAGCTGTCCTGTTTCTTCCTTACCTCTCCCATGTGACACTCTTCTAACCGCTGTAGTTCAAACTCCTCCACTTTCTGTTCCTTTTTTCCCCTGGGAAATCCATGTTTATCTCTTTTTAGAAATATGTCACCGTCTCTAACAATGGGACAGTGTTTCTATATTCCCTTCATTTTCTCTTTCTGGCTACTGCTAGGTGGTTTTGATCAGTTGTTTTATTTGTGTCTGATTCTTCATAAGCCAATTTGGGATTTTCTTGGAAAAGATGCTGGAGTGGTTTGCCATTTCCTTCTCCAACTCATTTTATAGATGAGGAAACTGAGGCAAACAGGGTTAAGTGACTTACCCAGGGTCACACAGCTACTTGTATCCGAGATTTGAATTCAGAAAGATGAGTTTTCCTGACTCCAGGGAGGGCACTCTCTCCATCTCTAGGTGATGTCCTGAATCAAAAGCATCAAGGTTTTCCCATCTGCTATTTACTCTTCAGCTTTGATCCTATAAGTCTTTATCTCTCTGGGAGACTTATGTTCTGCCACCCCCAATACCAAAAGATGGTGGAAGATTCTTATATATTAGACTCCAACCAGGCAAAACTCAAGGAATAAAAGTAGTCTTTTCAAAGAATTATAGATTTAGAGCTGGAAGGGACCTTAGAGGACATCTAGTCCAATTCCCATTTTATAGATGAGGAAATTGAGGCATAGAGAGATATGAAGTCCCTTGTTCAAAACGAAGACAGAGGGAAGACTCAACTCCAAGTCTACCACACTAGATTCTCATCATGCTATACCCTCAGCCTGGATGTTGGGGCTTTGTATAGATTCTCATATCTTTCACTGTTCTAGTGGCTCAGTGGATGAAGCTCTGGGCCTAGCGTCAGGAAGACTTGAGTTCAAATTCAGCCTCGGATATTTAATGGCTGTGTGACCTTAGGCAAGTCACTTAAATGTGACTTTGCCTCAGTTTCCTCATCGTAAAATGGGGATAATAATAGGCCTTACCTCCCAGGGTTGTTTTGAGGATCAAATAAGGTTAATATTTGTAACAAGAGCTTGTAGTATAGTACCTGCCACATATTAAGCACTATACAGTTATCCCTTCTACATTTCGACTTTCCCCATCAAGATACATTGATAATCAGCATGAGAAATTAAATGGAAATTTTGGAAGAGTTTTGTGCAAGCTGCAGATGACACACGAAGGCCAGCAGATACAGAGCCTATGACCAAATACTTAACCCAAATTTTACAATATGGTCCTCTAAATACCTCATAAAAGAAAAAGAAAAAATTCAGACTTCTCTGGTACAAAGGGGGGGCCAAAATTTTTACGTGGATTTTCCAGATCACAGAGAGCACCATATCCCTAACCCTGTGCAATGTGGAAGGATTAACTATATATTATTATTATTCTATACTTTCAGCATCTGTGGATTTCCTGATTTTTAACCATCTAATTTCTCCTGACCAAATACTCTTCTATGGATATATGTTGTGGTGGGAAAAGCACCAAACTTAGGTTTCAATGCTAGATACACCAATAACTACTTCGGTCAAGTCACTACTGCATTTTCCTTATCTGAACAATAGAGAAGTTAGACTAGGTGATTTCTAAGGACCTTTCCAGATCGAATACTTTACGAAATCAAATAAGATATTTGTAAAGTGCTTTGCCAACCTAAAGCACTATATAAATGTCAGCTATTATGAACATCATTATTATGGTGATAGATAATATATGTTATGGTAATATGTCATCCTTGTCCATAAATAGCTTATCATCTTAGTGGGAAAAAACGACCCTTGTGGGAGTAGAAATAGACAGAATATTCAATATGAACTAGCATTTCTATTAAAGTCTTATATGCTCCTTCCACACACCCTTTCTAAAACCACCTAAATTTAGATTCTAGATGCCTTGCTATTTCACAGCTTTTTCAATTAACTATTCGAGAGCATCATGTGGAAGTCTCCCTTCAACACCAATTTGTCATAAAAATTGGTCAATAAAGAATTCTCAGGCAACAATCTTCATTGGCTTATACAGTGATTCAAAAGCCTTTGTGTTGTCTGGTGAGTGGATGGAAGTGTTTTTGACAAAGGCTGTGAATTAAGGATTTTCTCCTCACATGAAAGTGATAGAAAATGTTAGCCTTAGGAAAAATTTGAAAGAGATGAAATTTTATCTTTGGCAGTTTTCTTGTGTCCCTGTATAATAATCACCTCTCCCATAGTTATTATTCATTCCTGAAAGGCTTGGCTCTCAGCACATATATAAATAAATCTCCGTTGGTTGATAACACTCCCATTAAAGGTATTTGTATTATGGAAGATTCTTAAAGACTCAAAATTACTGGTAACCTAATTGGTACTGCCCCCAAACCTTCCTCCTTTGTCCTCCCAGCAGCAGGAGCTTAGCAATGTCATATTTCATTCTTCCTCCTTCTAAAACTTATTCTCAGAAGAGCTAAGAACTTCATTTACACTATTGTAAATGCCAGGTAAAGGTACGTATAACTTTCTGCAATATTTATATTTTAACAGAAGTCAAATTCTCAGCCAAAGAAATAAATCTCTCATTATTGCCTTTCAAGGTGTTTCAAGCTGGGAAGAATAATTCCCCCACCCACCTCCCCACCCAGTGATTGTGAAATCACACTCATTAGGCAGCTGCCTATGGGGCAGGTATATTTATAATCCTAGCCCCATTTATGTTTGCTCTTCTTTCTTAAGTGTGCAGAACTAGGCATCCCAGAACACTGTTAATATTACCTGAGTATCATTTACAAGTTCAGTGTGAAATATAGCACTACATGGTCCAGAGAGAAACATGCCTTTGGAGGTTCAGACAAGTTGCCTATTCCAACTGACAGGTAAATTGGGCCTACCAAAGTGCTTTCAGAAATTTCAGACCTTTTGATAGGTCTACCAGTGCTACAATACTGTGGGGAAAAAAAAAAAAAGGAAATGGTCTGAGACTGTGGCTTATAGTACAATGAAGCCTTTGTGTAGAGAGTCTGAGGACCTAATTCCATGTTAAAATACAATGAATGATGTTGCATTGAAACTCATGCCATGGCTGACATATATAATTACAGTTCAGATCATTATATTTATGTTCTGGTTTGGGAGAGGCAGGAATCTAGATGCAAAGACGACCTTGGCAGCTCCCAGGTGGAGCAGCGATTGCTAGGGAAGCCAGGGCCCCACTGTAATCTGGCAGGCAGGGAAGCTGGATCACGTAAAACTGTTCCTAAAATATCAGTAACCATATTGATGGCAAAGTGGTAGAGATGGTACAGTGGATAGAACATTAGAAATGGAGTCAGGAAGACCTGAGTTCAAATCTCACCTTGGATACTTCCCAGCTGTATGATGTTGGGCAAGTCATTTAATCTCTGTCTGCCCCAGTTTCCTCAGCTGTAAAATGGGGATAATAATAGCACTTACTCCCAGGGTTGTTGTGAGGATCACGTAGAATAATATTTGTAAAGCACTTAGCACAGTGCCTGGCCTATAGCAGACTTTTAATAAATGATTGTTCTATGACCTCCCTCCAACTCCTCCATACTTTAAGGAAAAGTTATTTTTGGTTTGCCTTAACAAAAGCATTCACCTCACTTCTAATTTGGAACAGTTTGCATACCAACAGTTAATATTATTAGAAGAAGCTTGTTTCATTTACTGAAATGATCTGTGATTTCAACAGCCAGTTGATACAGGAATTCCATGCACCAATGTAGATTGCCACTATGATTTAGTAGATAGAGGTTAAATAACTTTTCCAGGTTCATGCAGCTAGAAAGGGTCAGAGATGGCATTTGAACCCAGGTTCTGTGACCCCAAAGCCAGCATTCTATGTACTACATACCACCTGGTCTCTTTTGTTTGACTTAGGTTAAATAAATGCCCTTACAAACTTACTAATAAACTGAAACATGTTTTCTTCGTAACCCCTCTCTTCATAGACAATTCAAATATAAACCTCAGTTTAGCTCACCAAGTATAACAGATTTAGAATTAGTCATCTAAATTAATGAGATCTTACTAGATATTATAAATCTTGCATTTCCATATTTCTTCAATCCTTTGCTTTATCGCAAGGCTGGAGATAAAGGAAGGCAAAGGAACACTCACTTATTAAGCACCTACTATGTGCTTGGCACTGTGCTTTATAAATATTGTCTCATTTGATCCTCCTAACAATTCTCGAAGGTAGGTGCTGTTATGATCCTCACTTTATTGTTGAGGAAACTGAGACAGAAGTTAAATTACTTGCTCAAGGTCACACAGCTAGTAAGTGTCTAAGACAGGATTAAAACTGAGTTCTTTCTGACTCTGGGGGGGAACCCTCTATGCCTCTGAGCATTTCCATATACTCCTGGTTTAGTGGAAAGAGCACTGAACTTGGGAGTCAGAAAGCCCAGGTATTGGTTTTAAGTACTGGTTTTGGCACTTAGATGACCATGGACAAGTAAGTCATTTAACTTCTCTTAGCTTTAGATCTCTTGTGTGCGAAATGAGGGTCTTAATGTGCTGTAGGAATGTCAATTATTAACATGATGTCTATGTGGCCCCAAACTTCCTATTTAATTTTTTTTTTCAATTTGATGGATAACACTCTTTTAGTTCCAACTGAAATGCTCATTTCTATTGAAAAGCCAGTTTTGTTTCTTGCTTTTGCTAAGGGAAGGGAGAACTATTTACATTCTGTATCAATCCTGTCTACATGTTCAAGTTCCGAGCCATGCTCGTCACGCTCACATGTTTCTTTGGCAGACCACCAGCCCAGCCATTTTCTCCTCCTACCCCTTAAAGGAGCCTTGTTCAGCCAAGCTGCTGTCATTCAGGAGATGCAGGCAAGCAGATGTTATGAGTGTGCAGTGTTACATGCTGGGACAATTTGAACTTAGATAAACAGGAAATTAGTAGAACAGGTACATTCTAAATCATGTCCAGCATACATTGTGCTGCTGTATTATATATATTAATAGCAATAAGGGAAAAAATGACTATAGTAGTTATGCCAATAAGGGAATGTGGACAGAATCATTGGACAAGTCATGATTTTTCTTCATAGATAATTCAAGTATACATCTACAATTTTAAGACTTTACAAGTTTTTATAGTTTCAAGACTTTTATAAGCTTTACAATTTCAAGCTCCCTTTCAAATTTGGGTTGAACTTTAAAGAAAACAGAGAAATAGAGAGGCAAAGGTGGCAAAGTGGAAATAGCGTTGGATTTGGAGTCCGAAAACCTGCCCTACTAAGTCCCACCTGTGTGACATTGTACAAGTGACTTAACCTCCCTGGGCCTCAACCTCCTCATGTGAAAAATGAAGAAATTGGATTAAATGACCTCTAAGATCCCTTCTAGCTATAAATCCATGATCCTAACTTACTCACTGAAAACAATTAGCTTTCTGCTATAGAATTTTAACAAAAAGCATAAGCCCATTTGTGAAAGTCACATGAAATGTATGAAGTGCTCTTCAAATAACAGGTGTTACTATACTTGGGGACTGACTGGCCTTCTGTGCTTCCGGCATTATCTAACATTGGCTCAGTGCCTTTATCTCCAGCAAGATGTTAAACATCAAATATGGGTCAAGGGTAAACGCTTATCAAAAGACAGCATTTTGTTTTTGACTGTGATATTCAGATTGTATGATCTCTGCAGTGATGGGGATAAAAAAATCAGTCTGCATTTGTCTTCGTGGAAGTACACAGCTTGCACAGAATAGTGTAACTGTGTTTTTTTATAAAACACCATTCAATATTCCAAATGGTTGTGATTTTGGTTAGAAACAATGTGGTTCATAGATCTAGAATTCTCAACACTCAACGTTCACATAAATGATGTAAGAGATTTACATGGATTACAGGGAGAATGACTATCCCTGTTCCTGCAAGCAAATTTTCCTTTGTTACAAGAAAGGGCTGGCTGAATGGTGGAGACAGGAGGGATAAATTCAGAAATGAATATCAAATAAGAACAAAAGGCATCAATAATTTTTTTAAGAATCTTTTTTTTCTCTTCTCTCTTCTCCTTCTTCTTTCCTCCCTTCTTTCTCTCCCTTAGATGAATTACCTATCCCCAAATCCAGATAATTTGTACTTGAGGGTTTATGTTTGTGGTTGTATTTAGTCGGACCAGTGTTTGAATATGAGCGGTGTCTATTGAATAGTATCTGAAGAATTCAGATTACTCTAGGTGTCCACAGTAAGCTTAACTTTTTTTT
This sequence comes from Vombatus ursinus, assembly GCF_900497805.2. Lineage (NCBI taxonomy): Eukaryota > Metazoa > Chordata > Mammalia > Diprotodontia > Vombatidae > Vombatus > Vombatus ursinus. Next base: position 11,983,595 of record NW_020940355.1, read on the forward strand.
TTAAGCTTTCCTATTGCAATAGGTGATGTGTTGAAAAGAAATATCAGAAGTTAAGGGATATGGAAGAAATATGACTTATTAACAGTCTATTTTTATGGTATTTCAAGATACGGATAAAGTATTTCAAGATATGACACTTTAAAAACACTCCAACTTGATTAGTGACATATATTACTAATTATATTTTCTTTGTATGTAGGCCTCTTAGGAAAAACAAACAAAAAGCATCATTCATTACAGACTATTAATTACCAAGCACGACCTCATAAATTAGAGGGAAAATGGCGAACTTGCCAAAAAAAAAAAGTTACTTTGCTATTTGCCTCTGTTTGAATACTTGAGTAACAGAATCACTGGCCCAAGAGGGCAAGGGGTTCCCTCTCCCACTAAGGCCCTTGTGATGACTCAGTTCAGGGAAAGTCAGTCCTCTAAAGGGAGGGGGCTTGCACTTTGTCCCTGGATGACTCTGTCCCCACCCCAATCCCAATGAAGACAAAGTTTAGGTTTGGCTCATGTCATGGGCCTCCCCAAAAGGTATTAATAGGGTACCTTTCTGTGATCAAAGTAGATCCGTTATAGGATAAATATTTGTTTCTCCACCACAAAAGAAATACTTGAAACCCAAAAGATTCACAAGCATGCATTGACAAAGACTTTAGAATAGGAAGTTAGGTGTTGCTGTGGATAGAGTGCCAGACGAGGAGTCAGGAAGGACCTGAGTCAGAATCCTGCCTTAGATATTTACTTACTATCTGTGACCCTGAGAAAGGCAGTCACCCTCTCTCAGCCTCAGTTTTCCTCACCTGTAAAAGGGAAATTATTATAGCATCTACCTTGCAGGGTGAGGATCAAATGAGATAAATACATGCAAAGTGCTTTGCAAACCTTAAAGTGCTATAAAAATGCCAGCTATAATTTTCTATCTGTTAGTTTATCATATTCTTATGTTATTGCTGTTTACAGTTGTGTCTGATTCTTTGTGACCCCATTTGGGGTTTTCTTGGCAAAAATCCTGGAGTGGTTTGCCATTTCCTTTTCCAGCTCATTTTACAGATCAGGAAACTGAAGCAAACAGAGGTAAGTGACTTGCCCAGGATCATGCAGCTAACTAAATGTCTGAGGCTGAATTTAAACTCAGGAAGATGAGCCTTCCTGACTCCAAGCCTAGTGCACTGTCCACTGTACCACCTAGCTGTCCATTATAGTCTTATAGTACTATTATATTCCCCCAGGAGGCTGATATATTTAACATGAAACACTTTGTGGGACTGTTGAAAAAGCATTTTCACCTGTGTCTTGTATGATAGGATTACTATCTACCAGAGTTCCCAATTCTCCCAACTTCCACCTGACTCCTCATGTGATTTAGACCAGATTTTTTTTTTCCATGAAAGGTGACAAAACTGTCCCTGGGATTTGATTGGCCCAGGGGGCTAAGACTCAAGCTGCACTTTCCTTTAGGCATATTCCTAGTGACCTCTGGCCCTATTATTTTTACTTCCTAGCTGTCTAAAGGCCTAAAAGACCCAAACTTGTGGAGTAAGACCTTTTAGTCTTAGAGGATGTTGCAAGGCCACCTGAGCCACTATACCCTGCTAAAACCAGACAGTTTCCATATGGAGGTGAGGCAGGCCATATCTACCCCAGCTAAGTGCTATAACATCCTTCTTGAATATCTTTTATATGCTATGACTAAGAAAACATCAGCTTGTTAAGCAGCTCATGACCTATGAATGTCTCATTTCATTTCAATGCTAATTAAACTAATAGGAAACCAGTCATTTCACCTTGGCTCTGCACTGTCCAAATAGCTCACTCAAGGTCCATATCTCCTGGCAAGCCAGTGCATGACTTGGATTCATCTTCCTGCTGGTGGTCATCTCCTCCTCTGTAGCTGCAGGTACTATCTCTTAATAGGCAGCTGGCATAAATTAAGGAACAAGGAGGGGGTAGAGTGCAGGGAGAACTAACTCAAGAATTCCCAGGATAGTTAGCTGCAAAATGGAACACAAAGCAGAAGAGGCAGCTCAGGCTTTGAGGATTAGTGTCAGACTCTTGTGTTCTCTGCCATGTGTAGGCAGTCCCAAAGGTGAGGAAGGGTTAGAAAGGTAAGAAAGGTAAGCCCTTCCCCACCCCACTCCACCTCCCCTTTCCAGGAAGTCCAAGGGAGAGCTGTCATAGTAGCAAACTCTACATTTAGAAGATAGCAAGCATAAAAAAGGGAAAAGGACCCACGTGTACAAAAATATTTATAGCAGCTCTTTTTGTGGTGGCAAAGAATTGGAAATTGAGGGGATGCCCATCAATGGGAGAATGGCTGAACAAGTTGTGGTATATGAATGTAATGGAATACTTTTGTGCCATAAGAAATGATGAGCAGGCAAATTTCAGAAAAACCTGGAAAGACTTACATGAACTGATGCTGAGTGAAATGAGCAGAACCAGGAGAACATTGTACAGGTAAAAGCAACATTGTGTGATGATCAACTATGATTGACTTAGCTCTTCTCAGCAATACAATAATCTAAGACAACTCCAAAATACTCATCCACATCCAGAGAAAGAACTATGGAGTCAATGCAGATCAAAGAAAACTGTTTTCTCTCTTTTTTTTCCATTTTCATGATTTTTTTCCTTTTGTTCTGATTCTTCTTTCACAACATGACTGATGTGGAAACATGCTTAATATGAGTGTACAAGCATAGCCTGTATCAGATTGCTTGCCATCTTAGGGAGGAGGGAGAAGAGGAAGTGAGGGAGAAAAAAAATTTGGAACTCAAAATCTTATAAAAGTCAATGGTGAAAACTACATGTAATTGGAAAAAATAAAATACTATTAAGTGGGGAAAAAAAGAAGGTAGCAAGACAGTGGAAGTTGTTTCCCCCTTTAAAGTCTACCGAGTAGAATGCATTCCTCAGTGGCTAATCCTTTTTAACTCAGCCCCCTTGCATGAATTGGGGGGGTAGGGGTGGGGGCAGTAAGGCAGCACATGAGTTCTAAACCATAAGCTCAGTACTATATGATTGTCTTTCTGGCCAGGCCTAACTCAGGCTGGTCCAGTGGTTCAGGTTCAGGAACAAGATGAGATGCTTGTAGACTGTCTAATAGTTAATAGAAGAATGTTTACTTAACCATAGCAGGGAAGGAATTCAACAAAGATGCAGGGTTGATTCAGTTGGGCTCAGTTTACCTGCTTTTGCAGTGGCTATGCTAGTGGTTGGGTCAGAAGCCTGTGTGAAGCTCCAGGGAGGGGCTAGTCACTTCCTTCAGTTTTGGCGTTTGTACTTAGGTCTCTAGGAAGCTACATGAACAGCTGAGCCTTAGTCTTCTTAACTAATCAAGTGTCCTTTTAAGAGGAAAAATTAGCATAATGTGCATAGCAAGGACCCTTCCATACCCCTATTCCCAAACATGCTCCATTAGGTGGGCTCTAATCCAACTGTCTCACTATACTTAGATTGTAAACTAGGATCTGAATCTTCCTCATGGTTTGTATGGTACCATCATGATCAAATTCTAAATATTGATTATCTACAAACTATACCTAACCTATCATGTTGTAGATGTTCAACAAACATTGAATTTTCAAATGACTAAGATGAAATTTGGTCTTAGGGTAGTGAACACCAGCCTGGGCCAGTGGAAAGAGTATTAGACTTGGAGTGAAAGAAATACTAGTTTTTTCATTTGTTATCTATATGATCTTGGGCAAATTATTTAGCCTGTCTGGGCTTCTGTTCTCTATGACATGAGGGGATATGATCAGCTGATTTATAAGGTTCCTTCCAGCTTTAAATCTATAATCCCATGACCTGTAAAGTCCCTTTGAACTCTAAATCTATGATCTAAGGAGACCTGGTGTCTAGTCCTAGCTCTATCAAGTAGGTAGCTGTGTGACCTTGGACAAGAAATTTTATCTCACTGGGTATCACTGGGCATTCTTCATCTGTAAAAGAAGACAGTTGAACTAGGTGATGTCAAAGTTTCCCTCTTTGTCTCAAATTCTTTAATTATGTGATTCTATAAAATAATAAAATGCTTTAGTTAGCACAAATGAAAAAGTACACAAATGCCTCATTGCCTCTGGTGTTCAAGTAAATTGATGTAAGCTAAGTTTTCTGTAGGGTTTTATATTGGGAAGAATTACTCTCCCTATTTCCCCTTCACACTTTCCCTTGCTTGCAGTAAAGGAATTTCTATTCACATGTTTTCAGTATGCCTAGAACATAGTAAGTTCTTAATAAATGCTTATTGACTGATTGACAGATAGAAGAATAAAAACAACACTGACTCAAATTAGAGGATGTGGTTTCAAGTTCTGGCTTTGCTACTTACTACTTGAATGACCTTGTAGAAGTCACTTAACTTCACTAGTCCTCAAATTTTTTCTCTATAAAAGGAGGAAAATGGACTCTATAATTTCTAAAATTCCTTCCAAATCCATGATCTTTGGGTAAACAATCTTATTTGGGATCATAACTGTAGGGTAGAACATAAGCTATTGGGCCTACATGTTCTGCCTAGCAGAAGGATAACTACTACATGCAAATTCACCTGTGTACTCTTTTGTTTTTAGAGTATTGCAGAAAAGGTTACAAATTGGAATACACAGATGCTAGCCGACAGTGGGAAGGAACAGTACCACAACTAGGGAAGGGGCACAGGGGTTTTGTCTCAGGGAACCAACATATGTTTATGTGGGGTATAATTCATCCCTGTGTTAGTCTTCTAACTGATGGGGGAGGAAGGGAAGAAGGCAGGTCCCTAGCTGGTTGGTCTGAGGATAAGGATCAGGCAAAGATGAGTTCTATTGGATAACTATTCTTTCAGGTCCTTGGAGACGTTTGAGTGTCTCGAAGGAATAGATAGTCAATAGCATCAAAAAGGAGAGTGACAGTGAGAAGAATGAGGACTATGATACATGAAGATCTATTGCAGGACCAGGGATGTTTAGCTTGGATAAAGGGGACATATTAGCTATCTTCAAGAATTTTTTTGGCTTTCATGGGAAAGAGGGACTAGAGTTATTTTTCTTTGGCTCCAGAGGACTGAATTAGGAGCAGTGGGTAGAAGGTGCAGAGAGTCAGATTTCAGTTTGATTTCAGGAAACATTTAAAGATCCCAAAATGAAAGGGGGTAACTCTGGACATAGTGATTTCTCCCTCTCTGCAAACCATTGAGCAAAGACCCAATAGCCATTTGTCAGGAATGTTTTAAAGGGGATTGGACATTAAAGATGGACTCTGAGGTCTCTTCCTTTTTTTTTTTTTGTTTAAGTTTATTTTTAATATTTATTTTAAAAAAATTTGAGTTCCAAATTCTCTCCCTCCTTCTAGCCCCTCCCCCATCCATTGAGAAGGCAAGCAACATGATATCAATTATATGTATATCTGAGGTCCCTTCAAATCCAAAGACTCAGTAATTCTGCAGACTCTAGAAGATTAGGTAAGTTATAGTAACTCTTGGCAGCATTTACCATTATCACTTTTTCTTTCTCTTTCCATCTTCTTTCTTCCCTTCCTTTCTTTTCTTCCAGTGACTATCTTTTCCCCTTTATCTCTTCTTAACTTTTATTCCCTCATACTTGTTAGCTTACTTAGGGCATCCAGAGGAAGCTACAGGCTTGGCTTAGCTTGCCACTAATAAAAGGGTAGCTAACTCTATTAAGTGCTGCCTTGAGCCTACCTAAAGATACTTATTTCTCATTAGATGGTGACTATGTCTAGAAGAAGTAGCTTTTACAGGACTCTTGTCTACACTCTTCAGCTGCATAACCCAGGAATGCATTTTTCATTTTAGCAACTACAAAGCAGGGAATAGATTGCGTAGGATGCCATAGAGAAGCAATTTGAGAAGGTGAAGGGAAGAATCAGGAATAAAAACAAGAGAAAATAACTTTTGGATTAACTATGTCATGTATTTGAAAAAGATATTTATTCATGTTCTTTATGAGATGACTATAATCCAAGTTCATTTTTTTTTCAGTAATAGAATGGCTGAGTTGCCTTCATTTCCTAAATGCATTGTTTTTCAGTCAGTCAGCCAATAAACGTTTATTAAGCACCTACTATGTGTCGGGTTCTGGGGATACAAGTGATAGGGATGCAGAAAGAAGCAAAAGACAATCCCTACCCTCAAGGAGGTCATAGTCTAATGGAGGAGACAATAAACTTGGAATACTAAAGGAATACTTCATTGTTGGATCAGGGGAATATCATAGATATGGTTTTCCTAAGTTTTAGAAAGGCATTTAACAAAGACATTCACAATATCCTTATGGATAGTTTGATAGATCTGGGCTGGATGACAGTACAGTTAGCTGAACTTGGCACTCTTCAAACAATTAAAGGTTTGATGTCAGTATGGAGGCGGTGGAGTGGCACAGGGGTCTCTCCTTGTCCATGTTTTGTTGAGTTTTTATCAGTGACTTGGATGAAAGCACAGATTGTACACTTGTCCAATTTGCAAATGATACAAAGCTGGGAACAAGAGTTAAGCTGGAAGTTAAAATTAGGATCTGGAAGAAAATATCAATAGATTAGAATGTAACTATGATGAATTTAATAGGGATAAATGTAATATCCTACACTTGGATTTTTAAAAATTAACTTCACATATACAGAGTTGGGGAGATATGGCTGGTCTTTTAGCATTTTGAAGAGCTTTCAAAGATTTTTGCCTATGAAAAACTGCTCCAGAAGTAACTATGATTCTGGATCCTGTGCTCTAGATATTCTCAAACTATAATCCAAAGTTAAACATATCAGTATTATTTAAACCAGCAAAGCTCTTCTTTCCAAAGCAGGTCACTCAATATTAGATGTGATAAAAGGAACAGTTAGGAAGGCTAGTATGGATCTAGCCATTATGGGAACTGGAAGAACCACATTGAAAATAAAAGCTGGATTGAATTTGATCTTCAGAAATCCAAAAAGGAGTCATCATCTACTCTTCCCCCTTCTTTATTTCCTATTTAAAATCATTTGCCAAGTTTTGTAAATTCCATCTCTATGACCTCTATTCCATCTGTCCTCTTTTCTCTGTTTACATAGCTTCTGTCCTAGCTCGTGCCCATGCTGCTTCTAGCAGGTACTATTGTAATGGGCCTTCTAACTGATCTCCCTGATTCTAGACTCTTCTCTCTCTAATCTAGTCTGCTCACGGTTGCCAAATTGATATTCCTAAAACATAAATCTGACCACATCACTACTTTAATCAAAAACCATCAGTGACTCCCTATTGCCTCTATGGCAAAATATAAAATCTTTATGCTGGCATTTAAAGCTCTTCTCCCCTCCCCCTCCAAAAAAAAAAAAACAAAACCAAAAACAAAACCTGACTTTCATTTATCTTTTTAATCTTATTTTATATTCTTCTTCTTTGAGCGCTCTTTGTTCCAGTTGAACTCTGCTAGCTAGTCTCTATATATGAGATACTATCTCCTACCTTTTGCCTTTGTACAGGTGGTCCCCCACATCTGGAATGCACTCCTTTTTTATTTCTGCCACATAAAACCCGTAGCTTCCTTCAAAGCACAGCTCAGGTTCCCTTTCCTACTTGAGGTACTTTTCTGATTACCTCAGTAATTATTGATTTCTCTCTCTCTTTCTTTCTCTTTTTTGGCTAGGCAATGGGATTAAGTGACTTGTCCAGGGTCATACAGCTAGTGTGTCAAGTGTCTGAGGTTGGATTTGAACTCAGATCCTTCTGACTCTAGGGCTGGTGCTCTTAGCTGCCTCTGCGTTCTCTTTTTTTTTTTTTTAATACTTTGTACTTATCTGTGTATATATTATATTATCCCATTGAATGTAAGCTCCTGAATTCCCATATTAACCACGTCTGCCTACTTCCTCTTCCCCTTAATAATATTCTTCAGTCTACACTGAGTCCATCACTTCTCTCTCTGGAGATAGATAGAATCTTTCACCATTAATCCTCTGGAATTGTGTTTGGTCATTGTTTTGATCGGAGTTCCTAAGTCTTTCAAAGTTGATTGTCTTTACAATATTTTTGTTACTATATAAATTTTTCTCCTGGTTCTTCTCACTGCACTTTGCATCAGTTCATATAAGTTTTCTCTGGTTTGTCTGAAACCATCCCCTTCAACATTTCTTACAGCACGGCGGTATTATATCACCTTCATATACCATAACTTGTTCAGTCATTCCCCATTTGATGGGCACCTATTTTTTCTACTCTCTTCAAAATTTATAGAAAATCCCTGAGGCATGAGCAAGTTTCCTAGGCCTGTTGGAATATAATTCTTGTGCATCATTCCAGTTTGAAGGCTTTTCAGCACTTGGTCTGAGGTTTATGTATGTATGATTGATTGAAACATGTTCTCATCTAATTAAGGTATCAAGGTTTGGATTACTCTCACCATGCACCACCTTAACTTCTACACACAGGCTGCTGAAGGAAGATGGAGGTTCTGACTGGATCCACTACAGATTTCTGTTATACAACCTCAACTGGGCCCTCACTGCTGCTCAGCAATCCTACTCTACCTCCCTTATCAGCTCACTATCCCACCCCCACAGTGGCTTTTCCAAACCTTTTCATCCCTTCTCAAACTTCCCATGGCCCAACCTCCCCACCACTCTTTCAGCTGAGAACCTTGCCTCATATTTTACAGAAAAAATTGAGGCCATTTTATTGTGAACTCCCTCTTCTTCCCTCTCCTTCATTTCCTATCATTCAGGTGCCTTGTGTCACGATTTCCTCCTTCATTCCTGTCTCACATGACGAAGTGACCTTACCCCTTACCAAGGCTAACCCTTCTACTTGTTCAAGTGATCCCATTCTGTCCCATCTTCTCTAATAGATTTCCCCCTCTGTTACTCCAACTCTTTCACTTATTTTCAATCTCTCCCTGTCTACTGACTCATTTCTTATTGCCTACAAACATGCCTAAATCTTCCTCATCCTGAAAAAAGCCTCACTTGATCCTTCCATCCTTTACCCTATATCTACCTATGTGACCTTTTGTCCTATATCTCTTCATGTACAATAAGTACCTCCACTTTCTTTCCTGTCACTCCCTTCTTAACCCCTTATAATCTGGCTTCTGACCTTATCGTTCTACCAAGACTGCTCTCTCCAGAGTTACTAATGATCTCTTAGTTGTCAAATACAATGGCATTTTCTCAATCCTCTTTTTCCTTGATCTTTCTGCAGGCCTAGATCACTCTCTTTCCCTTGATACTCTCTTCTCTCTATGTTTTCAGAACACCACCCTCTCCTGGTTCTCCTCCTACCTTTGTGACCATTCCTTCTCTGTCTTCTTTGCTGAATCTTCTTCCAGATCATGCTCTTTAATTGTGTATCTCAGGGTTCTGTCCTGGGTCCTCTTTTCTTCTCTCTCTATACTGTTTCACTTGGTGATCTTAACTCCCATGGATTTAATGATTCTCAAATCTACCTTTCCTGCCCCAATCTCTCTGCTAGCCTCCAATCTGACATCTTCAACTCAGAAATTTCAAATTGCATGTCGGGTAGACATCTTAAACTCAATACGTCAAAACAGTTATCTTTTCCCCTAATTCATTCTGTGTCCCTGGCCTTCTCTGTTATTGTGGAGGGCAATTCCACCTTCCCAGTCTCTTAGGATTACAACCTAGGACTCATACTGGATTCCTCACTCTCTTACCTCCCATATCCAAGCTGACAAGGTCTGTCAATTTCACCTTTGCAACATCTATCCAATAAACCCCTTTGTATGTTATGATGCTGCCAGCACTTAGAATAAACCTTTGTCAACTCACACCTAGATGATTGCAATAGCATCTTCCATGTAGCCACTACAGCGTTTTTTCTAAAGGGCAGAACTGATTATGTCACACACACACACACACACACACACACACACACACACACACACACACACACAC
>NW_020940355.1:11993495-12258092 GCF_900497805.2 Vombatus ursinus
CACACACACACACACACACACACACACACACACACACACACACACACTATCCTTCCCCTCCATTCAGTAAACTTTAGTGACTCTATTCCCCCTAGGATCGAATAAAAAATGCATTGTTGGCATTCAGAGACCTTTATAACTTATCCCTCTCCTACCTTTCCAGTCTTTTTCCACCTTACTCATATTCTTCAGTTCAGTGACACAGCCTCCTGTCTGTTCCACAAATAAAACACTCCATCTCCCTGTTCCCAGCATTTTCTCTGGCTGTTCCCCATGCCTGGAATGTTTTCTCTCCCTCCCTTAGACTACTTATGTCTTCCTTTAAGTCCCAATTAATATCCTACAGTTTATAGGAAGCCTTCCTCAACTTTTCTTAATTCTAGTGTCTCCCTTATGTTAATTATTTCCTACTTATCCTGAATATTATTTGCTTGTTATATTTGTTTGCATATTGTCTTCCTCATTAGATTGTAAGCTCCTTGAGGACAGGAACTATCTTTTTACTGGTTTTGTATCCCTAGTGCTTAGCACTGGGCCTGGCACAAAGTAGGCATTTAATAAATGTTTATTGATTCATTGATTGAAATAATCCTCCCTTTTCTAATGACATGTCTGTGTGAGGCCAGGTTTTCTTTGTATATTTCAACCAAGATAACATATCACAACAGATTGAATGCAGAAGTATATGGGACAATCCAGCTGTCTTCTATTAAGGCAGACATTGAAAAAATATATAAAAAGCCACATTTTTCACTAAATGTTTTATGTTTTTGAAAATATAGTTTTTTCATAAAATGTTATTTATGTTAACAGGTAATAATAGGTATATTATTATGTTTAAATAAATTAACAAATATTTTAAAATTGTGTCAGCTTTAATTTCTAATATAGTAAATATCTATAGATATAACCCACATAGACAAAAACTCTTTGGGTTTCTCAACAATTCTTAAGAGTGTAAAGGGGTCCTGAGACCAAACAGTTTGAGAATAATTGCCCTATCCCAATCTTTAAAAAGTTGAAGTAACCAATTCAACACTTATCTTTAAATTAATCCAGTACATGAAAATCTTCTTTCATGTATCAGATAAGTTAAGAACTGATCATTTGTGCAAGGAAGCCGTCTTTGCTTTCCAAAAAGATCATGACTGAATTCCTTTAAATAGCAAGTCTCTCCCTTAATGCTTTTTTAATTCCTTTCTGTCCTAAATCCATTTCAATTGTACTGTCAGTTTTAGGGAACTCATGATCTTATGCACATTTTGTATGAGCGTTCACCAGCACAGTCACCTTCATAAACAGGACTCCAGGTGATTATTTCAGGGACTTTTGATGATGTAACCTATTTTTAATGGGAAAAAAAGACAAAAAAAAAAAATGCCCCACCCACTATCTTTCATTTGTTTAGCACTTTGACATTAACTTATTATTTCTTCTAACACGAGAGAAACTTTCATTGGCTTTTTACAAAATTTATTACCAACTGCCAGAGTTGGAAAGGACTTCAGAGACTGTCTTGTCCAACTTATACCCGAATAAGAAAAGCCTCTACAAGATACCTAACAAGTGCTCACTCGGCCTTTGAAGGCGTCTAGTAATAAGGACGGAGTCTGTGGCTTCCTGAGGCATCCGTCTCACTTGTGGATAGTTCTAACTGTGGAAGATATTCTCTACAATGAGGCAGCTAGATGGCACAGTGGATAGAGAGCTGGGCCTGAAATAAGGAGAACTCTTCATCCTGAGTTCAAGTCTGGCCTCTGACTCTAGGCAAGTCACTTAATCCATGTTTGCCTCAGTTTCCTCATCTGTAAAATGAACTGGAGAAGAAAATGAAAAACCACTACAATATCCTTGCCAAGAAAACCCCAAGAATTGGACAAAATCGAAAAATGATTGAACAACAACAATTTCTCTACTTTAAACTAGTATTACATAGGTGATGGACCCAAACATTGGCATTAGCTCCTTCTGTTTGCAGCATGATCAAGCTATTTCTGATGACACACGTCTTGGACCCTTGCTGAAGGTGGACCCTTGCTGAAGGGCATTTGGGACCAGAGGCTCTTGGTTGGCCTTTTGGTCCCTAAGATATTGGCAGCAAGGAGAGGAGGATGGGAGCATACCACAGAGGACTGGCCACTGAGTAGGAAGAACCACCCATTCAGTAGGCTTAAAAGGAGAAACAGCTTCTGCTCTCTTTTCTCATCTGTTGAGTATGTTATGATTCCCTAGGTCTTCCTTAGACTTCCAATGAGGGGCAGAGAGGGCTTTTGCCCTCAAAAGCAATAGCAACTGCCTAACTGCCAAAACATGGTAGTAAAAGCATGTGCTGGCCTAGATGAAGAGAATGGACGTCAATTCTCCGGATGTTTCCTTTACTTTGTATTTCTCTCCTTAAACATAAGTGACCAAAGAGAAAGCCTGAGATGGGTATTTCTAGCCTTGCCAATAACCTTGTCTTTACACCTAAATTTGACTCTCTGCAACTTTGTGGTAGGCTTCCCCCTGCCCCTCCCCCCAAAAAATCCTCCAGGTTTTGTGGACTTCTTTGAGATACAAGGCTTATTTCTGACAGGATTACATCTTTCCTCTTGACATGCCTATTCTTTTACCTAATACTCTCCCACCTCCAGTTTTTTTGGATTTTTTCATGCTGGATGCTTCTAAACTAGGAACTTTGCTGCCCAAACCCCAGTATCTCCCTAACTATGATAATCACTCAGCTATATCTGAACAAGAACTCACTCCTTCTTATCAAACACATGGACCTTTTCTGGGGCATCAGGCTGGCCTAACGCAATAAGTGATAAAGGACTAGACAACCATCCATTAAAGAAGGCAGAGTGACAAGTGCTTGGTGTGTCCTTATTGTGCCAAGTCTAGAGGGCAACCTCCCATAGGACCATCATGGATTCACCTTCCTCCTTCTGTTCTGGTCTAAAAATCGAAATGCCAGGATTCTCTCCCTAGATATACTTTGATCAGCACTGCCATGGCCCCTGGGTTTCTCAAGTTAGGTATCATGGCCTTCCTTGTGAGAATTACAATGCTCTTGTAATAATTAAGACCCATTGTATTTAGCATCACTGGCTAGTCTGTCTCTTGTGAAAACCTTTAACTACCAAGGTAGCTTCACTGGAATGGGATAAATATATTCAATGCTTTTAGTTTTGCCCTCTGGGGCCAAGTAGAACAAGTTTAATCCCTCTTTAATATGACAGTCCTTCAAAAGTTTGAAGATTACTATCATATTCACCTTGTCTTTTCTTCTCCAGTTTAAAAATTCCTCCCTCTTCCCAACTAATCCAGGATCTATTACATGATCTCAAGACTTTTTGACATCCTGGTCCTTCTTTCTGAATGCTCTCTGATTTATAATAGCCCTTCTAAAATGTCTCAGCACTAAATGTAATACTCAAGATGGGGTCCTACCATGACAAACTACAGCAGGACTATCATTTCTTTATTCCTGGACACCAAACCTTTAAAAATTTTAAAAATAATATCTCATTTTTATTTTTAATATTTAAATTAAATTTTAATTAACTAAGTTTGATATTTTTATTTTAAATATTTTTATATTTAACAAAATCAATGCTTTTGTTTTTCATATTTAACTAATAACACCCCCCCCAATTACATGTAAGACACCAAACCTTTCTTAAGGTAGCCTATGATTACATTGGTTTATTATTATTATTAATTATTATTATTATTATTACTACTACTACTACTACTACTACTACTACTACTATTACTACATTAGCTTTTTTTGGCTGCCATTGTCTACTATTGACTCAATGAAATTGAAATTCACTGAAGTTCCTATATCTTTGTCAGATAAACTGCCATCTAAGCATACCTCCCTCAACTTATGCTTGTGAAAAAAAGTGTAAGACCTGTCAGTTTTGACTATTAAAATTCACTGTATTTGCAGTGGTGTGTAATGGTTAGCCTAGCCTGAGAGGCAGGAAGACCTGAGTTCCAGTTCTGCCTCTCACACGTTCTGGGTCAGTCACTAAGCTCTAGGCACTTCTCTAAGACTGACTTTTAGTTGCCAAAAGGGTTCTGGCTTGTACTGGAAGAGGATATCTTTTCATTCAGTAGTTTCTTATAACCTATTTAAATCACAGACTTTATCCCTTATGATATCTAGCCCAACTTCTAATTTGTTGAAGTCTTTTTGGATGCTGACTCCATCTTGTTAGTCTATCCCTCCTATCTCTGTATCATCTTAAAATTTGATAAGCATGCTATCTATGCCCAATCTAAGTCTTTGATTAGAATGTTGAATAGAATGAGCCCAGTTCTCTTGGGGCACTTCACTAGAAGACTCTTTCCAAGATGACATCAAACCATTAATGACTATTACTGTCCTTTTGGTCTGTTCCAAATCTATCTAACCATACTATCTCCTAGTCCATATCTCTGTAGCTTTTTTACAAGCATGAGAAACTTTATCAAATTCTTTGCTCACATTGAAGTAAACTAAATCTGCAGCATTTCCACGATCTATGAGTCTAGTAACCCTGTCAAATAAGGAGATCAGATTAGTCTGGAAGGACTAGTTTTGATGAAGCTAAGCTGGCTCTTTGTGATCTTTGCTACCTCTTCTAGATGTTCATTAATCATCCTTTTCAGAATATGGTAGCAGCTAGATGGCTCAGTGGATGGAGTGCTGGGCCTGGAGGCAGGGAGATCTGAGTTCAAATTCAGCCTCAGACATTTACTAGCTGTATGACACTGGGCAAGTCATTTAACTTCTGTTTGCCTTAATCTACTGGAGAAGGAAATGGCAGACCACTCCAGTATCTTTGCCAAGAAAACTCCATGGATAACATGGTCCAGGGGATCATGAAGAGTTAGAAATGAGTGAACAATGACTTAGGAATATATTCTAGAATTTTGCCAGGAATTGAAGTTAAACTTGTTGGTCTGTGTACTTAGATTCTATTTTCTTCATTATTTTCAAAATCAAGAAAACATTTGGCCTTCTCCAGGCCTATCATGCCTCTCATTCTCTATGATCTTCCAAAGATCACTGAAAATCCCTCAGCAGTCACATCTGACAGTTCTTTCTGGACCCTATCCTGGGGTTTGTTGAGTATGATAATGAATTCATCAAGGACTGTTACTGTGTTTTTAATAAAATTTTTCTATTTATCCTGGGTTTCCACTTTTTGTATCGGCATCTGATTAGGGGGGTCCTTGATCAATTTGATGAGTTCTCCAGGCAACTTGATGAATTTATAGGGCATGAACTTTCAAGATTTCCCTTTGGAGTGTGGGCCTGCCCACTGGTGCCTTATTTAAAGGACACAGATAACTTCTCTGACTGGAGCTGCCTTGAAGATAATTGGATGGATGGGATTCATGAGGACAGACTTTGTTGGAGTCACCCTTATCCATGCTCTATGAAAGTGAGCTGAAAAAACTAGCTTTGGCGTTTTGGGCACCCTCTTTTTGCTTCTCTGCTTGTACTTTGCTTCCAGAGATCTGCAGAACTGGTCAGGAGTGCAAAGAGATTCTCCCTTGCTTTCCCTCAGAGGCAACTGATTTGAACTTATTTGTAGAAGCACATGACACATCTGCTTGTAGGTAACCTGAGAGGGGAGATCCAGAGAAGGAGGAAGCATGGTGTAGTGGAACTTGATGGATTAAAAATCAGAGGACTTGGGTTTAACCCCAGCTTAAACACTTACTGAGTGTCAGTTCTTCATCTGAAAACTGAAGGTGTTGGCCTAGATGACTCCCAAGTTCCCTTCCAGCTCTCATACTCTAATTTTATGGTACTATGGTAGCAGTTGGGGGTATAGAGTCCAGCAGGAACACCTGGCAAAAGCAGGCATGTGTGTGCCCACACACAGAATCATGGAATCATAGATGTAGAACTGAGGGGCACTTCAGAGGTCATTTACCCCCTTATTTTTGCAGATGAAGAAATATACTTTCGGGGAATACACACACACACACACACAAGCATATGGCATGTATAAAACACACATATATATTTATATCTGTGTGGGTACATATATTTAGATAGATAGAAAGAAAGAATATAGATTTTCCTAGAGTAATTTCTAGTGGGGACGACCAGCCAGAGAGGAAAATTGACCTTCAAAAGGGTCAGCCTCTAGGATCAAACCTGGTCAATGTGAGCCCAGGTCATAGGTGATAGGTCCATTAGCCATTTTTGTTCTGTCCTTTCAGTTCCAAGGGTCATTCTCTTTGGCAGAAAAAATCAGAAGCAAAGTAAGAGCTGATTAGCTCTGCCTCCTCTCCATCATCTGTTGTCATTAAATCAGAAGCAAAGTTAAGAGCTGATTAGTTCTGTCTCCTCTCCATCATCTGTTGTCATTGTCTGATCTACCCAAGGACGAATCAAGTCTCTTCTTTGATGCTCCTCTATTCCTCAAGATAGCTTAAAAAAAAAATCCTTTCTTATTATACTTAGCTTTCCTTCACAGTCTCAGCTCATTTTGTGCTTTCATGCGCTTACCACTTTTTTTTTAAAGGACTGTGGCACACAATAGAATTTATCCTTTTTTACCTGTACTTGCTTTTTGTCTGTTAAAATCTAAGGTAGAAGGAGGCCATTAAACAAAGGAAAGGTTCTGTATACATTTAAATATTTAGAGCAGTTCTTTTTGTGATAGCAAAGGACTAAAAACAAAGTGGATGCCCGATTATTAGGGAATGGCTAGATAGATTGTGCTACATAAATGTAATGCAATATTAATGATAAAAACAGAGAAGCATGGAAAGACACATGAATGGATGCAAAGTGAAGTAAGCAGAACCAGGAAAACATCACACATGACTATGACAATGTAAATGGAAAGAATAACCACAAAATAATCAAAACTGATACTGATGAAGTATAGACTACAAGTTTGGCCCCGAAGAAAAGATGAGAAGACATCTTTGCATATGTTAGTCTCCATGTATATGGAACACTGCATATAATGTCAGATTTTTTTGATGTATTAATTAGTTTTGCTGATTTCCTCTCCCCTATTCTTCTAATAACTTAAAAAAATTAATAAAAAATTCACTTTTTCTCCTTTCCACCTTCACCCTTTCCCTGTAATCCAGTTACAAAAAATGTATAGTCAAGAAAAACAAATTCCTACATTGTTCACGTGAAAAAAAATGTCTTAGTACTCTGAGTCTATCACCTATTTATTAGGAGGTGGGTAGCATGTTTCATTGTGAGTTCTCTGGAAATTGTGGTTGGTCATTGCATTGATCATTGATTATTATTTTTGTTGTTGTTATTTTTGTTGTTATAAGGGATGCCTCCCTGGGAGAAGAAAGAAAGAGGAATATAAGGAGAAATCTAGACAATGTAAAAACAAAAGCTATCAGTAAAATTTTATTAAAAAACAACAATAAATCTAAGGCAGTTTGTCAGGGCTTTAGGAGTATTATTACCATGCCTATGTATCTGCATTGGTCTCTTTAGACTATTCCCCCTTTTTCTCTTCATTGAATTTCTTATTCTTGAGAGCTTCCTGTTCTTTTCTAAGCTGATTTTTCTATAGATTTTAGTCCACGGGATTCTATTTATCCTTACTCTGAAACCTTTAAAAATATGCTCTCCAAAATCCAAGATATACATCAGACTATATTGTGGCTTTCCTGTCCTGTTTTACAAAGTGCAAGATTGATCTTTCACTTCCAAATTTTCCATTATTTTTATCCTACATAATGAAACTATGTTAAAATGTAAGAACTAAACAATACAAACTTCAAATTAACCAGGTTGGGATTATTTGATATTTTTATTATAGAACAACTGGGTAGGAAGGTTACTGTCTAATAGCAGTCTTATTGAATTATATAGTATTTTTAAATATAAATTTTACCATACAGTTATTAGTTTTGGGCAGAAATCCAGGACCTGTAATTAAACCAATACATTCCGAAGTTACCCTAGAGGTGGAAAAAGATTAATTATTTTCCAAAATGTTAAAACTCATTCGACTAAACAAATGGTAAGTATAACATTTTTAAAAGCAAACCCAATATTTAGTATTTATTTTAATACTTATAAAAATTCAGATTTTAAAAGAAAACAAAAGAATACTTGGAACAAAGAAGAATGCTAAAAACATGGACTTCCAGACAATCTAAAGTCAACTTTGTGCCACTGGGCAAAATGTACCAACCTAGTGAATCAGGTACTAGACTGGGAGCCACAAAATTTGATTCTTGTTCCAAGCTGCGCTGACTTGTTTTTAATTTAAACAAGGCATTCCACTTCAGCGTTATTCATTTACAAAATGGTCATATTTCTCTCTTTGACAAAGGAAGACGCTATAAGGAATGAGTCTATAAAGTACTTTGATGTCTCAGGAAGAAAGGTTCTTCCAAAGGCATATTTTTATAAGCTTGTACTCATACAATTTATGTAGCTCTTGTGGAAACTATTTCAATCTTTAGGACTGCTAATTTAACACTCCTCTAGTATAATTCACTTACAAATTCCCATAAAATTAATTCATATAGGAATCTCTACTTTTAAAAGACAGAAGTGTGTTAATTGTTTGAACTTAAGCTAAGTTTCTATTTAATAGTCTTATGGGTTTGTTTTGGTCCTGACCTGTGATTGATTGTGTGTGGGAATTCCCCTTCTGCATTCTTCCTGCACACATGCAAATCAGCAATTTAAGGCTTTGCAGAGTTGCCTGGGTCACCAGCTGATTAATTGTCTTTTGAGGTCATAGAGCAGGAAGGGATCTCAAAAGCCATCTAGTCCAATCTAAATGAGGAAACCGAGGCCTCAAAACGGCAAATGATTTGCCAGAGGTTGGTAAGGTAGTAAATGCAAAATTTATATGTACTGGGAGAGGGGCGTCATAGGATTTTAGAGTTGAAAGGAACCTTGGATGTCAACTAGTGTAATTCACTCATTTTACAGATGAGGAAGACTGAGCGGAAAGGGCATGCAACACTGAGGTTCTAAGTTCTAAGCAAATTCCAATGAAAAACTTTTTTTCCTTTTGCATTATAAGAATTCTTAGTTAATTGCAAACTCGGGATTCCTTTATGAACTTTTGAAGCTATTCACCATGTTTACAATCCTGAACAAATTTAAGTAGACAGAAGGCGGGAGGCGAGGGGCGGGGATGGAGGAGAGGGACTAGGTTTCCGTACTGTCTTGAACCAGTACCATTCTAGAAGTTGCCTATTGGGGAGCATTTAGTTCTGCACCAAGGGTGCTTAGTGGTGTAGACTGGGGTGGAGGTGAGGGTGCAAGAAAAGACACGCTGCACCGACACCAGCGCTCGATTACTCTTGCCTAAGCGAGAGGCTGCTACAGCCGCCGCTGGTGGAGGGAGGAGGGCGACAATAACAAAAAGAAGTAAAAGTAGGAGGGGGAAAAAGATGAGCCTGAGTTGAGGCTTGGTTGGAGGAAAGACAGGCGAGAGGAATATCGGAAAGGGAGGGGGGAGGGTTGGTGGTGGAAGAGAGCACGCTGGGTAACCCAGCGCTCCTTGCCGGGGCGAAGGGGACTTGGGGATCACTAAGGTGGTGAGTCCCCGAGGCATCCCCGGGAGAAGCCCAGCTGATCAGGCTCGCGCGTGCGCGCACTTGCTGCGAGACAACTCTCCCACTACCACCGCCCCCGCCCCCTCCCCTCTAACACGCACTGACCACAGTGCCTCCTGCAGCGGCGGCGTCCCAACACCCCCGCCCTCCCCACTTCTCCACCCTCTCGGGACCTGGCCGGTCCAGCTCGGCGGGATCTCGCGCTCTTTGGCCGAATTACGGTGCTCCATCCCTTCAGGTCCTCCCCACCCCCCCTTTCATTTTCCCCTCCCTTTTTCCCTCCCCCCCTCGCTACTCCTCCTTCTCGCCCCTCTCCCCCTTTCCCGTGTTCTGCCCCTCCCCCCTCCGCCTCTCTCGCCTAGCGCCGCCTGCGCGCTACGTCTTGCGCCGGCGGAGTCCGCCGCAGGGTAACAGCGGCGACGGCGGCGGCAGCAGAAGCAGCAGCAGCAGCAGCAGCAGGAGCAACAGCAATAGGAGCGGGAGCAGCAGCAGCAGCAGCAGCACCAGCACCACCACCAGTAGGAGCAGCGGCGGCGGCGGGAGCAGCCCAGCATCAACCTCCTCCGCCTCTTCTCTCGCGCTCTCCCCGCCCGCCCTCCGTCTCCCTCCATCGCTTCGGCAGTCCCTGTGCCTCGCGCGACCGCTGAGCTCGAGCCAACGTTCTTTCTCGCAACCTCCCCCCCTCCGCTCCCCCATCCCCGGCTCTCAGCCCAGCCTCTCCTCGGCTTCCCCTCCCCCACAAGCCCCCCAACCGTCGCGCTCACCCCTAGGCGCGCGGGCCCGGTCGCCTGCTTCCGGGGAGAGGGGGGGTGGGGGCGGGCGGACGGACCGATTGACTGGGCCAGTGCTGGCAGCGCCCCTGGGGAGCAGAGGAGGAAGAAGGAGAAGAAGAGGAGGAGGAGGCGGGGGTGTGAGTCTCGGCCGGGATCGGGATGTCCGGGCAGCAGCAGCATCAACATCAACAGCAGCAGCAGCTGCCGGCCGTGGCAGCCGCGGCCGTGGCTCCGGCCCCGGGGGTCGTCCTGCCGGCCCCCACCCCCGTTAGTGCCGGCACCTCTCCGGCCGGCCCCGCCGCAGCCGTGTCCCCGGTCGGGGGAGCAGGAAGCGGTGGCGGCAGCGTTGGCGTCGGGGTGGGGGCCGGGGCGGCCGCCCTGCTCCTGCACCCACCGCCTCCGCCGCCACCCCCGGCCACCGCGGCCCCGCCGCCGCCTCCGCCGCCGCCTCCCCCGCCTCCGGCCGCGGCCGCCGCCTCCCCGGCCCCCGGCGTCTCGGCGGCCGCCAGCCCGGCCGGAGGGGCCCCGCCAGCGGCCACGGGGAGCAGCGCCCCGGCCCCCTTCCCCCACGGGGACCTGGCCCTGAACGAGCAGGAGAAGGAGCTTCAGCGGCGGCTCAAGCGCCTCTACCCGGCGGTGGACGAGCAAGAGACTCCGCTGCCTCGCTCGTGGAGCCCGAAGGACAAGTTCAGCTACATCGGCCTCTCGCAGAACAACCTGCGGGTCCACTACAAAGGTAACTGGCCTGGGGGCCGATCACCCCCCCCCAATCCCTCCACTTCCGTGTTTTTGTTTTTAAAATGTGTTTTGGCTGCTGAGCTTGTTTTCGAAGTGTTTTCAAATTCGGGGGGCGGGGGGTGGTGGAAAGAAAGGTGGGGGCAGGCCACTTCCGAGGGACTGGGAAGATTCTTGGGGAAAGGAAAGTGAGCATAATTATCTGGAGCAGAGATGTAGTAATCTTCTCACCAGTAACAGGACACCTCGAAAAGATCCAGAAAGGAAACATTTTTACAACAATGTCAGGACAAAACTCTTTCCTGATCTCCCTTAAAGTAGAGGAAACTTACATCTTCAGTGTTTAGTTACATTGTTCTCCCAGGATTCTCTCTTTAATTATTTTGGTGTAGGGATAAAAAGAATCTTAAGTATAGTTACTTATCTAAGGTCAGGAACACGAAGGAAATGGATATTTATTTAGTGGAAGGTTGTTCCGAAAAACAGACCAGAAATTGTTTAGAAAAGGAAGAACCAAGGGCACACGTTCGAAGTCAACCTATTTCATCAGACACAGCAGGGAAGTGTTAAGAAGGTGAAGTCACAAAAACAAATCTTGACTACTGAAACCTAACAGAAAGGGGAATGACATTAAAATAATCTGTACTTTTATATTGATACAGGTAATGTTATGGAAACAAGACTATTTCACTCTTGATAATTGTCTTGATATTGCTGTTTTATACTTGTAATTTACAAGATCTGTGTGACTGTCAGGAGATGTCCCTCAAAACAAAGCTTTCTGAAAAATAGCCGTGTATAAAATTGTATATTGTGTGGGGAGAGGATTTGAAATTTCCTGAAGAGTGAACAGCAGATATATTAATCTGAACAGCAAATATATTAATCTGATCTATTTTTTTTTAATCCATCTAACAATAAATATTAGGTCTGGAAACAAATCTAGTCTTTTAGGCCCAAGACCTATAAGAGCTTTCACGTTCAAAACAGCCTCTTTTTGATTGGCTGCAATGA
Source organism: Vombatus ursinus (assembly GCF_900497805.2). Classification (NCBI taxonomy): domain Eukaryota; kingdom Metazoa; phylum Chordata; class Mammalia; order Diprotodontia; family Vombatidae; genus Vombatus; species Vombatus ursinus. The sequence continues at coordinate 12,005,573 of NW_020940355.1, forward strand.
GAGGGTCTTGATAGAGTCCTAGGCAGATGAATGTGGAGTGCAGAAACAACTTTGTGGTTTAAATCCTTAAAGTATACGGGGTGAAATTTGAGACAGACCTCGATAAACGAGTTACTGTTTAATCATAAAGGAGAATGACTACAGGCACACAACTGGCATGATTTGGTTGTACTGAGGAGACCTATATACATTAAAACTGATGTTACTGAATATTGATTTACTCTTTTTTTCTCTTGCCACTCTTCTAGACAATATTGACAATTTAAAATAATTATTTTATTAAAAATTTCAGAATAATATGCTAGTTATTTCACTTTTAATTTTCTACTTTTATTACTGTGGTTTGATGCTATGTGGATAAGGTCTTTATCTTTGATATAACTTCCAAAAAAGTTTTCTAAGCTGGACTTGATAGATTTTCATTTCTGTTAAAAAGTTTTGTCGATGGAAAAATATAAGTATGTAAACCAGTTAATGTGGTGTGATCAAAAAGAACCATTGGTGTCAGTTAATTTTAGCCATTACTCTGGATTATATTATTAACTGTGATCTTGGGCAAGTCATGGACCTCATCTTCCTCTTCTGTACAGTGAAGCAATTTTTTAACTTAGGCATAAATACGGTTTTAATTCTTTAGGTCAGTTTTAATAGCTACTTTAAAAGTGAATAATGAAATGCATTTTATGTTCATTTTGTGAAGTCACCAATATGTAAAAAACACTGGTGCCTCTGTTTTTGTATTTTTCTTTAAAGCTGTTGGCCACATTATCTTTTCTGTGCATACTGAGGTCCACTTTCTGGAAACTTCACTTTTTGTTAATTACAAACTCTTGTTTCTGGAGGACTACATTTTGATGTTTGGTCTATGGTTTTTTTTTCTCTGCAGTCTTCTCTTCTGCCCTCTCCCCATTTTCTTCCTCTGTTTCCTTTCCTTTTACTCCCCCCCATCCCTCTACTCATATCCTTTCTCTTCTGCTTTTCATTTTTATGTGTTATATGAGTGGATGAAAAAATGTAAGGTATACTAAGTCAACTTTGCTTGGTAGCCATGGAAGAGAATAACACGGGAGTGTTGTGAGCAGTTTTAGAGAAAACAACCTTTTATGTAGATGAGAAAAAAATGAAAGATGTAATTGTATTTGATTTAACCTACTATTGAATTTCATCTACCATTTGTATAGTTTTGCATGTTTCTAAATTCCAAAAGATGTTATCACACCTTTTTTCCAGCATGTGGCTCCCTTATTCTGTCCATAAGACCTTAGTCTTATAAGCAGAGATTGGGCATGTGTATTTGGAAACTGTATTCCTTAAGTGACTGGAAGGATTAATGTTCAGCAATGCTCTGAAAGATGATTGTATTGCCAGGGCTGTGCCTAACCACTGGGGTTGTATCTATATAGAAATATGGCCTATGCATGGCATTCCCTTAATTGATAATTGAGGAATAGGGCTTAAATCCTTTCACTTTAAGGATTAAAGTTTATTATATTTCAATCAACTCTTTGTAACATTTATAGTTAGTGATAGATTTGACAGGCTATATGTTGAATTAGCCTTTCAGAAAAGTTTAAAAACAGATATATTTACAATTTTTCTCAGCTTATAAAACTTTATACTCTTTCCCTGTTTTTAAAGTATTTTCCAAGTTATCACTTACCTGTAGTTTGACTGGAACTTTCTTGATTGTATGTATGCCACTTTAATGCTTCAAACCCGAAAACCCTAAATAAAAGGATAGAAGGATGTTTGAAGAGTAACCACTTAGAAATATTACCCACACAAGGAAAGTTAGTTGGTATTTCTCAGATTGGTCAATAGAGTGCCTTGGAAAGACTGTGATATGAAGCCATGACACAGTCAAATCACTTTAGATCTCTTATTTAAAAAGGTAAAGTAATGCCCTTAAAAATCTCAAGTAAGATTTTAGCTTTGGTTAATAGGTTATCAAAGAAATATAGTAAGAAATTTGAACTTTCCTTCCATTCCCTTTTTGAAAAGTGATTCTGGTGCCAAATGAACTTTTTTCAAAACCCAATTACTAGTCACAAAGTCAAAAGGTAAATGGGAATAGCTTCACTATGAATTTATTAATATATCATTGACTTCAAGTGATAAATAATGAGGCAGTTTATGCTTAGATTAATCTGGGCTATGAAAAATGAATTTTCACACTAGAGGAAACAAAGGCAAAGAACAGGCAGGGAAATATTAGGAAATGTGAGGCAAACTTCTTTTGTAAAGGACTCAGTGACATTTGACCATATTCCTTCCTCACCTTTCCTTTAAGCCTTTAATACTTCACCCCAGGGGGGTGGAAGGAGTTTTCCTTGAATTGAGTGGGCAGAAGTTTCCCTTTGTGAATCCTTGCTTCACAACAGGAAGATGAATCAGATAGCATCTCTTAATCATTTCATGGTTCAAAATGGCTGTAGCCCATGGTCAAAGGACTTCCATGTCTAGAAAAATTGTTTCATTAAATGAATGAAATTTTTACTCTTCCTATGAAAAACTCCTTTAAGTATGTGTAAATATGTGTATACATACATGTGTATATACACACACTTAAGTGAAAGATACTTATGCATACATAAACTATATATGAAATAGAATTTATTATATGTCCAGTATAAAAAATTCTTACATAAGAAAATCTGAAATTAAATGAGAGAACAATAAGTTGATTTATAAAAGGTTCCAATACAAAGATTCTTTAATAAACTTCCCTAGTGAATATAAAGTGCAATTCAATTGATCACTTTTCAAAACTACATTGATTGCATACAGGACTCCCATACTGGAAACCCAACCTGAATCAGTCATTTAGTAACACTTTTTAAGAACTGTTTTTAAACATCGTTGCTTCTTGTCAGTTTAGAATAGAAGAAAAAATGTTTAGTGGAGTGTTTGTGTACATAATGGTTTTAAACATAATCAGTGCTTGAAAAAGCTTGATATCCAGTAGGAGGATGTCTTGTCTTGATGAATAGAGAGTAGGGAGGAGTTATTCGTCATTCCACAGACTGAAGGAAGGATTTTAGCTTTGTGTATTTAATGCTCTTCCCTGGAAGTGCCACAAGCTTGTCCTTCTTCATAGACCTAGAGGTCTGGAACTGATTTCTAAGTTCACAGTGATTGTTTCAGGAGGTAAGAGTTGAGTATGGAGGAACCTTTAACTTTTAAATGCCATTAAATACTTTGGTAAAATTTTCCTTTTTGTCCTCAGTGATGTATTTCCCCCTTCACATTGCTGCTTGCTATGTGAAATTCCAGTTGGAGTTCAGAATTTCACAATAGTTCAGAATATTTCATAACATGACCTATGACTAAAGCCTCCAAAGCTTACAATCAAAATTCAGATCAGCTTTTTGTTTTAAATCTAGAAAGGCAAGAGGGAATTGACTCCCTGTAGCCAAGGGCTTTTGGGGTTAAATAACATTGAAGATTGGTGGATATTATTTTATAACCCGAGAGTTATTTCAGACTTTTTCCTCTTGAGAACTGGACTTATACATTGTCTATATCTCTGCTGCAGTATTTCTGCCACTTTCCTTCCTCATCCTCTGTCCCCTAACCAGCTTATTTCTAGTTTCAGCTACATGCTCCTTTAACTTTAGTATACATTTAACTGCTGCTATTTCTGCTACATTGGCTACACTTTTCCATCTCTCTCTTTCTCAGTACCACCTACCTTTTCCACACAGAAATATGAAGAAAAATTCCTTGTCTCCTGATCGCTGAATGATAGTGCCAACCACAATTTCCATCATTGCCTATTGAGAATTTTTTAGATAATTAACTTTTATATTTTTCTAGCTTTCTTTTGCTGTCAGAGGGTCTAACTTAACTTTTCTAGGAAAAAAATAAGGTTTTTAGTGCATTGTAGACCAATTAAAATGAACATGGTACCCAGTTTACAAAAGTTTTGTGACTAGGTTAAGGAATACAGTGGGAGGGTAAGGAAGGAACATTAACTTGTCAAGGGCTATGACCAGGCATTAGTTTGCTGACCTGAGAATGACAAAGAAATTTTAAAGTTATTTTTTGGTGCTATTTTTGCATTTCAAATTAAAGTTTTGAAGTACTGAATACTTAAATATCTTTGGTGTATTATTTAAGTGCTTAGTTTCTTTTAAGCTTGAGAAATTGTTAGTGGTTGGCTTTTTTAGTGTGAATTGTATAGAATTTTCAGTGCCCCATATGTGGTTCTCAAGACTTTTCATCACCTGACTGGAATTCTCCCTCATGCTTTAGTTCTGTTACTCTCCTCCCTCAGTCTCTTAAAAACAGACACACACACACACACACACACACACACACACACACACACACACACAGAGTAAACCAACCCAGCAACAATTTTTGGGGCAAGAGTATAGCAAATGGGAAAATTAGGGCAGGGTTGATCTCTGAGAGAAGGTTGAGAATTTTTTGAAGGCCTAAAAGAATATCATAGATTTAGAGCTTTTCCAGCACTAAGACTTTAACTTCAACTTCCTTGTTTTACAGATGAAGAAACCACAGGCCAAAGGAGGTGAAGGTCTGATATTCTTGAAGTCACATAGTAACAGAGGCAGGATAAAAAGCCAAAGGTGCTTTCCATTGTACCTATGGTGCTGGAATATAGGTTATCTATTTTATCAGGTTTTTTGCCACGTGTAATTTGTTGGGGAGGTAGATGGCGCAGTGGATAGAGCCCCGGGCCTGGAGTCAGGAAGACCTGAGTTCAAATGTGACCTCAGACACTTACCAGCTGTGTGACCCTGAGCAAATCACTTAAACCTGTTTGCCTCACTTTCCTCATCTGTAAAACGAGCTGGAGAAGGAAATGGCAAACCACTACAGTATCTTTGCCATGAAAACCCCAAATAGGGTCATAAAAATTTGGTCATGCTGAGCAATAACAATTTGTTTGAAGATTACATGATTTGACTGGTATTGTATCTGAATCTGAAAGACTAAGTTATGTTTTAATGATATTCTGTTTTTATTTGGTCATGGGAAGTCTCAGATCATAAGATGGTCCAAAACATTAAAATGAAGATTTATGATTTTTTTTTTCCAGAACACTGTATTTTGAAGAAAAGTAGCGCATTTCTCTCCTGTCTTCCTAAACAGTGTATAGGTAGATTGGGACTAGCTCTTAAATAAACAAACAGCCCAACTTTTTGGTATTTAAATGTTAAAAATGTTGATGGGTATCTATATTTTAAGTATTGTTCTGACTGTCTTAAAAGCTATAGAAACGAAGATTTTCTTAGTGAATAAAATTAATTGGACTTTTCACAAACTATTGTTGATGTTTTTTCTAGCGATAGTTCTTTCTTTACCACGACGTTTGAAAGAAGTAAGACTAATACCTTGCAATGTGCACTAGTCCTAAATTAATAACAATGATCTCCTACTACATTTTTTTCTTGATTGGGATGAGGAGAGGTAGGAGTGAGGCTCCATCTGGAGGTCATTGGGCAGGACTGGTAACTTGTACTCATAAGACAATTGCTGCTATACCAGCCCTACTTAATCCATCTCCAGATCTTCTAGTTTATTTTTAGCTCAGGTTTTGGAATCGGATTCAGGCCAGGCTTTACTGCAGCAGTTGGCACATATCCAGTGAGTACAGGATCCTTTTTTATGTACATGTTTAAGATGAGAGGAGGCATTATAAATATAGCAATCTTAAAAGTGTGAAATTGCTCCAACTTTCAGTGTCCTGACCAGTTTCTTTATATATTTCTGAGCAGTTAGTGATATTCAAACCTGTTTTGGAGCATAAGACTTGGCATTACAGTGTAACAGACCTATTTTATTAGAACCTTTCTTCCTTAGAAATTACTGAGTCTGAGCTGTGTTATCTATTTTCTTTTATTCTTTATTCCCAGTCAGTTTATTGATTCCCACTTAAAATTTTTAGTTGTGAAATGGAAATGGCTGGCTTTCAACAGGATCTGCATAGTTTTCTGGGATGATAGCATCTTAATTGAGAGGTTATATTGAAGGTGTTTGGAAGTAGGTGGAGCAGTGCTAATGTTTTCATGTTGTATTACCTTCTAATGGATAAAAGAGTAGTGAAGCAAGCTAACGGGTTGGGCAGATATTTTGGTACACTCTGTTCTTCCCAGGCTGGAGACCTTACCAGAATTAACATATTAAGCTGCGAAAGTGATTTTTTCCTAAACATAGTTCTGACCATGTTACTTTGCTAGTTAATAAACTCCAATGGCTCCTTATTACTTTAGGTTAAACCAGGAGTGGGGAACCTGCAGCCTAGAGGCCACATGTGGCCCTCTAGGTGCTCAAGTGGCCTTTTGACTGAATGTGTTTGGTTCCCTACTCCAGTATAAACTCTTCTGCTTGATATTTAATGCTCCTCACAATTTGGTCCTAATCTACCTTTTTAACCTTATTACATATTATCCCTTTTCACACATGATATGGTCCATATAAACTAGCCTTTTCATTGTTCCTTGTGCACATCACTTCATCTCCCATCTTGGTGCCTTTGCACTGGCTGTCAATCAAGAAGCATTTATTAAATGTTTGCTATGTTCCAGGAACTATGCAAGGTGCTAGGGCTAAGAACACAAAGAGTGAAACGTCCTCCAATATCGAGGGACTTACAGTCTTTTGAGCGAAGACAAGAAGTACACATGTGAATGAATTCGGAATGAATAGAAAGGTAATAGATAAATAACAAAGTAGTTACAGAAAATGCAAGGTAAGGAGAGGGGACACTAACAGTTGGGATCAGGTTGGGCATCAAGTGGTACTTGAGTTGCATCTTGAAGGAAGAGAAGGATTTCATGAGGTACAGGTGAGGGGGGAGAGCATCAGAGGCTTAAAGGATGGCCAAGTGCAAAGGCAGAGAGACTGGAGAGAAAGTGTCTTCTGTGAATAACCCAGAGAAGACCAGATGAGCTGGATCGAACGAAGGGTGAGGGGTAGGGGCAGGCCTTAAAAGCCAGACAGAAGAATTTTTTTTTTTTTAGGCAGTTGGGGTTAAGTGACTTGTCCAGGGTCACACAGCTAGTGTCAGGTGTTTGGTCTGAGACCAGATTTGAACTCGGGTCCTCCTGACTTCAGGGTCAGTGCTCTATCTACTGCACCACCTAGCTGCCCCCAGACAGAAGAAGATTCTAGAGTTAGAAGGAAACTGCTGGAATTTAGAGAGGAGGGGAGTCTTACAGTCAGATTTATACTTCAGGAAAAACACTTTGACAGTTTTGTGTAGGGGATGGATTAGAGTGGGAAGTAACTTGAGGTAGGAAGTCTAATTAGGAGGCTGTTGCAATAATACAGCTGTGAGGGCCAGAACTAAGGAAGGAAATGAGTTCTGTTTCAGACATGTTGACTGAGATGTCTCTGGGGTATCGACTTGGAAATCTGGTAGGTATATGACGTGGAGCTGGGGAAGAATTTGGTAGGGGTAGTGGGAAGAGGGGAAGAGTTGGATTAACAGATCTATGAATTGGCTGTAGATGGGGCTACTGAGAGTATACAGCAGAGATTCTTAACCTTTTTGTCTTGGGTCCCTTTGGCAATCTGGTGAAACCTAGGGACCTGATCTCCTTAGAATGATTCTCATTATCATTAGCCTGATAGGGCTGAGGGGCTAGTAGCCTTTAGTGAAGGTTTTTCTAGCATGTGGGTGAGTTGGGCTTATTTAGAGGCAGTAGGGAAAGAATCAGTAGATAGAAGTTGAAGATAGGGTAATGGGATGATTGAAGGGACCATCTGCTGTAGGAGACAGAAGCAGATGATATTCAGAACTTTTGCTGGGCCTATTCATATGTAGAAGGTGGCCTTGGTAAGATGGGCTTCCTCATGGTGGGGGTTGTAGGGGTGGGGTGGGGAAGGAGAAAGGAATAATGTCCAGAAGTTTTGAAATGAAGAGAAGGGGGAAGCAGTCATGATAAATAGTCTATTTTCTGAGTGAAATAAGAGACCAAGTACACACAACCAAGAGAGTTGGGTAGGGGTGGGTGGGTAGGAAGTGTGGGAGGCTTGAGAAGATATGATTTGAAATAGATTTTCGTGCAGAGTGAGTTAGGGAATTGTTGTTCAGTCGTGTCTGACTCTTTGTGACCTCATTTGGAGTTTTCTTGGCAAAGATACTGGAGTGGTTTGCCATTTCCTTCTCCAGCTCATTTTACAGATGAGGAACTGAAGCCAAATAGGGTTAAAGTGACTTGCCCTGGGTCACACAACTAGTAAGTGTCTAAGAGCAGGAAGAGGAGTCTTCCTGGCTCTAGGCTTAGCACTCTCCACTGCACCAAAGAGCTGCCTTAGTTAAGGAATTAGGGAGGAACAAAAGAGTTGCCTCGTAAGTTAAAGTTGGGAGAAAAAGTGTCTCTTATGGTCTACCTAGTGAGCGTAGTTGTGTGATTTCCTCCATTTCATTTCCACCTAGGGTGCAGTTAATGGGAGTAACCCAGACCTAGATAAAATTAAGTTGTGATAGGATAAAAAGGGATGAGGCGTTAGAGAGCAGTGGATAGTGTGTAGTTTACTTGGTTGAGATTGGGAAGGGAGGAAAGTGAAAGCACAGCAGAGGTAACTGACCTAAGAAAATACTGAGGGGTAGAGGAATTGGAGGTCATGTTGAGGTTAATAGGTTTAGGAGGGGTGAGGCATAGGGAAAGATGGTGTGGTAAGAGGTTATTGTCAGACCAATGTCTTTTTTTTTTGATTGAAGAAATAGAACTTTTATGAGTAATGCTGAGATTCACAGTCTATCTATTCCTGTGTGGGATGAAGGAATGAATGACTTTGGAATGAAAGGAGTTGGTAATATCATTAAAGGAGATTGAGGAATTAGGAGATAAGGAGTTTGAGGGAGCATCTTTGTGTATTCTAAAGCCCCCTTCCAGCGAGGTGGCACAGTGGATTGAAGGGCTGGGTCCAGTGTCAGGAACACCTGAGTGCAGATGTAACCTTACTTACTAGCTGTTTGACCCTGAGAAAGTCACTTAATCTGTTTGCCTCAGTTTCTTCAACTGTAAACGAGGGGGTCACAATAACACCCGTCTCACAGGGTTGTTATGAAGATCAGTAGTCAATAAACATTAAAGTGCCTATTATGCACCAGGCTTTGTGACAAATATGGAAAAGAAAGACAGTTCCTGCCCTCAAAGAGTTTACTATCTAGTGAAGACAGCACAAAAGAAAGCTGAAAGTGGGGTGGGTAGAAAGGGAAGGATATATTCAGTTAGGGGGGAAGAAGGGAAATGGTAGAGAAGCCACAGATGAGTAAAAAAGGAGTACAACCAGGTCTTAAAGGAGGATGATGAGTTCATAACTCCACTGTCCTAATGGTGAGGCAGAAGGTACTGATTAAGATGTGAGTACCTAGGCTGATGGGATCTAGCCAGATCTGAATGAGATCATAATTGTAAAGCATTTATCGCTGTGTCTGTCACATGGGTACTTAATGCTTGTCCTCCCTGTTCCCTGAGAAGATAGTTAAGAATGGAGGGAGAATGCTCTGGGGGCTCATACACAACTACCTTCCATGGTTTTTTTTTTTTTAAAATAGTATTTTATTTTTTTTCCCCAGTTACATGTCAAGATAATTTTTAGCATTCATTTTTACAAATTTTTGAGTTCCAGATTTTTCTCCCTTCAATCTCCCTCCCTTCTTCTGAAAATGGCAGGCAATTTGACATAGGTTATACATGTGCTGTCATATAAAACATTTCAATATTAGTCACAGTCATGAAAGAAGAAACAGATCAAAAAGAAAAAAAGCCACGGAGAAGAATAAAATCAACCAAAAAGAACCCTCCTTGATCTGCATTCAGAGTCTATCAGTTCTTTATCTGGATGAGGATAACATTTTCCTTTATGAGGCCTTTATACTTGTTTTGGATCATTGTGTTGCTGAGAAGAGTTGAGTCACTCATAATTGGTCATCACATAATGCTGGTGATACAGTGTACAATGTTTTCTTGGTTCTTCTCATTTCACTTTGCATTATCGTGCAAGTGTTTCCAGTTTTTTTCTGAAATCTGCCTGTTCATCATTTCTTATTGCACAATAGTATTCCATTATATTCATATACCACTGCTTGTTCAGCCATTCCTCAATTGATGGGCATCCCCTCAATTTCCAATATTTTGCTACCACGAAAATATATTTGCACATGTAAATCATTTCCCCTTTTTTATGATCTCTTTGGGATATAGACCTAGTGGTATTGCTGGATCAGAGGGTATGAACATTTTGATTGCTCTTTGGACATAGCTCCAAATTGCTCTCCAGAATGGTTGGATCAGTTCACATCTCCACCAACCGGAAGTGCTGCCTTCTAAGGCACAACTCTATCCTAGTATTCTTTGAGGCTTAGCTAAGTACCATGTCTGTTCTTTGGGGACCCTTTCCAGATCCCCCCAGTTGCTAGCAGTAATTTCCTCCCCTACTCCAAGTCATGTTGAATCTGTTTAATACAAGTCATCTATGTAGAAGTTATCTCTTCCTCTAGATTGCAAGTCCCTTGACTGCAGAGGCTGTTTTGCTTTTCTTTGTACCTTTATGACTTAGTACAGTATCTGGCACAAAGCAGGCACTTTATAAATGCTTACTGATTTTATTATAGCCTAGAAAGAAAGAGGCTTATTTTGCTATTTTGATACTGTAAGTGAAGTGAATGACCTTTATTGGGTTAGGTCTCATCCTGTGAATATAAACTATTTATTTTTGAGTGAATAGCAACTGACAGCCATTTTACCTATATTAGCAGGCCTGTTAACAGGTAAAATTAAAAACTATTTTATATGCTAATATTGTGGTTAGGTTTACCCATATTTTGACTTTTTAGATGAAACCTAATAACTGTAACATAAAGTTAACTTTGGTTTAAAAATATTGAGTATGTTTTGTGAGTTTAGTGGAGAGAATTCACAGGACGATTTATGTCTAGTTTAAAATGTTATAATTTTTTGTAGCATGATTGTTTTTAGCAGGTACATTATTTAAGATAGCAATGAATATTTTTAGAAATAGGACCTGTACCACTGAAATAACTGAAGTACAATCTGATAGGCGTGAGACTACATTTTAATCCTTGAACTAAAAATTTACTTACATCTACAAATAAAGTTTTACTTCATTGAAATGTTCTGGGAGTGGAGTTATTAAATTAATTTAGTTTTTCTGATTAAGGAGTAAGCTAAGAAATGTTTTCATTTCTAACTCTTGTTTAAAAAAAATAAAACCTCTAAAATGTCTGAATATCTAGTATAGTGGGTTTTTTAAAATTAAGATTCTGTATTCAGTATCTCAGCATTATCATTATTTGGGATATAATTTTTCATTGTATAGAATTGTAGACAAAGAAAGTGTAGATTGTTTCTTGTGTACAGATATACCTTGGAAATTAATTCCTCTTTTAAAAGTTGAATGTAGGGGCAGCTAAGTGGCGCAGTGGATAGAGCACCAGCCCTAGAGTCAGGAGGACCTGAGTTCAAATCCGGCCTTACACACTGACCTCTCACTAGCTGGGTGACTCTGGGCAAGTCATTTAACCCCAACTGCCGCACCAAAAAAAAAACCCAAAAAACGTTGAATGTAGAAAAAATTCAGTTTAATTTGAGGCTCCAGTTATTTGCATTCTAGTGTAAGGGTTTCCTAAAGATATTACCTTCCAAAATATTTATGGAATTAGCTTAGATTTTTTTTCTCCAGAAAATGCAATATATTTTCGTAGAAAAGATGTTTTACTGAATGATATGAAGCCATGCAAGGTTTGAAGTCATTTGGTAAAAAACTGTATTAGACATTTAAAAGATATTGACCATAGTGTCCCTGAACAATAAAATAATCAGAGCACAGGTTTCAGAGCTACCCTGCTACATTTATTTTAAATGCAAAGGTATGTGATCATTGCTTGTAGGGTAAAAAGTTGACTAGTATTATACACTAGTAATTAAAGGTAAAAATTGGCTTGGACTTTTTTCTGCACTTGTTTTTTTGCTTGCCTCAGTGTATCAAATCAGCTTTCTAGAGAAGGCTAATTGATCTTTTCATATACATATTTCCATATACTCCTTTACTGTTCACCAGGCTGAGAAAACAGAAGCAGCTGCCTGCCTCAGTTTTCTTTAGATTTCTCCTACAGACACACATTTCCATGGAAACCTAACAGGTAATAGAAAGAAGAGGCAGAGTTTATTAAATGTCTTCTAGACTGTGAGCATGTGGAAATGTTGCTTATGTGTGTTGTAGGTATAAGCAAAATAATTTGATGGTATAATATATATTGGTATTATATTAGTCTTAATAAAATGTATCCTTTGCCAGATGTGATTTCCTTTCTTTTGGTGTTTTCATTATATGGTGTGTGTATGTAATATTCATATTCCAGGCAAACTGACCAAAAAGCAAGTGACTATTTTAAAAATCATACTTTAAGAAGAAGTATTCTAGATACTCATAATTAAGAAAATGAGTGAAAGAATGACATATGTGAGTTCATATTGAGTAAAATAATGCCTTGCTAAACCATTAAAATAATACATAGTGTTCTCTGGGAACAATTTTTTGGGGATTATGAAGAATTGGTTCAGTTATTTTAAGCATTTATTTTAAGCATTTCACCTAGGCTCAAAATTTTAGGGGCATTTCTGAGTCTTTCCTTCCTTCTTTGATACCCAATCATTTGTCAAATCTTATAATTCTCCTTCTGTGATATGTATCCCCTCTTTTTCCTCTCACACTGACCATGTAATAGCAATCTCTTAGAAGATCTGCTTCCAGGCTTTCCTTTATAATCCATCCTTTACTTCAATCCTGGTTTAGGCCCTCTGTGGACACAGTTGGTGATCTCTTTGCAACTTGGTCTTTGAGGTTTGATATGGTTGAAAATTTGATTACCCTTTGGCCAGTTTGGTGTTGATCCTCTCCATACTTAGCTAGATTGGGCCTTAGTCAAAACATAAATGTTTATTGCCAGGCTCACTCACAAAAACTTTCTAGCTCAAGATTGATCAACAAACATTTATTTATTACCTCCTATAGGGAGCTGTGGATACAGCTACAATAAATGAAACAATCCCTTCTGACCAGGAGCTTTCATTCTAAAGGGGGAGACAATATTGACAAATATATACAGAATAAATACAAAGAGAATAAAAACAAGCACACAGTAGGTACCTACAAGATAATGACGGGATCAGGATAGGCTTCATATAGAAGGTGGTGCTTGAGCTGTGTCTTGATGGAAGAGATGGATTCTGTGATGAGGTGTAATGATTTCCCACATGGCTGATAAGATAGTAGGGCTTGCAAAAGTCTGCACTAGGCCAACATGGCCTTCTATATGCTTTAGGATAGGAATAGTCCCTTCTTCACCTTATTGCTACAACAATCTTCCTTATGTGTAGCTTCTCATCATTATCACTCACCTGCTTAAAATCTTCCAGTGGTTCCTCATTATTTTCAGGATTAAAATACAAACTCCTTAGTCTGGGGTTTAAGGCTTTCTATAAGTTGGTTGTAGTTTTCCAGGCTTTTTTGTAGTAGTCCCTTTACATTTCATATAGACTGGACTACTGGCTGTTTATCAATCTTGTTCTTTTCCTGCCTCTGATATATTATATGCCTTCCATATCTGCCTTTGGAAAGACTTTTCCTTCATGGGTCATCTCAACTGCAAGCTTTTTCCATGAAACCTTCCTCATTGTCCATTTTACTTATTTCACAGTAGGGTTGAAAATAACAGTAGTCTTCCTTATGTTTGTCATAGTACTTTGTATTTCTTCATACTTGTTACGTTCGTCCTTGTATCATATATATTTGTGTATTACCCTTCTGATTGGATCAAAAGCTCCTTAAGGGAAAGTGACTATATTTTTTGTCAACTTTGTATCCCTAAGCCCTTTGACTGGTGTTGCTTTGGTGAACTGAGGAAGGGGGAATAGGGAGGTTTTTGCATGAGATTCTATAGCAAACCACATTTTTTTTTTTTTTACAGTCACATGATTTACTGAAAGGTTAAAGATACAAGATCTCACTGTGTTAATTAGCAGTGTTTGGTTTGTTAGAACAGAATGCTGCCTTAAAGGCCCTTGTTACAATTGTACAGGATTCCCTGAAAGATGAAATAGCAGATCTTTGAGCCTTTGATGATTTTCAAGTGAGGCATAAAACAAAGTCTATGTTTTCTGATAGTATTTGCCAGTATCATAGAAGACTAGTGCAGAGTTAAGACTGAGAGATTCTTCCAGGTGCTTTTGTTTGGGCATAACACGTTGATTCCATAACCTTAGTAAAATTGCAGATCCTCGTAAATGAAATCCATAATCACTCAAGTGAAGGGAAAAAAAAAAGTAGATAAAGAATACCTGCTATTTGTTGATTGTGATAGACTGTGGTATGAATGGCCAATAGAGCAGGTCCAGCATTATGAGTCTCTTGGACAGATAGTATGCATGAACCGAATCAAAGTGAAGGAGGATAGCAGGATGTGTGTATAATCTTGGGGAAACTGAGAAGTTCTTTCACTGGTCCTAAGTTTCTTCCTGAAACAGAGACCTGTTTTTTTTTTTTTATAAACAACAGTTATCATTTGGAAATGCTATATGGTTGCAAATCAGAGTATTACTATCTGAAAAACTAAAGTGGTCATTGTAAAGGGCAATGGAGAGGTATATGGCAAGCTTGAATAGGTTGCAACCATTTCTGATGAGTTTTATAGAAGTGGCATCAAGGACATCATTGGAAGCATATAATAAGAAAACATATGGGATAACTGATGGACAGCGCACCCTGCTCGGTGATTATCTATGCAATGTCATTAAGTCTCAGTGCTTTGGGAAGATATATGTGAGAGTATGGAGACAAGAGTCCCACTGAAGAAAAACTATAAATGTATTGTAATCTGCATTGTTGGAGGGGGTACTAACATTGACTGATCTGTATTCTCATTGAAGTATCAAGTATCCCTAGTACCTGTTGCAGTACCTTGCACCCATGTAGGCACTTACTTAATGTTTGTTGAATTCCTCAATTGTGGCCTATCTCCATGCTTACAAGGCATCATGCTTGTGTCCCTCTTGCCTTTTTCCTGTTTATCTTATATTTGGGAGAAGTAGGAAACTGTTAAGCTTGAAGATGGTTTATATTTTTTTAGATGGATGAATATCATAGGGAATGTGTTAACACTGTAATATATTTCCTAGTAATGATGGCATGATTTTTTTATTTCTTTGATAAAAATAGATTAAAGTTTGGATGCATTTCTCAGTGTTTTTTTTTTTAGTGTGATCAATTAACTGTTGAAATGAAGACATTTTAGAACATAAGCCCATATGCTAGGCCGTGATATAAAGTTATCAACAAGTACTATATCAAAAGTAACTGTAATTATGGGTAAGTCTAAACTTAAAAACAATTCCATGTTACTAGTTAAACCTAATCATGTTAAATTTTAGTCTTTAAAAAAGTGCTGTAATGTAAAGCCTCAAAGCTTTGTGATCTAAAAAGATAATTGAGTATGTTCAGTTTTTTATACCTTGTATGCAAAAATTAGTTTATAATCACTCACCTTAATAAATCTCTATGCCTTTTTGTTTTTAAAATAGGAATAGTCTTATTAAAATGCTTAATTCATGTTTGAGTGTCACTAAGTTCAATGTATTCAAGGTCTTACATTTTAAACTCAGTTCAAGTGCCTTTTTTTCTTTTTTAAAAACTTTACTTTTATTTTGAGTTCCAAATTTTCTCCCTCTCTCCTCCCCTCCCGCACCCTTTGAGAAGGCAATAAATGTGATACACATTATACATAATACAGTCATGCAAAACATATTCTGTGTTAGCCATATTCTGGAAAAAAGAAGCAAGAAAAATAAAGGGAGGAAAAAGTTCAATCTGTAGTCAGATTGTCTATCTTTTTTTATTTGGCGGTGGATATTTTGCATCATGAGTACTTTGGAGTTGTGATGGATCATTGTATTGATCAGAGTTACTCAGTCTTTCACAGTTGATTATTGTTAGAATATTGGTGTTACTGTATAGATTGTTCTGATTCTGCTCACTTTACCTTGGATCAGTTCATGTAAGCCCTCCCAGGTTTAAAAAAAAATCCTTAAATATGTGACATTAATCCAGAAAATTCTTGAATTGTGCAATTTTACAAGTAAGATTTATCATTAACGTAGTATGCCTCATTAAATCTTTAGTTACTTGAGGTGACAGGATTAGAATTATACCTGTCCTTTTGACAAGCATATTTTTTCACATATTATTTTTCTTTCCCATGTCATTTGTAGGTCATGGTAAAACTCCAAAAGATGCAGCCTCAGTTCGTGCCACACATCCTATACCAGCAGCTTGTGGGATTTATTATTTTGAAGTAAAAATTGTCAGTAAGGGAAGAGATGGGTAAGTATAACTAGCATACCTTTTTGTAAGTAAACTACTCTTGTACTTGATATTGTTCTTTTCTGCTATTCACTTTTAAAATTATATAAAGTTGATTTATGTACAAATTTTATGTCTTAGTCTAATTTTTCTACCAAGGTATCAGATTAGACTTTCAGTTAAAATATAGTTCAAACTAAAAATATTCTGAAACAATACTTTGAGGGATGATGGTCTTTTGTAGTTATGGTGTCTGTCTTAGACTGTTTAGAACAGTTTTTTATTCATTGAATAGTCAGAGTGTGAGATTGGAGTGAAACAGGAGAGAGAATTGTTCTTAGTACCTTCCTGTTGCCTTTTTCAAAATGTTGTGGGTTAAGGGGTGGCCACTATCAGATCCCTGTCCCCACTTTGTATTGTAAGGCTGTTAACCCCAGTGGCCTTATTATATACCTAGAGTTCTCTTTAGGGTCTGATATTCCAAGTACCTTGTCAAGTCCTTTCTCCAGATTTATGGAAATTCCAGAGAATTTTGATATGTGAGTGATAGATACTTCTTCAATAGATAGATCAGGAGATGTTCGAGGGTTTTGGCATCATGATCTGGACCATTGGGCAGGTCTTCCCTCCTGCATCAGGAATTCTGTAAAGCCAACATGGGATTTGAGCTGCCTAAATATGTCTTGGACATTCGGTGGCCTGTAGCTAATCTTTGAAAGAAGTGCTAAGCCAAAAAGGTTTTCAACACCTACTCTTCTGTGTTAAATTTGCTGAAGAAATTTATGTAGAAATTTGTTTCTTTGCCTATTTTTTTTAATGTAAAAGCCTTGAGGATTTGGTAACTAGTTCATATTTCTAGGGGATTAATCTGTTTATTTTTCAGGCTATTTTGAAATTGCTGACTAAATTCACTTATTTGAAATAGATTATTTTGAGAGGAAAACTTGGAATTGAGCAATGACTTTCTGTAAACACTTAATGAGAAAGAGCAGCTGCTTGCTGGTCATTATTTTGTTGCTATCTCAGTCTGGAGGTTAAAACCTGTTTTTGATATGGGATTATTTTAAGAATGTTTGGTTGAGTTTTCTGTAAACTAAAGTACATACGAATTTAGATTTGAGTTCTGTTTTAATCTGTGGCATGTTGGCAGCTGGATTTTCTTATAAAATAGCAAGTGAAGGGATAATTGTGAAACGTGTCTTGGGGAGGGAAAGGAGGAAGACAAATTGTTGATTTGAAAAAATTATAGCATATGCATGTGTATTTTTCATTTTGCCTTGATCAACGTAAGAAAATACCAAGAGATGGCTTAGTTTGTCATATTTCTTTTTTATTATGCTAATATTATGACTTTAAAGAAGTTCTTTCTATATATACTAAATTTTGTGTTTGTTTTCATTCTTAAGTTTGTCTAACCTATAGCTTTTGCATGTGATTAGTTTCATAAAATTGATAGGATTGCAGATCATTAGAATGAAAGGGACCTTAGAGATCATCTAGTCTACTTTAGAGGCAGTGCTAGGTGGCATAGTAGATGGGGTGCTGGGCCTGGAGTCAGGAACACCTGAGTTACAATCGGGCCTCGGATGCGTACTAGATGTATGACCCTGAGCAAGTCACTTAACCTCTGTCTGCCTCAGTTTCCTTAACTATGATGAGGATAATAATAGCACCAACCCCTAAGGGTTGTGAGTAGCAAGTGAGATAATATTTATTTGTAAAACACTTACCATAGGGCCTGTGCTTTTATTCCCTCCCTCCTTCAGTACTTTCAGACATGGAAACCAAGACCTTGAGAGATTGATTTGCTCTAGGTTGGTAGAGTGGGGACCTGGACCCAGGTCTTTTTACTCCTAGTCTAATGCTCATTCCTCGTGTAACCCACTCTAAAATAATCTCTCTAAATCTTATTACAAATTAAAAATGTTTCCTTTGTATCTATTTAAATTAAGACAGGCAGACCAAATATTTTTGTTTGCCTTATTCACAGCCACAATAATATCACCTGACCATTTGTATAGTACCTGCTATGTGCAAAGGAGAATGAGTTCTACCTGCTTTAATTTAAATGAGAAATTGTCACTTTAGGTTCCTTTTAAAAATCCTACTTCGGATCAGTTTTTGAAGCATACTATCTTAAGAATGCAGTTTCAGATTAGGAACTAGATCCATATCTAGTTGTGCATGCTAATAAGCTGAACAAAAGTATAAATAATTCAAAGTGTGAGGTATGATCGTGGAATTTATTTGGTTTTGGAACATTTTTCTTTATAGTTGATTGTAAGTATGTAGAGATTTGCCACACTCCACACACAGTAATGAAGCCACTACCCTATAAAGTTGTGACTCCTAGAAGGGTTTTGTTTTTCAGCTTTACTGTCTTGCCTTTCTGTTCTTAACCGCTATTGCTAGAAGTGGTGTACATCACCTATTAGACTCATGCAAAATACCAGCCACAGCAAGCGTGTCGATTTTCACTGAGTTTAATTTCTTTCTGTGTTATGCCTTTTGGGAATGATGGAAGATAATGTCTTTTAGTTTTAAAAGCCTTCCCTTCTATTTCTTGTTGTACTGTAGGCTATAATGTGAACATAAGGGATGGTGGTTGACATCAGCGAAATAGTAAAATAGACACTAAATGACAATGTCAGCAAGAAACTGAAAGTAAGATTTACCAAGTATGAATATAGAAGTAGCAGAGATGATCTATAGCTGACTAGTCATTCCTAATATTGCTTTTTTTTTTTAAAAAATTTTGTCTTCTCTTGCCTACTATAACATTGCTTTAATTTAGTAAGTAATATAAGTATTGCTAGGTAATTTTTAGTGTTTAAAGTGTCTAATTTACAAGTAGGCTATGAGACCTGTGAATCATATTGATGAAATAGAAAATTTGAGTGGTGTAAAAATTACATCTGGAGTGATATTGGGTGTGCTTTTACTTTAGTGTATTTCTCTCAGCAGTATACCTGCCGCCTTTCCTCAGGTATGTGGCAAAGGAAGACTTTGGATATACAGTGAACTTTATTGTAATGGGATTTGACCTCTTGCACTTTTGGGGAGGGGGAGGAATAATGTCAAGTGCCCCTACTCTTGTCAGTAAAACTGATGAAATATTTCTTTATAAGGAAAAAGGTTGTGAAACATTTCTTTAATGGTCAGTGGTCCAAACTTAAAATTTATAGTTACAAATTTTCTGCCTTGAAAGACAATCATTATTGAATTTTCAAATTGCATAAAATGGAATTGCTCCAAGTTTGCTAGGATCACTTAACATACTTCTGGGCTACCTTCATTATTTTGTGCTCTTGTGAGTACATTGGTTTTTAATATTGGCCTGAAAAAAGGCAAATTAGTTTAAAGAAAAATCACATAATACATTTCAAAGCCAAATGTAAGGGTTTTAAAAATTCTTATTTGTGCCTGCTATGTAACAGTGACTACTTGAGGGTAGATAGAAGATTGGACACCCCTGTTCTTTTAACTGAATTCGCTATTATAATGAGACAAGTGACATCCAGGTTCTTCCACCTATTATATGATTTCTAGCAATTTGTAATTAACAACACTATTACAGTTGTCCAGGAACCAGAGAAATAACTGAATATCCATTTTTTTCATATTCAGTAAATACTCCTTTAAAGTCTGTTGTGTGCTTATTAGTATTGTGAATTAAAATGAAATGTTGTGAACGTAAGGGCATATCATGCTCATATGCCTTTTTTTCTATTTTTTTTTACATTGACATCTTTTTTCTGTGTTTTATTTTAATGGGTAGTTGGAAGATTTGGATTTATTTTTATGGTGGAGGTGGTTAAGAAGTTTGAGTTAGAGGTGAGAGGATTGTAATTATAGTTTGCCAGCAGAAGAG
Organism: Vombatus ursinus; assembly: GCF_900497805.2. Classification (NCBI taxonomy): domain Eukaryota; kingdom Metazoa; phylum Chordata; class Mammalia; order Diprotodontia; family Vombatidae; genus Vombatus; species Vombatus ursinus. Next base: position 12,025,800 of record NW_020940355.1, read on the forward strand.
TAGTGTTGTGAAGAACTGAGTTTCATCTTTTCTTTCTCATTGTTTTTAGCTTATCATACAGTTTCTTTATGAGAAACTGAGTGAATTAAAGGAGAGGAAGGGGATAGCCTGAAGAAAACCAGAGAAAGCTGGTGGAGAGCATTTGAGTAAAGATTAGTGGAGGGAGAAATGAGCAATTTTGTCTGCTTACTTTACTGATAGACCACCTAGAAAGGTAATAATACATGAGACTTTTGGGAAACATTACAAGCTTGGCACAGAGGCATGATATAATAGAGATGGCCTTCAATTATCCAGATGACCCCAGAACACTTTATTTATGCCAAAGCAGAGCAGCTCATTATATTCTCTCTCTCTCTCTCTCTCTCTCTCTCTCTCTCTCTCTCTCTCTCTCACACACACACACACACACACACACACACACACATCCATCTATCTTATTCTCATTTCACAGGAAGGAACTGGTTGCCCAGATGAGAATTTTAGGATCCTTATGTGGAAATTGTCCTCCATCCCGTGGCATGTGATAAGAGGGAAGAAAAACTAGCCCTCAAGATAATGGTAGAGCAGATTTCAAAGCAGAAGGAGAGATAATCCCGTGGACTAAAATTATATAGGGGAAGTTAGTACTGAAGAGATTGCAGAATTTATAATAATGAAATTATTATCAGAAAGGAAAATGCTAATGAGGAAGAAAAACGGGAGTTGGCTGAAGAGACCAATTTGGATGCCTAGAGACCTTACTAACTTAAGTTTTAAAAAGGCATGTAAAGAATGTGAAAGCAGAGGAGGTTAACAGAATCTATACAAAACCATCATATGGTTCTGGAAAAATACCAGAAGTGCCCGCCCAAGTTCAGAATGAGTATAGGCTGGTGAGGAAAGCTTAAAACAACATGGAAATTTTTAGCTACTTTAGTAAGAGAGAGGATCAAAGGCAGGAGGGAATAAGATTCCCTCCTTGCTTGGGAGAAGAAGTTACAGTGACTATGAGATAAGGCTTGTAGCTGTTGCAGCTGTTTCTGTGTTTCTGTTTTCCCTCCCAAGGAGAATGACCTTTGGATTGGAAGGATAAAATGAAAATGGTCAAATGGGAGTTCTACGGGATCGGAACTGGACTTAGAATTCCTTGTTATAGGGAACCTGGTGAGGAGTTTTTTCATTCTTCAACTGGTGTTCTTAGAGAGTTGTTTGTAGCACTGAGAGATGAAGTGACCTGCCCTGGGGGGTTACAGCTAGATGTGTCAGAAGCAGGGCTTGAACTGTGGCTTTGGGACCAGTTCTAGCCACTCTCAGGGAATTGATAGCCAGTATAAATAAAGCAATAGTAAGGGAATACCTACCTGCTCTTGATGAAATTACCTGGCCCAAATGAACTACATCCTTCCTTGAATATGGAAAGACCTGGTGGCAGTAAGCTACTATAGGTGATATGTGGAAGATTGAAGAGAATGGGAAAGATACTGTAATTTTGGAGAAGGAGCTTACATGCAGTAAGATATGGAATAATTCCAAACTTTCACACCTGACTGACTGGAAAGCTTAGAGGGACCCTTGACAGAAATTGGTATGTTGGGAAGAGGAGTGAGTTTGAGGAGAAAGAATGAAGTTTATTTTGGACATACTGAGTTTGAGATGTCTACTGGACATTGGAAATGCTAATTAGACAGTTAGTGATGCAGGACAGCCCAGGAGAGAGGCCAGGACTAGATATTGATGGATTAGATGGTAGCTCATCTGAAAATGATTGGGGAATGTTAGTGGACTACAAGCTTAATATAAGTGAAAAGTGTGTGAAATGACTGCCCAAAAAAACCTGGCATAGTTTTTAGAAATAAGGAAGTGATAGTCTGCCTGACAGGGCAGCTAGGTGGTGCAGTGGATAGAACACTGGGCCTGGAGTCAGGAAGACCTGAGTTCAAATTTCAGCCTTAGACATTTATTAGCTGTGTGACCCTGGGCAAGTTACTTAACCTTGTTTGCCTCAGTTTCCTCATCTGTAAAATGAGCTGGAGAAGGAAATGGCAAACCACTCTAGTATCTTTGCCAGGAAAACCCCAAATGGGATAATGAAGAGTCAGACACAACTGAACAACAACAAAGAGGGCAGCTAGGTGATGCAGTGGCTAGATTACAGGTCCTGGAGTTAGGAAGACTCATCTCCCTGAGTTCAAATCTGGCCTCAGACATTAGTGGTGGGACTCTGAGCAAGTCACTTAACCCTGTTTGACTCAGTTTCTTCATCTGTAAAATGACCTGAAGAAGGAAATGGCAAACCAGTGTAGTATCTTTACCAAGAAAAGCCCAAATGGGGTCACAAAGAGTTGGACATAACTGAAATGACTGAACAAAGTTTTCCTGATTAAACCATAACTGGTATATTGTGTTCAGTTCTGAGTACCATAGTTTAGGAAGCACATAAGCTGGAGTCCAGGGCAACCAAGGTGCCTTAAGACCAATTGTTGAAGGAACTGAACTGGTGTTTAGTCTAGAGAAGAAAAGAGTTGAAAGAGTGGAGCATGATAGTTATATCCAAGTATTTGTAGGGCTGTCGTGTAGAAGGAGGATCAGTTTGTCTTGTTGATCCTAATTCCCGTGATGTTATCCTTTTTCCCCCCTGGATTTTCATTCCTGTGGCTGGTATTCTAGATTACTATCTCATTACCTCTTAATTGGATTATTGCAATAGCTTCCTAATTGGTCAATTATCCTTAGAAATATTCAGTTTATTTCTGTTGTCTACAAAATAAAGTTTAGACTGTACCCTGGCATTCAGGGCCTGCAGCAATCTGTTTCCAATCAGAGAGAGAGAGTGTGTGTGTGTGTGTGTGTGTGTGTGTGTGTGTGTGTGTGTGTGTGTGTGTGTGTGTTTCTACTTTTTTTAGAAATACAAATTTTTAGTGATGTCTTCTGTTTTTTACATTTTTATAATTATCCTTCAGGATCCTTCTCCTTCCCCCTCCCAGAAAAAGCCATCTTATATAACAAATAGTATTTTTTAAAGATTAAAAAAAAGAGAGAATATCAGCACAACAGATCAATACATTAAGAAAATCCAGAAACACACGCAGTGTGTGATACCTGTGGACCTCCTACCTCCGTGAAGGGGATTAGGAGTGTAATAATAATCCCCTCATTTGAGCTTGATCTTTATAATTTTGTTATATTCGCTTTTGATTGTGTTTCCATTTACATTATTGTAGTTATTGTGAACGTTGTGTTTTTTTTTTTTGCTCTACTTCCTTCACTCTGCATCAGTTCGTGAAGATCTTTTCCATGCTTCTGTGTATTCATCACATAATGTAATTTTTTAAAGCATAGTAATATTTTATTATCTTCATGTACCACTCTTTGTTTAAACCATTCCCCAATTGATGGGCATCTACTTTGTTTCCAACTCTTTGCCATCATGAAAGTGCTTCTATAAATATTTTGGTATATATGGGGAATTTTCTTATGAATGGCTTCGTTGGAGTATAAGCTCAGTAATAGAGTCTCTGGTTCAGAGGATCACTTTATTTGCATAATTCCAAATTGCTTTCCAAAATGCATGTGCCATTTCACAGCTCCACCAACAAAGTATCAGTGTGCCTGTCTTTCCACAATCCCTCTAGCATTGACTGTTGCCATTTTTTTGGTCATCTTTGACTGTTGGAAAGATGTAAGGTGAAACCTCAGGGTTTCATTTGCATTTGTCTTGTTAGTGATTTTAGAGCATTCTTCCTTGTGGTTGTGAATACTTTGCAGTTCTTTTGAGAACTGTTTGTTTATATGCTTTGACCATTTATCTATTGGGGAATAACTATTAGTCTTATACATATGTACATTTATACACACACACACACACACACACACACACATATTAGTTTATGTATCTTTTCCCATCTTCTTTGTCAACTCAACATTTCTGACACTCTTTCCTTTTACGTAGTTTTATGGTTCAAGCCAAACTAATTTATACTTTTAATTCCTCTTGTTTTTTTCACCCTGATTTGCTCATACAGAAATGATAATATACCTAGAAGGCTACTTTTCTAATTTTGCCCCACCCGTATCTTCTGTTTAACTGTTAACCATGGAAGGTTCTGCTCAAATCAGTTTACTCATCTGGAAAATGAAGGAAATCAGATGAAGTTTAAGGTTTCTACTGGTTTTAGGTCTATTGATCCTGCTGTAAGGTTCTACTACAGGTTCTCTTCTTTGAAAGCTTCCCTTGTTTCTTTTTGAGAAGGTGTTTCCCAGCCCCTATAAACCATAAGTGATATCTCTCTCTGAATTCATACGGCATTTTCAAACATCATAGATCTACCTGGAAGGCACGTTAGAGGCCATCTATTATAGCCCCTTTGTTTTATTTATTAAGTTTTATTGATACCTTTTGTTTAATACACATTAATTTCTAAGTATATATCTCATCTTGTAGCAAGTCTTCTTGTAACAAAGACTGAAAGCAAAACAAATCCAGACTGTTAGCAAAACCAGCTAAACCCATTGACTGCATTTGACTGGGATGCAACATTGCATACTCATAGCTTTTCCTCCCCCACCCCCCTCCAGACCCTGCAAGAAAGAGGTGTATTTTCTCACCTGAGGCCCAGATTACACAAATTCAGATTCTTTTTTTCTTTAGTTCATATTGTTATAGGCATTGCACATATTGGTTTCCTTATTTTGCTTCCTTTAGTATAAGTTTATAGCAATCTGCCAATGTTTCTGAATTGCTCATAGTTCAGTTTCTGCGTTAGATTTATATCGCAGTTAGCCATTCTTCAGTTGATGTAACTCCCTATTTTACAAATGAGGAAACTGAGGCCCATAGTTAAGTTGGTTACCCAAAATGAACAGGTAGTGCAGAGCTAGGATTTGAAGCCAGCTCCACACCCCAACACCCTTTTTACTGCACTACATTGCTCCTGACTGCCTTAGACAATTATGTAATACTTTGTCTTTGTGAATAACTTTCTTGGCCTACTAGTTTGAAAACTCTTTGAGGTCAAGGACTTTTATCTTTCTAAACCTTTGAAAGCCTCAAATCCATTTTTTTTTTTTTACAATTAATGCCAATTGTAGTCAGTAAATGCATGTTAAATTTAATATTCAATAGTAATTCACATTTACATAGTGATTTTTTAAAAATTCTGTTGAACAAATGTGAGATGTATCTGTGTGGCAGAAATTTGATTAATAAGTATTTATTGAATTGAGTTGCTTACCCAGAAGACTAGGTAGTGGAGTGTTGCAGTTAATTTTCTGGTTTAACTGAGGTTTAACCAGGAAAAGAGGCAGCTCGGTAGTATAATGGATAGCATGCTGGGCCTGAAGTCAGAAAGATTAAACTTCACCAGTTCAAATCTGGCCTCAGACACTTACTAGCTCTCTAGTTCTGTGATCCTGGACAAGTCACTTAACTCAGTTTGCCTCAGTTTCCTCATCTGTAAGATGAGCTGGAGAAGGAAGTGGCATACTACTTAAGTATCTCTGCCAAGAAAACCCCAAATGGGGTCACAGAGAGTTGGACATGACTGAAAAATGACTTAAGGAAAAAAAAACCAGAAAAAATCCTTTTGTTTCTATTTTTATTGTTAAAAATCTTTTTAAAAAATGTATTAGAACACTTTACTGATCCCGGTAAAGTATGTTCAATGCAATTGAATCTTTATTTGATGAGTCCAGACCTTCCTAGTACCTGATGTTCATGTTTCTGACCATCACTTCTGAGTATACGGTACTTTAAATGTACGTAGGTATAGGACATTAGACTTAAAAGTGTGTGTATTAATCTTGGAATAGGCTCAGCAAGTACCTTTCCTGATTAAATTCATGCTGTTTGCTTGTTTTGTTGTAATTTGCTACATTCTTATAAATTAAGTATGTTTAGAAGAAATAAAGACTCATTTATATAGTGCTTTGAAATTTGCCAAGAACTTTACTCACCACTCTATGAGTTATTGGTACTGCAAGTTAGTTTTAGTGTTATTTTACAGATGGCAAAAACTGAGGTTCACAGTTTAAGGAGTTCGACTAAAATCATGCAGCTAGTGTTTGAAGCAAAATTCAAACCATGGTCTCTGCTGACTCTTCCAAGTCTAGCACTCTTTCAATTACTCTGCATTTAGTTGGGTTACTATTAATTGAATTTTTATTTTTATGTAAACACCTGGTCTTATACGATTTACATTAGAGAGCGATCCTCAATTTTTGCAAAGATTTCACAAATAAGATTCCTTAAGTAGAGAATACTTATAGTGTATTTCGAATGATTGATTTAAGAAAACATATTTGACAACTTATAAAGAAAATATGTTGGATAAAGTGAAGAATGCCTATAAACATAAATCTTAAGAATAATGTGACTTTCTTTTGCTATATAAATGTGCTAACTTGGAATATAATAAATGCATTTTTCTTTGGTTATTTTAGGAAATAATATTTAAAATAAAAATACTGTACTTTTAAAGGTAGTTTTCACTCTCATTCTCTGTATTAACTTGAGAAAAAAGTTTACTAGAAGCTCAGAACTGAGAGTAATGAATTAAAACTTTGCTTGTTTAATTATCTATTAAAAAAAAAGCTTTAATTTAATTTTGGAGACTTTATAGTCCTGTATAGCTTATTTTTTCCCCCAGTGGTCATTATCAAGAGACTTTGTGTATTTATTTGAGTGGTCCTACATAGCTTATTGATCAAAGTGTTTGTGTATTTTTTTAAATGAACATACCACAATCAGAATTTACAAAATCAGTTAAGGGGTGATGTAAAAAAATTTAGCCTATTTGTTAATTTGCTTTGGACAAATACTTCCAACAAAGGCCCAAATAAACCTTTACAAAGTACATTCAGTGAATGATTTTTTACAATCTAAAAGGTTTTTTACTTTACAAGAAGTTCTGTGGTGCATTTTAAGCGAGATTTTTACGTTTTAGGAACCTGTAAGATATGCCTATATTCTTTGGAATTGATAACTTTTGTATTGATTTCAATCATATTGAGTCATCCTTCTTAGATGTAAGCATGTGTAACATCCTGAATATAGTATTCTTAAAATAGATATCTCTTTAGGGGAAACTAATATATGAAAATTTGAACTTGAAAATAGACAATAAAGGGTAGTGATTTACAGTACAAGAGGATTCCTTTAGTGAGCTCCTCTAATGCATTTAAGTGTTTGTTTACAGATCAGTAACAACTTGAGAGAAACTGAGGGGCAGAAAAACTTAAGGCTAAGGTGTTAGGAGGTCACTGCCAATTGAAGATCTATCTGAAATGAAGATAAAGCACCTCTGAAATTTTAATGTAAGTCAGTGGGAAAGTGATGTGATTGGCAACAATTTATAAAACTTCCAGGCATTTATGTTAACTCGTATGTACTTGTATTAAACCCCATGGTCCTGGGTCCATTTTTCTGGGTTTGTTTTTTTTGTTTTTGGCTATTTTGAGGCATATTTGCTTTCACAACTTAGCAAATTCCTGTTTTCTCTGTTACAGAGATAAGAAAGTGCCTGACTTAGTTTTTTAGACTGGGAAGATTTTTAAAATGTAAGTTAGAAAATAGGATTTAATTTGTGTGATTTTGCTTTGCATATGGCTTCCCTCTGACTTCCCACTCTGCTGTAGGTTAGGAACATTATTATTTAACCTTTTTCTCCCACAAAGAAAGAAAAGCAAAAAACAAAAACAAGAAAAACCCAAAAGAAAAATCCTACCCCAACTTCTTAATAATAGATCACAGCATATAAAGGAGTAGCTTTATTAAAAGAAAGAAGAATTGTAGTAATTTATGAGAATTTAGTACCTATGGGATATAAAATACTAAGAAGTCAGTTTTTTTAAACAAGAAAATTATATTCCTGACAATGCAAAATGATAAAGTTCTTTTTTTTTTTAAACTCTGTGTTTAATGTTGTTAAGGGATGGATAGTCTACTTAAAAAAAAAAGAAAATGGAAGAAAAAATGACAAAGAAAGAATAAGGTCGTCTCTTTAATTTCATTTTAGTTCTGATAAAATCACATTACAGAGAATGAATGTCTTAAATTCTTTTGGTTTCAAATTTTGTTATGCTTAGTTTAATAGCCAGTTATTGATTTGGACCTGGAAACCTTAAAAAATATTTTCAAGTTTTATTGCTGCCTTTTTTGTTTTTACCTCTTGCTTCCAGATATTTCTAAACCCTTCTTCCCAGTGTACCTTCCCTTGTAACAAAAAAAAAAACAAAACAAAGAACAACAATCAAGTAAATACAGTTGACAGATTGGCTTGTGCTGACGTCATATGCAAAGTTTCACAACTGTTAATCCCTTAATACAAAACTCTGCCTCTAAAAAGGAGGGAGGCAAATTTCCTTATCTCTTTTTAGGGGCCTAGATTGGTCCCTACAATTACCATGGCCACAAGGTATTTCTTTTATTCCTCCTTAATTGATTTCCATTCTCACCACAAAAACTATTCCCAAACTACTCTGCCCTCAACTGAGGGCTCTCAACAGTTCTTCCTCCTCCTCCTCCACCTCCTTGTTCTTTTTCAGCTGAGAACCTTTCATCTTATTTTGCCAGAAAAATTGAGGCGAGCTTCCTCTTCTTTCATTTTCTTAATTTAAAAACCCTTTGACATCATCTCACACTCTCCTCTTCCTTTCCTTGGCTCTTGACAAAGAAGTGGGCCCCTATTGCCAAGGCCAACCCCTTAACATCCTGTATACTTGATCCCATTCTCTTGGTTTCTTCAGATTGCAACCTAAATCATTCTCCCCTCACCCCCTTCATACTTTTTGCGGGGGGGAACTTTTTTGGTGAGGCAGTCAGCCCAGGGTCACACAAGTGTCTGGGGTCACACAAGTGTCTGACTTCACATTTGAATTCAGGTCCTCCTGACTCCAAGGCTGGAGCTCTACCCACTGCGCCACCTCGCTGCCTCTTCCCCTCAAACATTTTCATCTCCTTTCCCTATCAATTAGATTTCTTCACTACTGCTTTAAAAAGTGTCTCCGCCATCTTTCACCAAAGCCTTCACTAGACAAGATCATCCTTTCAAGCGCTATTGTCCTGTATCTCTCCTCTTGCTCAGCCAAACTCTGAAAAAAGTTGGCCTGTACTATCTGCCTGTACTTTATTATGTCCTCATCCTTTTATAGTCTTGTTTCTTACCTCATCTTTCAACTGAATCTTCTCTCTCCAAAGGTGCCAGTGTTCTCTGAATTTCCAAAGCTGATGATCTTTTCTCATACCTAACCCTTCTTGATTCTTCTGCTGCATTTAATATTGTTGACCACCCTTTCATCCTAAATATTTTCTGCCCTCCAAATTTTCCTTATATTGTTTTCTGCTTATGTTCCTACCTGTCTGATTACTCCTTCTTGAATCTCCTTTGCTGATATATCATCTATATCAAACCCTTTAACTGAGTGTTCCCCAAGGTTCTAATCTTACACCTCTTTTCTTCTCTATCCATACTTTGTCTTGGTAATCTCATTAGCTCCCAGGGGCTTAAAGATGACGGTTACCATCTTTATACAGATGACTCCTAGTACTTTCTCTTTATCCAGCCTTTGTCTGTTCCCTCGGCTTCAGTTCCATATAACCAGCTGCCTATTGGACTTTGCAAATTAGATGTTCCAGACACATCTTAAACTCAGCATGTCTAAAAAACTGAACTCATTATCCTTCCCACAAAAACTTCTCTTTCAGTCTACTCTTTTTTGTTGAAGGTACCAACATCCTTCTTGTGCCTTAGGTTTATAAATTCTGCATTATTCTGATTTCACATTCCTCTTAACCTCTCATACCCAGTTAGTTGCTCAGTGTTTACATTCTTATATTCACCACATTTCTTGAATCTGTTCCCTTGTCTCCATTCACATAGCTACTTACTTTAGTTCAAATTCTTATTCAGGGTCTCACCTATAATTCAATAGGCTCTTTAATCGATATCCCTGCCTCAAGTCTCTCTGCAACCTAGTCTATCCTGTAGAGCTGTGAAAGCAATTTTCCTTAAGCACAGATTTGACCATGTGACTCCTCTCCTCAACCAACTCTAGTGGCTTCTTCTAAACTCCTTTCTTTAGATTTTATACAACCTGGCTTCCTAATCTCTTTGGAAATTACTCCTCTTCCCACACTCAGCTATCTAGCCAAACTGGTAATCTCTCTGGACCTCACATATGATACTCCTCCATCTCCCACCTGTTTGTCTTTGTACTGGCTGATCCCCATGCTTGGTATATACTCCCTTCTTACCTTTGCTAATAGAATCTCACTTTTCCTTTCAGATGCTGCTCATGCATCATCTTCTGCATGAAAAGCTTTCCTGATACTCCCCCACCTCCAGTTGCTAGTGCCCTCCTTCCAAAACTACCTTGTATATATTTAAAATGTCCTTGAATGCAGAGATGTTTTCTTTCTTTCCTTTTGTATCACCAGTGCCTAGCACAATGCCTGGCATGTAGTTGACACTTCAATGATTGATGGAATTCAGCTTAGTTTTTATTATTTTCATTTACATTGTTTGTCATTATTTGTGTATATTGTTTACCTGGTTCTACTTAATTCATTCTCTGTCAGTTCGTATGAATATTCCTGTACTTCTCTGAATTCACAATAATAATAATAATAGTTAACATTTACATACCACTTACAACGTATGAGGCACTTTGCAGTTATTCCGTTTGATCCTCACAACAATCCTGGGAGGTAGGTGCTATTATTATCCCATTTTACAGATGAGGAAACTCATTATTGTCATGTATTATGGCTCAATAATAGTACATTATATTTACATGACACAATTTCTTTATCAGTTTCACCATCTATGGGGGTATCTCCCTCCACTTCCTTCTTGTTATACAAAAAGTGCTATGAATATTTGGGAAATATTGGTCCTTTCTTTGATCTTCTTGAGGTATATGCCTATCAGTGAGTGACATCTCAGGATCAAAAGGCATAGATAATTTAGATTTTTTCCCCTCATACTTAGAAATTTTCCACAAACTTTTTTATGATGGGTATTTTAGTTGTAATGGTATTTATTGTTAACAATAAATTGTTTTTTTGTTTTGTCTTTTTAGACTTATGGGATTATAGAAACTTTTGTTACAATCATATAATAGCATATATTTGAAAAATAAGAAATTCTACATGGACCATAATGTGAAATCTTTGGGTCATGTATGGTGGGGTGACAGTAATTTTTTGTCTTGTTTTCATGATGTCTCCTGATTTGCAAGAGTCTGGTTTTGGATAAATTTGCTTAATTTTTGTGGGATTTGATTTAAACTTTGCGTAAAGTGAACCAAGGTGATATTATTTGTCTCATCTTACTTGCACTGAAGCAAATTTTTGAGATTCCACAACCTTTTTATTCATTGTAACAAATACTCAAGTGCTTAGAAAGAGGGAAAAAGCAACACTGTGTGTGTGTTTTTATGTGTGTACTATATATACATACTATATATAAATATAATGTCAATAGTATGTAGTTTTAGAAAATAAAATAGGTGCTTCAAGAAGACCTTAGAAGTACTAAGTGCTCCACTCATCTGAAATGAGTACTTTTTATGTTGAATTTTGGGACCGGGATTTTGAAATGCTGAAGTGTTGTTTATCATCTTTGACATGATTGGCAATGGGTAGAAGTAGTACTTTTGATTTCTGTTTACCCTTCTTCCTTTGTGGTGGCTACATAACTACTAATATATTTAGATAGGTATGCTGCTGTGCTCCTTCTCCATTTTTTCCATGGCTAATCTTATTGTCACAATGAAATTACAACTAAAATGAAAATTTGTATAGGTAATATGAAAATCAGAAATTTTAGATTTGTGAAGCTTTGCTGAGAATTCTCTATATTTGTTTTGCCAATTCAGACATAAATCTACTATTTCGCATATTGGTTCAGATACCATGTACTAGTTTGTTTTAAAATTACATTTGGCATATGCCTTCTTTTGAACTTTGTGTGTTTACACCTAGTGAACAAAACAGTGCTTTAGATAACTTCTAATGTGTTTAAAGTTTGAGTTTTGGTCTTTTAATACCTTATCTGGGTTAATATTCAGAAAATTTTCTTTAAGTGTTCTCAGAAGCATAATTGTCCATGTTTAATTTCATATACTCTTTAAAATAGGAATGCAAATGTTTTGATAAGGGAATTGAAAAATTGTTTAATTGGAACATCTCAAAGTTTTCTGTATGCTTAATTGAAATGATTGGATTATAATTTTATAAAGCATTTTCTTTAAAGGAAAGATTGGAGTATGAGGAAAAGTGTGACCTGGGGAAGAGGAAGAGGGAGTCTGCTATTCATCATCTCTGTTTGCTTTCTTTCAAAAAACATTTTTTCCAACCATCAAAATTCTTTCTTTTCTCACTCCTACTGTCTTTTCCCCCCTTCCCCCTCCCCCCTCCCTCCCATTGAAAAAGAAAGAAAAACAAAACACCAACTGCAAACAGGTATAGTCAAGCAAAACAAACTTCCACATTGGTCATCCTCCCCTTGCCCTGAGTCTTTCAACTTCTCTGTAAAGAGATGGGTTTCATCATTATTACTCTGAAATTGTGGTTGGTCATTACACTGATCAGAGTTTCTAAGTCTTTTAAAGTTGTTTGTCTTTACCATGTTATTGTCATTGTATAAATTATTCTCTCTGTTCTGCTCATTTCACTCTGACAGTTCATATAGATATTCCTAAAGTTTTTCTGAAACCATCTCTACCATCATTTCTTACAGCACAACATCATTCCATTACGTTGATACCATTGCCAGTTGATGGGCACCCCTCCATTTCCAATTCTTTGTCACCATAAAAAGAGCAATGGATATTCTTATATATCCTTTATTTAGAATTGTTGTTTTGCCTAAGACTTAACTCCCTCAGCTAAGCTACCCTTCACCTGGTTGCCCTCCTCCTTTTCTCCTTTCCCACCTATTATTTCCCTATTGAGTGAGATGTGTTTCTGTATCCATATGTGTGTGTTTAATTCCCTCCTTTGACCAGTTCAGATGAGTAAAGTTTAAGTGTGAGTTGCCACCCTACCCCCATTTCTTATTTGTTGATAAACAAGATTTTTACTAACATGCCCCAATTTCATGAGGTTGTTTTTTTTCCTAAAATTTCTCTCCCTTTCTTCCTTTAGTGTATTTCTCTTTCTCTTCTTTTTCATTTTTTTTTTTTTGAGATTACCAAGACATAACATAACCTCTCCTAGGTCTTCTAATTAGACTTCTCTTTGTGACCCCAGATGAAGGTAGGGTTCATAGGGAACACATGTATCATCTCTATTAATGTAAACAGTTTATCCTTATTTAACCCTTATAATAGATTCTTTGTTCATGTTGACCTTTTGTTTTTTATTTTTTGATTCTCTTCACTCCTGTTTATGCTTAAATGTTTCTATGCAGTTCTGATCTTTTAATCAGGAACGCTAGGAAATCCTGTATTGTTAAAAGACTGTTGTGCCCCCCTGTAGGATTCAGTTTTGCTGGGTAAGTTAATCTTGGTTGTAAACTTTTACTTTGACTTCTGGAATACTGAATTCCAAGCTTTTTATTCCTTTATGTGTTTGCTGCTAAGTCGTGTGAATCCTGACTGTAACTCCTTGCTATTTAAATTCTTTCTTCCTCACTGCTTACATTATTTTTTTCTTTGACCTGGAAATTCTAGATTTTGGCTGTAATGTTCTTGGGAGTTTTCATTTGGGGACACTTTAAGTAGGATAGTCTTTCTATTTCTTTCCCCTCTGTTACTGAGATCTGGCCAGTTTTTAAGATTTCTTGAAATAGGATGTCTAGGCTTTTTTATTTTGGTCATAGCTTTCAGGTAGTTTAATGATTCTTAATTCTTTTTCTCCTCAACCTGTTTTCTAGGTCAGTTATTTTTGCTATGAGATACCAAGATCTCGAGGACAGCTCAGTCTGGGATCTTGAAAGCTTTTATTATTCAGTGGTCTGATAGAGGGAAAAATCTGATCACTGTCCTCTCATCTGAGTTCTGCAGGTTCCTAACCTGGATTTGAGTCTGACCAAAACAGGCCTATTTGCTGGCCCTGTTTGGAGTTTCAGTAGACTGCTTTTGGACTCAGCCAGTTGGAAAGCTGTGCTGATTCAGAATGGATGAACTGTGACTTCCCTTTGTTCTGGGAATCTTGTCCTGGTTATTCCTCTCTAGGTTTCAGATTTGATTGGAGGCTAGAACTTGAAACCCTGATCTACTCCTAGGGTATGGTCCATACAGTGCTTGTTTCTGAACTTGTTCTTTGCTCAGTACATAGCTAGGGCCTGCAACCTTTCTTCATCCTGGAATACCACCATTAGGCACATGTACGCTCCTCAGTTTGTCTTGGATTTGTGTCTCATAACTTGGTTATGAGTGACAGAACTGCCAGCTGGTGCCTGTTCCTGTATCATACACAAGACGATTATTTTTTTGCTGGATCTGGTACCTCCTTTTGCCCTGGTGCATAGCCTCTTGTCTTACTGTGTTCTACACAGTGAGCTGCTTTATTCTCAGTGTCAACAGACTTTTGGTCTTCTTGGGCTTAACTGATGTGGAAAAATGATGCACTTGGATTTTTTTCTTGGATTTCCCAATCAGGATTTGTTCTGGTGCATTTCTTAGATCTGTAGTTTTTTGGGGAGGGAAGCTTGCTGTGCTTGTTCCTGCTATTATGCTATCTTGGCTCTGGCTCTCCCTCTATTTTCTTAGGATATGAAGTTGTGAGTTCTAATGCTGAGAAAGAGTGAATGAGTGAGAAAGAGTAATAGTAAGTTAGAAGAGAGGGGAAGATCAGAAAGCTGCTATGGAGAGGGTGATATCATTCAAGGATAAATAAAACAGTTGCCATACAGAAATAAGGGCACAGTGGAAACAAGATTAAATAAGTATACAGGAGTTTCAAAGTTCTCTGGCTTTGACCAGGAACATTCAGCAGCATGAAAGTAGGAAATTAGCATGTAGTGAATGTAACTCAGGGTTGGGGTTTCACAAGGTGAGATTGGTGCTAAGACAAGGTGGCAAGAGTTTAAGGGTAGCTGATAGCATTTAGTTGATCTAGGTTTCAGGCCATGAAAGAGGAGGTAAATGAGATCAGAGCAGGAGTGATGGATTAGGAGAATAGGGAAGGAAGGTGGAGGTTATATTGAGGACAAAGACTACATTTAGGAAGAGTGAGGCAGAGATTAAAGGATTGGAGGTTATGGTTTGAGAGAAGAGTTGTGCCATTCTGGCAAACATGGAAGTAGAACTACTTTTGGTGCTTGGCAGAGCAAGGGTTTAACAATCTATGTGTGTGGCTGAGGTACTGTGAAGGTGGAGAACATGGGAATTTAGGAAATGAGACTGAAGGTCAAGAGGGTATTGGGAGGGGTCATCATCATGTATATCAAAAGTTCTTATGATATGATGGTAGGAGTTAAGGTGGAGTGGAAGTCTGAACTGTATTCTTGAACTCCTTGAAAAAGGAGTTAATTCTGGCATGATCTGTGAATGGATTACTCGGGTTAAATGAACTTTCTTATAAACTAGGTGCTAAATCAATTTATGCCAATAGTAACAAAATGATCTTTTGAAGCACTCTCCTGAAAATTAGCGATAAAATTTATCTCCATGAATGTTCTATGGCCATTCCTTTAAGTTAGTTTCTTTCTTTTTTTTCAAACAGTTGAAAATTAGGGGGAAAGAAGATTTCCTGAATTGCCTATACTTTCAGTCCCAGTGTAGCATTTTAAACATTTTATAAATTTATAAATTCTGGTTATGTAGCATATATATATATATATATATATACACACACACACACACACATTTGTGTACATATCCACAAGCTTCTATCCTTCCTTTCCCCCCAAAAAGAGAAAATCAAGTAAGCTACATCTATGCCTTAAATCAGAGGCGTTAAGCTTGAAACATACTAAGATTTAATTGGGAAATGACTAACAAAATAAATAAAAACAATGCAACATAGATAATGTTAATTTGTGCTTTTTCACAGTCAGTATGCATAAAAACTTCTGGGAAAACAATATGGCATAAACTAGGTATAGACCAACATTTTACACTATATACCAAGATAAGGTCAAAATGGGTATATTATTTAGGCATAAAGGTGATACCATAAACAAATTCGGAGAGAATAGTTTCCTTGTCAGATCTTATGGAGCAGGGAAGAATATATGACCAAACGAGATAGCAAGGATTACAGGATATAAAATGGAAAATTTTAATTATATTAAATTAAAAAGTTTTTGCACAGACCAAACCAATGCAACCAACATTAGAAGGAAAGCGGAAAACTGGGGGAAAATTTTTATAGCAAGTGTCTCTGATAAAGGCCTCATTCCTCAAATATATAGAGAAGTCAAAGTTATAAGAATACAAGTCATTCTCCGATTGATAATAGGCAGTTTTTAGAAAACGAAATCAAAGCTATCTATAGTCAAATGAAAAAATGCTCTAAATCACCATTAATTAGAGAAATGCATATTAAAGCAACTCTGAGATACTACCTCATACCTATCAGATTGGCTAATGTGACAGAAAAGGAAAATGACAGATCTTGGAGGAGATGTGGAAAAATTAGGTCGCTAATGCATTGTTGGTGGAGTTGTAAACTGATCCAACTATTCTGGAGAGCAATTTGGAACTGTGCCCAAAGGGCTATAAAACTGCTTACCCTTTGATTAAGCAGTATCACTACTAAGTCTTAAAAAGGGGGGAGGGATGAGTACCTATTTGAACAAAAATATAGCAGCTCTTTTTGTGAATTGGAAATTGAGGGGATGCCCATCAGTTGGGGAATAGCTGAACAAGCTGTGGTATATGATTGTAATGGAATAGTATTGTGCCATAAGAAGTGACAAGCAGGTTGATTTCAGAAAAAACCTGGAAAGACTTAATATGAACTGATGCAAAGAGAATTGAGCAGAACCAGGAGAACATTGTACACAGTAACAACAATATTGTGTGATGATCAACAATGAATGACTTAACTGTTCTCAGCAGTACAGTGATCCAAGACAATTTCAAAGGACCCATGATGAAAAATGCTTTCTGCCTCCAGAGAAAGAACTGATGAAGTATGAATGCAGATCAAAGCATACTACTTACCACTTTATTTTTTTCATGTTTTTCCACCCTTTCGTTCTCATGATAATATAAAAATATGTTTTGCATGATTGCACATGTGTAACCTGTATCAAGTTGCTTACTGTCTCAGGGAGGAGGTGAGGTGAGGGATGGAGGGAGGGAAAGAATTTGAAACTCAGAATTTTAAAAACGTATGTTAAAATTGTTTTTGCATGTAATTGAGAAGAAATAAAATATTATTCAAGGGGAAAAAAAGTTAATACGGAGCCCCTAGGGATCCAGTTCTACTTGAATTTTTTGACAGCACTGTATTAAAGGACTTTTGCATATACTTTTGCTTTACAAACAACATTGATAGAGATTGCATGTATCTTAGATGGTACTCATGATTTAATGTGGCCAAAAATACTCATCACATCAATTGATGGCCCGCATTCTGGTGATTAACCTCTATTAATTTAGTTAGGTTGGTACTTGGAAACAGTTATTAGAAGCTCTACTCCAGTGGAACAGAGGTGATGTAACTTGGATTCCTGAAGTCTGGATCAATGGAGTCCAAGCCCTTAGCAGGTCTTACTATACCGGGAATATTTTGAGTATGGGCCCAGTGATGGATGGTATATCTGCCATCTTAGGACCAGCCTAGCTAAATTTGGTTTTGAGAGAATGTGAATTTCCAAGCTTTACATTTCCCAAAAGAATTTTAGCATTTTACTTGAGGTACTCAGAATAAATATTGGACAAGTAAGTTGCTTGAGGTACTGAGAATAAATATTGGACAAGTTGCATTTGAACAAATGAACAAGGTATGTGAATATTAAAAATGGCTAATGATAACTTGGTTGAAGTCCTTTATAATGGCACTTATCCTTGGAATACTCGTACTTTAGTAATTAAAATAATTTTTAAATTAAAATGTATTAGTCGGAATCCAAGAAAAATGTCTTGTGCTAAACTTAAAATAGGAGTACATATGAGACTTTCTAGAGATTCCAGACATTGTGCTTATTGCATCAAACTCATAAACACTGCAGTACCTCCTCAGTGAGATCTATGCAAACCTGGCTATTCATATAGGAAAAAACAAGTAAATGAATATTGTATATTATAGCTCAAATTAGTTCACAGTTGGATAGAATTAGACCATCAGTACAGAACTTAGGAACTGCAAATGGGCAACATTCTGAGGGTAGAATTGGGAAGAGATCAAGCTGGATCATATTTGGGAAATTTTATGGCATTTTCAGTAATTTATTAAATAATGATGAAATCTGTATGTATATCATATTTTAAGTTTTATAAAGCACGTTATCTCATTTTTGATCTTCAGAACAAGGATCCCAAGCTATTCTTTGCCACAAAAACCAATCTTTTAACTCCTGATTTTTCCCTGTGATGATATATGGCTGTAAATCCCAGAATAGCATGGCTTCAGAAGAATAAAAAGTTAACCCCTTCCCCTCATTTTGAATTGAGTTTTTAACCCAACTTCAAAAAAGAATGATTACTGTAAAGGCAGTGCAAAGACTGACTGAATGAATAAAAAAGCATGTATTATGTGTTTACTATTTTTAAAGCACTGTGCTAAAACAGAAAATCGAGACTGTCTTGCATCAAGGAGCTCGTATTCTATTTGGGGAGACACTTAAAAGAAGGGTCAGCTGCAAGTCAGATGGAAAGATCCCAAGTCCTTAGGGTACATCAGTAAAATAGAAAGCAAAGCATCTTCTTTAATGTAATTTCTACTGATAAGACCTATCTGTTTCTGATGTGGAACTGCTTGACAGTGGCAAGGCCCTTGATGGTGAGAATGTTCTCCTCTGGGGCTCCAGAGCCATTGGTGCTGAGGAGGCTGGGCTGTAGCACTAGCACTAGCAGTTGCTGGGTCACATCTCCACAGGGCCTGCTTCCTGAGATGACTAGAGGCTGGATGGGAAGCAGAGCGGCTCTTGAGCTCAGGGTCCTGGGCTATCTCTGTCAGGGTCTGAGGGGAGAGGATGGTCAAGGTGATGGCCTTAGCTTGACTTCCAGACTCTCAGAGAAGAGACTTGCTACACCGTGTTACCAGTGATAACTGGGTGTGAAAAGCGGCATCAAAGACATACAGGATTAGAAAAGGAGGTGAGCCAGTTTAAAGTGAAGGATAACAACAAGCAGAGAGAAAACTAGAGTGCTCTAGTGGTTTTTCAGAGAATATTAAAGGAGTCACACGAATTGATGCAAGTGAATGAGCAGAACCGGGAGAACATTGTGCACGATAACAGCAATATTGTACAATGATCAGCTGTGAATGGCTTGGCTAATCTCAGTAGCACAGTGATTCGGGACAGTTCCAAAGGACTCATGATGAAAAATGCTTCTACCTCCAGAGAGAGAACTAATGAAGTCTGAATACAGATCAAAGCACACTACTTTTCCCTTTACTTTTTCTTTTTATGTTTCCCCCCCTTTTGGTCTCTGCTTTCACAACATGGCGAATATAGAAATATGTTTTGCATGATTGCATATGTATAACTTATATCAAATTGCTTACCATCCCAGAAAGGATGGAGTTGAGGGAGGGGAGGGAAAGAGTTTGAAACTCAAAAATTTTTAAGAAGTGAATGTTAAAAACTGTTTTTACATGTAATCGGTAAAAAATATTATTTGAGAAAACGTTTAAAGGGATTAGAGAAAGGTCTCCAGTATATACGGTAGATCTTTGTTGGAGGATTTATTATGAAGTTTAGACAGTTGTAGTAGCTGCACAGAATTTTGGGAGAGGTCTGGTTCTGGGGAAGACTTAAGTAAAAGTTTACTTATGAGCTGAGGGACCTAGGGATAGAGTCCAAGTCTGTAGTGGGGATTAGGTATTGGTAGGTAAAGCATACTGTCTCTGGTCCTGGTTAACGGTTGTTTTCTTATTGGCCAGACTTGATCACTCTGTCAATCAAAAGGCTGGGGGAGGAATTTATGATGTGCAGAAAGGAGTGTGTTTTAAAGTTATTGGAAGTATGTGTATGCTTTGCTGAGGTTCCCATGTGTTGTTGCAGATACTAGTAAAGATGAAGATAATATTAAACAGTGGCAAATATTGTTGGAAATTTTAGTTTTGTTACAGCCCTATCAAAGAGGTCTAAAATGAGATTTCTTTGCATTTAAACTTCAGTTTTCCAGTCCCCTCCCTTCCAAAGCTTCTGAATTTGTGCAATCCATTTTTCTGAATTTTCTAAATAAATAAGTTTTTTGAAAAAGTATTTTTAGTTTTCAAGATTTGCTTTTATAAGATTTAAAAAGTAAGTTTTTATTTACATATGTAGCTATTATATCTATATTTTTGCCACCACCCACTTGATTTTATAACTAGATCTTATTTTGAGCACTGTGGATTTGTAAATGGGAGACCTGGGATTTAGTCTTAGCTCTGCTACTAATAACTGAGTTGCTATGTGACCTTGGGCAAATCAGTTCAGATCACTTTATGCCTTGATTTCCTTGTGTATCAAAATGTAGGGTTTGGACTAGATAACTTCTAAAGTTTCTTTCAGTTTCTCTTTATCCTTTTCATCATTTTATCACATATAGCTTCTAGCACAATGCTTTGAATATAAGACCTTTCCTTAATAAATATTTGTTAAATGAATGATTTGTGATTCTGGTAATTGATTGAGTATTTGTGATACTGAAGCACCAAACCCTCAAAACTAATGCTGGAAGCTTACATTGTGCTGGTGATAGATCTCCTGTTACTGTGTGCCCTAAAAAATCTGTATATTCTTGGGTTTTGTTCAGCCTTGATTGACTGATCTTATGCTCTGATTTTTTTTTTTAAATTTTCATGTCACAAAAAGAATAGTGAATAAAAGTGTACTGACTGCATTATAAATGGCAAGGAGGAAAGATATAATGCTCAACCAAAAAGTTGAATTCAGTAAATTTGTAGATCTATGTTAGATTAATTAGTAGGTTAACTGATTGACATTGAATAGGTTATTAGGAAATTGACAGGTGGAGGGGAAGGGAATGGCCTATAAGGGACAGCAGGATTGTTAATGAAAAAGAAGTAAGAAATCAGTTGTTTACACTCTTTTCTAAGGGGTATTTAAAAAAAAAAAGAGGCAGTCTCCTTAGGGTAGAGTTATGATTAATGAGTCATATTTACTATTCTGTTCCTGACAAGCTTCCTGTCATCTTTGGTACCTGAGGTAAAAGGCATAAACTTGATCAAGGAGTGGGGTTCTGCCAATGCTGCCAGTAGATATTAGGCCAAGAAAATAAATTGGGGCTCTAGTGGGTAATTTTTCCTTTACCTTCTTAGAGCAGAGGTACTTTGAAATTTAAAAAGAGAGTACTAAGTGAAAACACCATGTTTCAGTCACCTTGCAACTACTGCTTTTTTTGTTCTTCATTCCTTGGAGCTTTCTCTTAAATATAGGATCCTAGATGTTTGCTCAAAGGAATCTTGTCCTTTCTTCCCATCTTTGATAGTGAGGTGTCCCTTGTTGCCAAAATTTGCTCCCTTGATTTCGTATTTTCCCATGTTTTCCAGCAGATTGTCCTTTTAATCATATCCCACCTTCTCCTCCTCTACTTCTCTACTGACTCTTTCCTTATTGCCTTTAACTATGACCAAGCCTCCTCCATTGGCCAAAACCTTTCATTAGACCTTAGCATTCTCTCAGGCTGTAGTCTTTTCTCTTCCCTTTCCTTTTTCCAAACCTTTGGAGGAAAAGTATCTAAATTTACAGGCCTCTATTTCTTCCCTCTTTGTTAAACTCTTTGCATCCTTGCTTCTTATACAACTGCCACTGCTCTCTTCAGCTATCTTTGAATTGTCATGTCTGGTGGTTTTAGTAAAATTCTTATCCTTCTTGACTTCTTTGCTGCATTTGTCACTTGATCACTCTCTGCTCTTGGATTCTCTTTCTTTGGGTTTTTATGATACTACTTTTTCTGGTTTTCCTACCTGTATGATGACTCCTCAGTCTTCTTTGCTGTCTCATCATCCGTATCACACCCCTTTACTGTGGGTATTCACAAGACTCTGTCCTGTGCTTATTTTCTTTATCTATTTTCTCTGGGATCTCAGCAGCTCCCATGGGTTTAACTATTTCATTTCTATTATTGACTGAATCACAGTTCTGTATATCTAGTAGAAATCTCTCTCGAACTCTAATCTACCAGATACCTATTAGACATTTCAGACTGATTATCTCATAACCATCTCAATTGTCTCATGTCCCAAACAATTCATTATCTTACTCCCAAACTTCTGCATGTATGTTTATGAGAACACCATTCTTTTCATTCTCTCAAGTTCTTAATCTTGGCATTATCCTCAACGCTTTATTCTCTTTTACCCCATACATCTAATCATTTGCCAAATCTTGCTGTTTTTACCTCTGTGATAGGGACTCTTAAATCTTTTTTTGTGTTATGGACCTCTTTGAATGTCTGGTAAAGCCTATTCCTCAGGATAATGTTTTTAAATGCACAAAATAAAATACATAGGATTACCAATGAGACCAATTAGATTGAAATAGATGTATTTTTTTTCCCATATCCAAGTTTATGGACTCCTTGAAATCTAGGTTAAGAACCCTTGCTTTACCTCTCTCATATCCAATCCTGTTTCTCTGTTCACATAGCTACCACCTTAGTTCAGAATGCCCTCTGAACTGTTCAATGATCCTCTAATTAGTTTCCTCACCTCAGATCTCTTCCCATTCTAAACTCCTCTCCACACAGGTGTCAGAATAGTTTTCTTTTGATGATGATATCACCATACCATTCCTCTACTCAGTAAACTCAAGTGGCTCCAGTGGTTGTTTTCAGGATAAGATGTGAACTTTGACTTTTAAAGCCCTTCAAAATGTGATCATACTTTTCCAGTCTCATTTTACCTGCCTCCCCTTGCACTCTGTTATCCAGCCAAATTGGCCATTTCTCGGTTCCTCACACAAGATGCTTCGTCTTCTCTTTCTGTGCCTTTGTGTTGACAGTCCCGTCTGTCTGCATTGTACTTACTCCCTCCCCATGTCTACCTCATAAGATCCTTTTCTTCCTCTAAGACATAGTTCAAGCACCCCTGTAACATGAAGCCTGATTCTGGCCCCCGATTGCTAGAGCCCCCCTGAACTTTATTTTCCTGCATTTATTATTATTATTATTATTGTTATTGTTATTATTATTTTGTGTGCTTTTTGGTTAGGCAATTGGGGTTAAGTGACTTGCCCAGGGTCACACAGCTAGTTAAGTGTCAAGTGTCTGAGATCACATTTGAACTCAGGTCCTCCTGACTCCAAGACTGGAGCTCTATGCACTGCATCACCTAGCTACCCCCCTACTACATTTATTATTTTTTAAAAATTCTGTATTTACTTAGATTTGTTGTCTTCTTTGATAGAAAGTAAGAACCTTAAGAATAGGAATTATTTTTCTTCTCTCCTGTCTCCTTTTTTTTCCTCCTTTCCTTTTTTCTTGCTTTGTATCCCTAGCACCTAGCACAGTACCTGGAACTCAGGACGTTCTTAATAACTGCTTGTTGATTGATTGACTTCAAGGTTATCTAGTCCAGGGCTTCTTAAACTTTTTCCGCTCCTGACTCCTTCAGCACTTCTTAAACTGTGAAAATACTCACAGTATAAGAAGCACTGCGTAGTCCAATTCCTCAGACTCCTCCCCAACTTTCAGATGAAGAAACCAAGGAAAGAGCTTAAGTGACTTGCCCAAAGTCATACAGCAGGTAGCAGAATCAGGATTAAAACCCAGATTCTTTGATTCTAAATCCATTATTCTTTTCATTTTATCATATTGCTTGTTGATGCCTGTGTGTGTGTGTGTGTGTGTGTGTGTGTGTGTGTGTGTGTGAGTGAGTGTGTGTGAGAGAGAGAGAGAGAGAATGAATATCCATGGCCTAGTCTTTTTTTTTTTTTTTTTTTTTTTGTTAAATCTGAGCCAAGGATAAACCTACAGTTCTCTTACTCCTGGCACTTATTTTAGCATAGAGATAGAAATGGAAAGAAATTTTGTAAGTGAATATGGTAAGCAGAAATGTATCACAATAAAAAATATAGAATCTTCCACTATTCCCTGATATTTTTGATGTCTTCTTTTGTCTTACAATCATGATTACTCAGATAGAATCTCTGATTCTTTTCCTCATACTCTTAGCTCATATAGCATCTTGATAATTATAAATCGGTGGGTCTTTGTTGTGTTGGATTTTGTCTATTTGCCAAAAATCTATTTCAAAATCGTCATACTTTTTAAAATACATATTTTAAAATGTTAATAATTTTACATTATATGAAAATGCTTTTTCCTTTGATTTTCTAGTTGTTCTTTTTGATCTGCTTGAAAAATTTTGTCCTTTCTTCCAGAAAGGATTTTATATTTTGATTGGGCAGATAGGATGTTATTAAAGATCATCCTCAGTAGGTTAGTAGGAAGGGATTTATAAGTGTTGGTAAAAGAAGTAATTATTATTGCTGTTTTATTTTCCTATAAACCAAGTGTATTTATTGATTACACAGTCCTGGTCCTCTTGGGTGGGTGATATTTCTTTTTTGTAACTCAATGAATTTGAATGTTATTTTTCCTATAAACCCAGCAAATCTATTGACACTATACAGTCTCCATGTGTCTTAAGCATGTTTCTGATTGTGTCATGTACTGTTCATAATTTGTTTACATAAGGAATAACCTGCTTTTCTTTTTTACAGTTACATGGGAATTGGTCTTTCTGCTCAAGGTGTGAACATGAATAGACTACCAGGTATACTTGTGTTTGAAGTATAGTGTAGAACTGCAGGTAGCTGCTATTTGTCTTCATATTTGGGATTAGTGACAGTTTTAAATGGGCAAGGAATAAAAGAATATTTATTTTAGTTGATTGTCTAAGTTGTGGATTCAAAGGGGAGGCTGGATTGTTTTAAAGACAGGCTAAGAAAAGGGTAACTTTTATTCTTAGGATCGTAGATTTAGAGCTGGAGTGGACCTTAGAGGTGATTTAGGTTAATGCAAAGCTAAGAGTTTATCACTGTACCTTTTTATAGTCTTTTAACTTTCAAAATTAGAACTTTTTCAGTTCTAATTTCTGTATGTGGGCTTTCCCCAACCACTAATATACCCCTAAGCTGCCTCACCCATTGGGTATGTACTGAGGAATATAAACTAATTTATATATTTGTCTTAAGGAAAACATAAGTAGGATGGCAGGTATATCGCCAAAATATGTATCTTAGTGAATCTTATGTTTATCTGCATCATTCTTCCCTCCTGTTAGTTTGCAAAACTGAGTTGGATTTTTTGAAAATTTGAAATTGAAACCATTAATGTAAAGCTGTATTAAATGCTTTTTTTTAATATAAGTCAGTTCAGTTTGGCTTCAACTTGTATTTAGATGTTTTACTTGCTAGGTCATCTTAACAGCATCTATGTAATAATAAATGTTGTAAAGGATATAAAGAGCATAGTGGTATGTTTTAAATGATGTTTCATTGTTTAAAATGACAGTTAATATAGAATGAAAGTTATCTATTCTAATGTAAATATAGCATTGTGATAGCAATAATCTGTAGTTCAGGTTCTCTTCAAATGGCTTAAGGTGATCAGTGATGTTGCCTGAGGGATCACAAAATGCTTAATCTTTAGATTTGAATCACCTAGTTAACCAAGGTGATCGATTATCAAAACCTTGTCCTGTCAAACAAGAGTAGAACAGAACATCTCTCTCTCTTTTTTAAATTATGGGTTGCTTTTGAAATAAATCATGTAAAAGGCAGGACATTATATATATATTATATATGTGTATATGAACATCCTTTCAGAAAAGAACATGGTGAAGTTACCCTGCAAATAATACATTTACATGTATTTTTTTTGTCATGTGGGAGCATCCTATGTTTCATATCTAACTTCTTTTTTTATCACAAGACCATTATAATGTTTAAAAAACACTCTAATACATTGATTAGAGATTTAAATGTACAAATGAGAATTTGTTTTTTGGGTTTTTTTTGTAGCACTTCTGTATTCTTCTAATGGGCTTTTATGTATTTATCATTAATCTTAAATGAATAAATCCAGTACAAAGAAAGTAAATTCCTTACATAAAACATGAAGTACAATAAATAAATTACTGCTTTCGGTTTAGGTTGGGATAAACATTCATATGGTTACCATGGAGATGATGGACATTCATTTTGTTCTTCTGGAACGGGACAACCCTATGGACCAACTTTTACAACTGGTGATGTCATTGGCTGTTGTGTAAACCTTATCAACAATACCTGCTTCTACACAAAGAATGGACATAGTTTAGGTACTGAGATAATTTATTGCATGTAAAATAAGCAAATGTTCTGATTCTAGAACAGGTTCTTTTTTGCATTTGTCATCTTTACAACACTATAGTTATACTTGATTTTTGATTATCTGCTGTAGATGCGGTAGATACAGGGTGAATTTGTGAAAATTGTGGGAATTTTTACTTTTGTTTAAAATTATATTGTATTTCAGAGATAGAAGAAAACTATGGCAATACCACAAAATATCTAGATTAGGGAGTTTTCTGCTTTGCTGTATAGGAAACTTAGGTTTATTTTGTGGTTCATTTCCTGGTGCAGCAAAAGCTGAGAATGCTGTTCATGCAACATCATCAGCCCTTGGGGGGAGAGGGGGAGGAACAGCAGTATGGTTGAAAAAGATTAATTGTTACCAACCAAGTACATGACTTTAACATGTTATGAGGAAAGTTCTGCTAAAGAAGGATGGATGAAGGATGGTGGCTGCAATATAGAGGCATGAAGGTGAGTAGGTATTTTCTTTAAAAAAAAAAAGAAAAAAGAAAAATAGGGTGGGTCATAAGGGAGAAAAAGGATTAGTAAAGGGTTGGACGAACCTAAAACTTGAAAAATTACTAGGAAAAATGTTATTTTTTAGATCATAACACATAACACATTTAAAGCAGAATGTAGGCTTCAGTCTTGTTCCATGATTTTCATATCAGAAGCAGAATTTTACAATCTTTTCTAAGCTATCTAAAATTCCATTTTTTAAGGAAAAGAAAAGAACAACCCTAGTGCTTTAAAAATATTTAGCAGTTTGAGTCATTTTGTGGCATTTAAAAGATAAGCAGTATTCTAGGTATATGGCTAGGAATAATGCATTCCAATTCTGGGTTTTTGCAGCCCTTACCTTCATAAGTCTCTGACCTTCGTTAGCTGCCGAAATTTTACTTTGGCCTAAAATCGTGGAATTGGCTCATACGTTACCAACAATTTCTTAGGCCACCAACCTACAATTAATTCCACTTGCAATTTACCTTCTTCCAGAATGAAGACTGGGACTGGTAGTAACGCCCTTCTTGGGGACAGCCTCAGTGCATACTTCAAAGAATAACCACAAAAAAACAGCCAAAACTCAATAAGCTATAAAAACAGGTACTTTATTAACAAGGAATTATTTCTATTTGGGGAAAGTGGGAGGGGGCAAAAATAAAATAGGATAAATATAAATACACTATCTTTTAACTATGAAAAGGAGGCTGAAAGAAATTGCTCTTAGCAAAGAAATAGAATTTTAAAATCAGAATATACAAGTTAACTCTTTGTATCTTATAGATCCTTCCAACATAACATAGTAATTTTTCCAGGAAATGTTTGAATTCCCAGCTATATTAGTAATAACAATATTTCCTTGAACTGTCTGTTATTACTCTGTGTGTATTGATTTGTGGTTCCTTTTCATAATCTGACAATTAAAAATTCAAATTCTTATTACATGATTATGAATCTGGTTAAGTGCTTATGGCATATTATTGTAGCAAGGGCTGTGTCTGCCTCCTTTGCATCATAAAGGATGCTTGTTTTATGGCTGTCCACAGAGGGATTTTGATTAGGGCTACTAATAAAGATTACATATATGTTTCTTAATGGTTCAAGGTGATTGTAATGGCTAAGTTTTTTTTCCCACGAAAATAAGCTCTCATTTGTTTGCTGTTAATAGTTTTCTAGTGCAAACTTGTCAAAAGAGTCTTTGTGTTCCTACGTGATTTGGATTTTCAGGATGCTTAATTGAATGTACAAGATTGATCTTATATTACACTGGAGAAAATGAGACTAGAGTTTTGGAAACATCTAATAATAGAGAGTTGGCTCTAAACTTCAGGAGATAACATTATGATAAGAGTTGTAGTCTGTTTAGTGTTTGGTTGAATGTACAATATTGATCTTGTATTAAAGAAGAAGAAATTAGTCTTGTATGTAAACTATAATAGATGTTTTCTTCTGAGATTTTAAAAGGTAGCATGATTACAGGTAGTCTTTTTAGTTACGGTTCTTAAAATATTCATTCTTTATTTAAAAGAGTTTTTTTGGAGTGTAAGTGGGAAGGGAAGGAGACTCGACTACATTTGATTTATCAAATACTATGAAACTTTCCCAAGTCTTAAGTCTGAATATATTTTCCCTTAAGCATTTAAAAGTGGTAGGGAAGAACAGGATACCCAATAGGGTCATGTCTTAATTACTTACGAATAATTTGAGTACTTCGGGGCAGTGCCTGAGGCGTTTCTTCAAGACCAGGCAAGTAATGTTTAATTATTGTTCAGTCATACCTCTTAGGAAGTCTAAATGTCTATCCTTAGTAGAGTACTTATATTTTGTAATCTGGTCTATTGGAACACTTTCCTATACATACTAAATTAAAACAGTTTTTTAAAAAAACTGGCAATGAATATTAAAGGTAAATGAGCTAATAGTTAATTCTTGTATTTATTTTTTAAAGTTGCAACTAAATGATTTTCTTAAAATTGTCAGCTGAATACTTTAAAAGTACTTCTTTCCTCTGCGAATGAATTAAAAATTGGAGTTACTTTAAAAATTGTCAAAAAATATACCCAGCTTTTAAAAGTGAAATGTGCATGTGTCTGTGTATATGTATGTATATGTGTGTAGTTCGTTGTATAGAGCTAGATGTATGTTTTCTCTGATAGCTGTTAACCATTGACAAGATCTTAAAACTTTTGTTCCTTAAAACCAAAATAGATTTGCTATTCGAATCTTTAGGAAATGTTTGAAAAGGTTTTAATCAATACAATCTTGTCATTAGTAAAGCAAAAGATTATCAGAAAATGATCATGTTATAACATTATTGATGTCTGCAAAGAAGACAGGGAATTCCTCTTAAGAATTTGTCAATGCTGTTGTATCGATGTTAGAAAATAAAATTATAAAATTTCCTGTGTTGCACTGGTTGACATTCTTTTTTTTTTAGATTTCTGAAGAATTTGAATGAATTTTCTTTGGTGCATAGACTTTTTACTTTCTCTGCTATTAATAAAACTGAAATTAGTATATTTTGGTATAAAACTTGGACCATTTATGGTTCTGTATTTCTATTGTCAAGGCAGCATGACTGTTTTAAAAATATTTTTAAGGTATTATAAAAAGAGTGGTTTGGGAGGGGAGGGTTTCTAAATGTAGAAGCTTTGTTGTAACAATTCATAGGTGGTAGCCTTTTTAGGCCAAACTTGTATAATGTGATTATAACATAATGATTTAAAAAAATTTAAACTAACAATACCAGTACTTACACATCCAAATGAATGTTGATCTTTAATCACCTTGTTATAGGCTGTACCTTTATTCCAATAAAGCTGCTCTTTCTTGAAGTGTTTTTAGAACTAGACTTTGTAATTGCCTTCAGAGTATATTCTTTGGACTATACAATGGTGGCAAATCTTGCCACTTACTTTATTTGGAACTGCTTTCTAGGGCTTAAAAGTAATCCCTAAAGTGGAATAAGAACAATATTTTAAGCAGTAACAGCATAATAATAATAGCTCATACATGATAGGGAGTTTGAAAGTTTACAATGTGAGGTAGGAGTATGTACTGGAAGTGTTATTTTTATTTTACAGATGAGGCCAGTTAGCAAATGTTGGAGCTGAAATTCACATTGTGTCTGCTGACTCCATGAGCTGACCTGTTTCTGTATTACAACACCCTTTGTCTTTAGAATCAAAGTTTACTTAGTTGTGTAAACTGATTATCATCCAAGTACACAGCATTCTATGTTTTTGAAAAGCAATTCTAATATTGGTTATCTTTTTGTATTTTACAGGTATAGCCTTCACAGATCTACCGGTAAGATAATAACTATCTTTTTAGAGTATATTTTGTATCTTAGTTTGTATATATAAAGTTATGATAGAAGAAATATAAATATGTATGTATCGTCTGTGTTTATATGTTGTATTTAGATGCCATGCATGGGAGATCACATTCCTGTTATTACTATATGAGTGTAGACCTTCTAAGTTAGGGATTGGACTTAACCATTATATCCAGTTTTATAGGTTTTCTTTTTTTCCATTTGTTGTAAATTGGTCCACATAGAGGGTTTTAAAAGAAAATCAAATTTAAAAAAGTAATTTTTTAAAAATTTTGGAATATTTAAAATTCTACCTGTAATGGTACTTTTGAGTTTTTGTTTTTTAAAGATTGTATGTAACTTTTAATCACTACCTGCTTTTAAAGATTTTTGTGATGAAGTTCTTTGGGTTATGTCTATAGCAGACTAAGGCCTCAGTGGCCATTTGGCTTTTGGTTTACCTTAGTGCTAAGCTTATAGAACAAGTTATAGTAGATCAAACCACATTTTGTTTGCTGAATAATTCTATCTTATGGGCAGGTATGGAAATAAGAGAGTTGAGAAGTCCCATCTCCTTCAGTGGCATTTTTTGCCAGCAGTTTTGCTATTGGTTTTCTCCTACTTTTAAATTAATAAATTATTTTCTTTCTATCATTAAGCAGAGTTAATGTAGCATGGATCCAGCCCATCAGTCAGCGAAGCTATTCTCTTACAGATTTCCTTTTTGCTTATCACAGCCACAAGGGCCTATGTGAACAACCTGTGTCCTATGTCATATTTGTGCTGTTCCTACACAAAATGAATGCAACAAATCAGACCAGATCTGTTGCTGGGAAAGCTGAAGATGTTAAAAATTGGGGAGAGCTGCCCCTGCCACTGCCCTCCAAAACATTCATTTGCTTCTCTGCAGCTTAGGGGCCTGGAATCCTCTCAGAAATGTTTGTGACAGTTCTGTCAGGGATCTTCACCCCAGTTTGAGAAATATTGTGTTAATCCATAGTGTGATTAATTTAGTTACAGATTTAGGAACATGACTGCCCTTTTAGTGGTAGCGTTCTTCATTTTAAAAAGCTTTCTTACAGTAAGCTTACTGTAATATATTATTAATAATTAAATCAAGAGGCACTGTTACAGTGAATTAATCTTGGAGTCAGGGAGAAATGGGTTCAATGCCTTTTTGTAAGATAAACTGACTGTGATTCCTGGGGGAGCAGCTTAACCTCTAAGTGCCCCATGTATACCCCTGAGACTTCTTAAGTTACAGAACAGGTACCCTATCGGTGTTAATGGAAGGAATTTATTTTGTCAGTAAAATCAATGGTCTGGCCCACACAAAACAACCACAAAAGTTAAATGGTTTATATCTAACAGTTTTAAAGAGTGGACACTTATACACATTGTTTCTTTTGTAGGACAAAATTTTTAAAAAAGTTAACTTGAATTTGGTACATATAGTATATTTAAACCAGTTTTCTTCTAGCCTGTAGATTAAAGGAAGTTTTCGGTATTTTCTTTTTTTTAACATTTGAAAAGAACATAAAAATTTTTGTCTAGTTTTCTACCATACATATGAAAGGATCTATAACAGGGCTCTCTTTTTCTAGTCCATTTCAGGCAATGAACCAATGGTAGCAGTCTACTTAATCCTACATGTATCATTGGAAAACAGGCATTTCAAATCAATCCTTGTATTTTCAGGAAGTCAAAATTTATGATTTCATTTCCCTTCCCCCCATGAAAATTTTCTACTGTAATGTCGATTATGTATCCAGAAATCATATTCATTTATTTCATATGAACTAAGCCTAAGTTGGTCATCATTGAATCATATAATTTTACATCTAGAAGCAAACTTTATATATTTTGTAGTTTGAATTTTTGTTGTTAATAGTATTCTCCAAATTTGCAATAACCAGTAACTCGTTAGAACAGAATATATTTTGTCAGTATTGAATAAGTATATTTTAATAATATGTTTGGCTCTTTTATTGTGACTTTATTACTTTTATGGATGGGGTTCACTGTGTTGATAACCTTTATTGTAGAATAAGTCTTATTAGAATAATCTAATTCTTTTTAAAAACAATCCTCTAAGTATTGCTTCTAATAGAAAAATAATGTGCTTTCTCTAAGCTTCAGTTTCCTTTTTAACAAAATTAAGGATTGAAGTAGATCTCTTTCTTTCAGATATAAAAGTGTATTTCTATTGAATCAGGAAGATTGTTAAATATAGATAACATTTTGGGTTTTATTTTACTTGCACATTTCCTTAAGAGGACTTTAGAGAATTCCAGTAGAGCTTCTGTTTTCTCTCATTTTCTTTTGTTTCTGATTTCTGGTCGCATATCAGATAGTGCTTACAGCATCTGATTTCAGCCTGTGATACTTAGGCCCTTTAATATGTGTTTAAAAATATTTGTTTTTTATCTTCTCTGATTTCCTTAAGTAAATGTATCAATGAAGGGCTTAACCTGTGTGCCCTAATATCAAGCATCCATGCTGTTATTATTTAATGTATAATTGTATAACACTTCATGCCTCTCATAGTACTTTTATGTACATCACCAATTAAATCTTCATAAAAACCCATGTGAAATATGTGGGGCCAGTATCACAAATTAGGGAGTTGAAGCTCATAGAGGTTGGGATTTGCCTAGGATTAAACAGCCAAGGAAAGAGTCAGGAGTACTCGAGCATTCTTTACACAGTGTAGCCGTCTTTTAAACTAGATTACCTATGTGCCCTCCACAAATCTTAGAGGTCTGTTACTGGAATTCAGTATTTTTCTTAGACATTAGGTAGTTAGGTTCACAAAATTTTATATTATGTGCCCGTAAACTTCAGTCAATTCAAGCATTTATTAAACGCCTATTTATTTGCCAAGCATTCTAATCCATCCCCCATCTTGAGAACTCTGTGTGTATGTCTGTCTGTCTCTCTGCCTCTCTGCATGAGTGTGTGTGTGTGTATTTCAGATATCTGTTTAAATAGACAAATTCCTTACTTTTTGTAGTCTGATTATTCAACATTGCCTAACGATTCTGTATGAATATCTCCTTTACCTTTTTACTTGATGGTTTCTGTTAAATGTTAAAAGATAAAGATAGCATAGGCACAGTCAGGATCCAGTACATGTACAGTAAGGATTTCACATCAACACACTTTAAAGGTGCAGTTTACAAGAATGTATCTAAGAGTAGGCTCTAGCCAGACGTGGTAGCACACACCAGTAATCTTGCTACCAGTTAATGAACTTGAGGCTAGTGGAACTCTTGAACTTGGGAGTTCTGAGGTTCAGTGGGTTAGGCTGATTGGGTGTTTTCACTAAGTGCAGCATTAGTATGATGGGTCTCCTTGATGGAGAGGGGAATGTCGGGAGGGACAGAACCCAGGATACTTAAAGAAGGGTGAATTGGCCCTGGCCAAAAGCAGAGCAGAAGTTCAATGCCCATTTCTAACCTGGGTGAAATAAGGAGACCTATCCTTAAAAATAAATTTAAAGTGGCATTTCTTCATGCACGTGTATGAATGTATCTGTCTATATCTAAATAATCATAATAATAACTCACATTTATAGACCTTTAAAATTTGCAAAGTGCTTTATATGCATTATTTCATTTGTATATTAATATGCATAGGTTTCTTGAGGACAGAAATTATCTCTTTAGAAAAAATAATGCTGTGGACATACTTGAATGCTCAAGTCGTTTCTGATGATTTAGAAAGATGTGTGTCTAGAAACAGTTTTGTTGGGAGAAATACTTTGCTACCTTCCTGCATAACTGATTTTTGTTGACTGTTTTACATTCTGTATATGATTGTTATAGGACTAGATTATTTAATGACAATTTTAGATAACCTCTACTAATCGGTAGCTGCAAATAGTCTATATAAAATAAATTCGCTTATGCTTTTTAAAACCGACTGCATTTATTATAGTGGAAAAAAATGTTCTTTCCAAGAGAGAATTTTTGAAATTGGAGTATTAGGAAATAAACTAATGAAATATATTATCTTACAGCCAAATTTGTATCCTACTGTGGGGCTACAAACACCAGGAGAGGTGGTAGATGCCAATTTTGGGCAACATCCATTTGTGTTTGATATAGAAGACTATATGCGAGAATGGAGAACCAAAATACAGGCACAAATAGACCGGTTTCCTATTGGAGATAGAGAAGGAGAGTGGCAGACCATGATACAAAAGTAAGAGTGAAGTAGTTTGAACAATTTTCAAAAATTGCATTTTATAAAATATTTTGGCAGTTGGTATTCTTTTGATATTCAGAGAAAGTTTTCACATGCAAAGTAGTCTTTTATTAAATTATGATCACCTTATTGATAAACTTTGAATTTCTGTCACAGAGTTATTGCCTTAATTTTGAGACTAGCTGGGCAGCTAGGTAGCATAGTGGAGAGAGTGCTGGGCTTGGAATCAGGACCTGAGTTCAAATTTGGCCTTAGACACTTAATAGCTGTGTGACCCTGGGCAAGTCACTTAACTCTGTTGGCCTCACTTTTCTCATCTGTAAAATGAGCTGGAGAAGGAAATAGCAAACCGCTCTAATATGTTTGCTAAGAAAACCCCAAATGAGGTCATGAAGAGTCAGACATGACTGAAAAACGACTGAACGGCAACTGAGACTAAAATAAAAATGAGTGATTGGATGTAAACCTTTGTGTCTGACAGTACTTTGACACAGGAAAGTAGGCAACATTGTCTGGATGACATAGTAGCTGTACATGGGATTGCAGGCAGTTAACTAGAAATGACAGGTCAGATTAGGGCCTTGCATTCCTAAATTTTTGGGGTGTGAGATGCACGTTTCCTTACCCACTGTTGGGCATGCCATTGAATCAGTGAGTGACTGACCAGAATTGTTCAATACATGAACGTTAGGAGTTGCTGTTCATTTTGATACAACTGCATGTAGGAGCAGAAGTGAAGATTCCTCCAGTACTTCCATGGATTGAAATAGAATTTAGACAGTGTAATCAGATCACACATTTTAGATAGAACTAATTTTCTGTTCCCCAGTAAGCTAGTATAGAATCCAAATCTGAAATTGGTAAGATAACACAAACATGATTCAGTTACATAATGATAAACCCTTAAATAGAAATAAACTTGGAAGGCAACTTTTCAGTCTTAGAAGATTTTAAAAATACATAATTCTTCTTGAATCATGTAATTGGTTATAAATTACTTACATCCAAATTATTGCTTCCCCCCCCAAACATTAGGAAGAGTCATTTATCATCCTCAGGATTTAATTCCATAGAATATATAGTGTAGCTTTAAGAATTTAGATATGTAAAAATAAGCATCACATTATCAGTCACGCATACCTAGTAGAATAATTGCTCATATTCAGATTTGGTAGAGGATGAAGATAATTTTAGATTGTAAATTTTGCATTTTATAATAACAACAACAATAAATAGCATTTATATAGTGCTTAATTATGTGCCAGGCACCGTACTAAGCACTTTTATAATTACTATCTTGTTTGATGCTTACAACAATCCTGAGAGGTAGGTGCTATTATTATTCTCAATTTACAGATGAGGTAACTGAGGCAAACAGATTAAGTGACTTGCCCAGGTTCACCCAGCTAGTTAAGTGTCTGAAAGTGGATTTCAATTTAGGTCTTGCCGACTCTAGGCCCAGTGCCCTATCTACTGTTCAGTCTTGCTAGGTAGTAATTATTCTTCACGCGTTAATTCTATTTTAGCTCACTAGTAGAACCTGAACAAGTCATTTGTGTGTGCTAGGTAAGGCTTGAATCCCTTAAATGCTTTGTGCTTTCATATATTTAGCATAGCTTATCTCACAATATGCCTTGGAAGACAAAATTTTCTAGCATTAGAAAAATATTTATAAAAAGGTAATATTAAAAATGTCCCTCTGCTTCTGGTGAAATGAATGATAACTTTGCTGGCCACCTAGTTCTCTAGTGCCATTGCCTCCTAATGTGACATTGTCATGACAGCTTCAATCAGCACTTTGAAAGAAGCAGGGTCCTTCAACTTTGTGCACCAAAGTCATCATCAAGAATGAAACTGTTGGGGGCAGCTAGGTGGTGCAGTGTATAGAGCACTGGCCTTAGAGTCTGGAGGACCTCAGTTCAAGTCTGGCCTCAGACACATAACACTTACTAGCTGTGTGACCTTGGGCAAGTCACTTAACCCCGATTGCCTCACCAAAAAAAACAAAAACCAAAGAAGAATGAAACTATTAGAGCCTTGTAACCTGGATGATAGTTATGACTGGATGCTATTAGAGTCTTGTGGGGGAATAAATATAGCTTTACTAGTTTCTGTGATTTTTCTAGATCGTATTTAGTTACCAAGAACCCTTGGCATAATAATATCAGCAAGTTGACATTTGTTTCCTTGATATCCTTACTTATAAAAGAGGAAAGAAGAGGTAAACTATTTAGCTGTAAGCAGATATGTGTAGTTTTAATAAAATAATTTGAATCGATTGGTTGATGGAGTGGTAGATAATTTTATTGGTAAAACTGTTCCCTTTGGTCAAGTAAGATTTCTTTTGTCAAGTAAGATTCACTTAATTTTTGCAGAATGTTTAGTTTACCTTAAGGGGAAGAGAATAAGCATTTATATAGTGCCTCCTATGTGTTAGGCACTGTGGTAAGTGTTTTACAAATATTATCTCATTTGATCCTCACAACAATTTTACAGGGAAGGTGTTGTTATTATCATCCTCATTTTACAGTTGAGGAAACTGAGACAAACAGGCTGACTAGCCTTCAGGTCCTTTACCTACTAAGTGTTTGAGACTGGATTTGAACCTAGTTCTTCCTGACTCTAGACACAGCACTCTATTATAACATCTAGCTGCCTCAGGAAAACCAAAGGTGGTCCTAGTATGTATTTCAGAAAAGCATAAGGTTTATGTTAATTAACTGGAGATTGTTCTTCTCTTTTATATTAAATCTTTTTAATGAATAATTTAATTGACTTTCTATTCAATGTAATTCAGTACTGTTTATCTGTCTATGCAGTTCCACAGTATTGATTGAGAGATTAATCCCTCACCATTCACTTATTTAGAATTTATGTTAGCTGTTTCTTCTTCATGATTCTTAATGTCTTTTTTGCCTTAGTTTTTCTAATTTTTTTCCCCCCACAGGTTACCAGTGATTTCTTAAGTACTACATCTCTGATAGCCTTTTCTTTGTGTTTATCTCCTAGAACTTTTGTAGTTTTTAATTACGTTGATCATTCCCTCCTTATAACCTTAGGGATCCCCCTTTGTCTCATGGCAACAACCCTTCTTTCCTGGTCCTCTTTTTAATTTCTAACTACTTTTTTCACCTCTCTCCTGCCTGTGAAAAGTATGACTGTTTCCAGTCTCTGTCTTGGGCCATCTTCTCATTGCCCACTCATTCACTCATGTTCCTCTCTGTTCTTTCTCTCTTGAAGATCTCATCAGGTCTAGTGGATTTAATTATTTTCTGGCAGGTGTCTCATTTACATATCAAGTCCTAATCTCTATCCTTAGCTCCAGCCTCATATATTCAGGTGCCTGTTGGATATCTCCACCTACTGCCTTCAATACTTGACACTCAGCATTTCCAAAACCTGAACTCCCATCTCCTTGCTAAAGCTTTACCTCTTCTAAACTTTTCCATTTGTCTTGATGACATCATCTGGCTCTTTGTTTACATTCACCCAGCCACTACCCTAGTTCAGGCCCTCATAACCACTTGCCTGGACTGTAGTACTAGCCAGGAAATGGGTCTCCTCCTTTTCCTTGTGCCAAAATAAACTTTTTAAGGCACACGTCCAGTATAAGATACAAACTTTCAGCCTGGCTGGCATTTAATTCTCTCTCTACTAGCCTACCTTTCCAGCCGCATAACTCTCCATGTACTTTTCATTCTAATTTAGCTGATCCTCAAACTTGACATTACA
Organism: Vombatus ursinus; assembly: GCF_900497805.2. NCBI lineage: Eukaryota > Metazoa > Chordata > Mammalia > Diprotodontia > Vombatidae > Vombatus > Vombatus ursinus. The sequence continues at coordinate 12,063,951 of NW_020940355.1, forward strand.
TCTGAGATCTCTGTGTGTTCTTTCTAAGCTTAGAATGTATTCCTTCTGCATTTCTACCTTTCAGATTCTTTATCTTGCTTGATGGCCCAACTTAGATGCCGCTTTTCTGATACAGTCTTCCTTGTTCTCTTCTACTTGCCCCCAGTTTTTTTTTTTGACTGGGCAATGGGGTTAAGGGAACTTGCCCAAGGTCACACAGCTAGTAAGTATCAAGTGTCTGAGGCGAGATTTGAACTCAAGTTCTCCTGATTTCAGGGCTGGTGCTCTATCCACTGTGCCACCTGGCTGCCCCCAACTTGCCCAATTTAAGTATTTTGAAGTATTTTAAAGTATTTTCCCCGTCAAATAGTATCATGGTATTTTGTCTGGATCTCTTCTTTGCTTCTATTACTGGCTACCTTGTATTATTTTATTATACTTATGTGCATGTCTCATCGTCTTCAGCAGAATGTTTTTGAAGTCAGGGACTATTTTGTTTTTTTGCTTTTGGAATTTGTATCATCTCTCACAGTGAGATATATAGGAAGCATATAGGAAGCACTTAATAAATGTTGAATGAGATTCAGCTATCCCTACATTCCCAATAACACTTTAGCTAATCACAGGGTAGAGGAGGACACATTTGAATATTATACTCATAGAATTTAGGGGAAGAGTATGGTCGGTGGAAATGAGAAAGGATAAGGAAGAAGTTATCATGTTCAGTAGAAGGAATTCTGAATTTGGAGTCAGAAGGCCTGGGTTTGAATCATGGCTTAGCTGCATATGATCATATGCGTATGACAGCAGATGACGTACTTCACCTTTCTGCGCCTCAGTTCTCCTCATCTGTAAAGTGATGGAAATGGAGTAGATGACTTTCTAGATCCCTTCCAGTTCTAAATCTGCTCCCTTGTGAAGGGAGCAAGCATTAAGAAAAATAGATGACATTTATGCTCATGAGACTTCTAGGAAGTAGCAATCTAAGCGTGTTTGGCCTTTAGAACATTTTTTTTTTCTTTTTAGAAAAGCTACATAGATGTATGACACATGATTATTTAGGCATCTTTAAAAGTTGAGGTCTGAAATGTTCCTATATTCTGAGAAATACTTTTAAACACAAATTATAGAATGAAATATATATGTATATGTTTCTAATTAAGGATATGTTCATTCTTTTTTTTTTTTTTTAAAGAATGGTTTCATCTTATTTAGTACATCATGGGTACTGTGCCACAGCAGAAGCATTTGCCAGATCTACAGACCAGACCGTACTAGAAGAATTAGCTTCAATTAAGAACAGACAAAGTAAGAACTCAGTGCAGTATGGTTAATGTTTTATTTAGGGTTTAAGTTTCAAGCTGTGTCATTTTTGTGAAGTTTGCTTCCAATGCTTTTCATTTTAAATTGTTCATTTATATAATTTCAGAATAATTTTAGATCCACAAAGTTCATTCTAATAAACATTTTGATGGTCAACTTCAGAGAGAATGAATAAGAAAAAGAATTGTCATGTAATTCTGTGTATTGATACAAAAATAATTTGCAAAAATTTTTTGGTAAGAAATGTCTCCCTAAAAAAAAAAAGCAAAGAAATGTCTTCCTGATTGATGGCCAAGCCCTTTGTACCTACTTGCAAGGAAAAAAAATCATATATTCTCTTAACTTTGAAGCCAAAAGATTCTTATGTAGAAGATATTAAAAATAAAAAATGATTTAAATAATTGGTGGGGACTGGTGCTAATGAAGCCAAAGTTGTTACGTCTGTTGCTACAGTGGCAAATTAGTTTAACTTTAATGGTCGTGGACTATATCAGAATTTGTTTTATTTGTAACAGAGGCAATTTGACATGAGTATACTTAACTGCTTTTGAAAAAAACTGCTCAGTTTAAAGCCATATTAATGTGTAAAGCTTAGCTTATTTTTTTAGACAAGAATCAGATAAAGGATTTTATTTGTTTTATGATTCTTTAGTTTCCATAATTACACTTGAAACTGTAGTGTTTACTTAGCATTTTTCATCATTATGTACATTGATCTATATTGTATATATTGAACATAGGTGTATGACTTTCTGTTTTTTGATTACATGGGCATAACCAAATATAATAGTGCCCTGACAAGTATTACTTCAAAATAACATCATTCTAACATTTTAAACAAAAAGTACTATGGTGTTAATCTGGCTGAGACAGTCATATTTTTGGAAGAATGAGTTACTGCATGAGCCCTAGTATAATTAATATCTCTTAATGTTGGTTTGCTTATTTGTCACATTGCTTACTAAAGTATTCAAAACATAATTTCTATGTAACTTAGTTTCCCACCAGTAATATTGTTTTGCCTAAAATAATTTTTTTAAAGTGAGCCATTTAATGTTATTCTTCATGGTATGCCTATATCCCAAAATGTGGCTTCTCCTTTCTATTTGAGACCAAGGCTTTCAAGGGAGATATAGAAACCTATCATTGAGAGTAAATAATAAACAATTACTGCAGACTTTTAGGTACCTGGCTTTTAGGTTTTTAAAAAGTTAACTTTTTACTTCATTTTAATGAACAGGAATTCAGAAATTGGTATTAGCAGGAAGAATGGGAGAAGCTATTGAAACAACACAACAGTTATATCCAAGTTTACTTGAAAGAAATCCTAATCTCCTATTCACATTAAAGTGAGTTTCTCATAGGTGATTTGATGTATAGTACTGCAATTGCTTTAAATTTAATTTTGCTTTTGTTTAAATATTTGTAAGATTCTTCCTTTAAAATGGAATGTTTAAATAATGAAAACATGCATTGTTAAAAAATACAATATTTTGTTAACTGACAATATTTTACTTCTGTAATTCTTCATTGTAAGATCTATAATTAGGCTCTGTATGTCTTTTTTATTTTTAAAATAGCTCCTTGCAATAAATCTTTTGGGACTTCTTTTTTAAAAATTAACCTGTTTCCTCAATATTTTTTGCATTAAAAAATCTTGGTTCTAGAGTTGTATTTCCCATGGAAAATCTCGATATAAGAGAGTAGATCTTATACAGACTCGTTTTGAATGATACTCATTTTCTTGAGACCTTATTAACATCATTCTTAGGCATATGATTGATTTAAAATAAAATCATATTTTGTTATTTTGCTTAACTTAAATCATCTCATCTCAAATTATTGGTTACTTTAACTCCTTTTAACAAAAAAAAAAAAATACCTCCTCTTCCTCCCTTCCCACCATCCCCAGTATTTACATACAATATTGGAAAAATTCTGAAATTTATTTATTTATTTATTTATTTTGCAAAATCAATCACTTAAAATTCAGATCATTAATTAATATGCAGGATGCTGTCAAATACATTGAGATAAAGCACCACGTTTAATGCCTTTGTGTAATATATACTATAATGTCATCTTTCTTTTATTCTTTAGGGTTCGGCAGTTTATAGAAATGGTGAATGGTACTGATAGTGAAGTAAGGTGTTTAGGAGGTCGGAGTCCAAAGTCTCAAGACAGTTATCCTGTTAGTCCTCGACCATTTAGTAGTCCAAGCGTGAGCCCCAGCCATGGAATGAATATCCACAGTTTAGCATCAGGCAAAGGAACTACCACACATTTCCCTGGTGAGGTTCATCTAGAGAACTTGGTATTTTTGCTTTTCCTTACAATTTTTAATAAGTGGGTAAAAAGTACCGTAAAATGTTTTTCAGAAAGTTTCATTTGAAAGTAAACATTAAATGCTGATTTTTAGCCAGTTGGTATTCTTTGGTTGATTTCAACATGGTCAGAGCTCAATGACGTTTGTTGTTGTGGATGTGTTATATACAGACTTAGAGTCAGGAAGATCTCGATTCAAATCCCACCTCAGATACTTAGTTCTGTTACCCTAGACAAGTCACTTCACTCCTGTGCCTCAGTTGTCTTAACTGAAAAATAGGTTTAGTCTAGGTGGCTTCCAGTGGCCATTTGAACAATAAATATATGGTTTTGGGCTTCTTAACTTTGGGGTTGAGAGAGTGAAATGTCTATAGGAACATTAATATATAAATTGTCATTAAAACAAATTGTCATTAACACTTATCAGTTGAGTGGAGGTGACAGTTTATTGATTTCCCTACCCTCCCCCCCCATTAACAAGCAGGGGGGGTGGTAGAGAAAGACCCTTGTAACAAATATGCATAGCAAGTAAAACAAATTCACAATGTCCATCCAAGAATGTATGGGTGTGGTGTGTGTGTGTGTGTGTGTGTGTGTGTGTGTGTGTGTGTGTGTGTGGCTTTTATCTGAAATCTTGTCATAGTGTAACAAAGTGGGCCAAACTTTTTAAGGGTATGGGTTGTCACTTAGAAAGTATTTTCAAGTTACATCAGCTGGATCTGAAAGTAGTATCTAATTAAGGCTGAATTTTATCTTTCCATTTATTTTGTAATAACCTAGATCAAATGGCAGGGAACATCTTATTTATTTGTATGTGTCATATAAAATCCACCAAAATCCATAGTAAAATGTTACAATGCAATCTACCTTAAGCATATACATCTTTTGAATAAGGTTGCCATGTATTTCGCTAGAGAATATGTACTAATATTTTGGATACTAACGTGTTCTGACGCATAGGAAACTCACAATAAATATTAGAATTTCTTCACCCCCTTTCAAAAAGGTTTGAGTTCATTAGGAAAATCACCTTTGTTGTCAGTGGCTCAGTTCCCATGTAATATAAAGATTACATAATATTTATATCATTAAATAAATCTGTTATTTATATGGTGCCTGACCTAATAAATGCTTTTTCATTTGTTATTTGAGATTTTTATTGTCTTGTGCATTATGACTAATACAGATTGTGGAATGTTTTGCTAATTAAATTTAGACCCTGACCACATAAGCAAATTAAATTACTTTTTTCTTTTATTATTAAATCTTTTATTCCTCTTTTCTTTAGGTTTTGAAAGTTGTAGTAATGGAGTAATATCAAATAAAGCACATCAATCCTACTGTCATAGTAAACACCAGTCAACCAGTTTAAATGTCCCAGAACTGAATAGTATAAATATGTCAAGGTCACAACAAATTAATAGCTTCACCAGGTAAGCAATCACTCTAGGCTTTATAGCTTAGTTGCTAGTAGCAGAATATTAAAAGTGTGGTCTTAAGTGGTCATCTATCCGTACCAGGAAAAAGGCATCAAGGATCGGGGAAGAAGAAACAGAGCCTGAGGCTAGAGAGGGATGAGTGAGAACATAGCCCTTGTGGTGGTGGTGCTGGTGGTGGTGCTGGTGGTGGGTGGGTGGATGTGTCTCCCTCTGTGTCTGTGTCTGTGTGTTGTGAGAGAATCAGAGTCATGCTGAGCCCTAAGAAAGGTTAATTGACTTAACCAAGGTTACGTCTATTAAGTAGTCACAATTAGGCATTATTAGGCAATAGACGCTAGCCTTCAAACCTAATACACATTGATTATGGTTTCTGTGGGAAAGTGTTTCATGGAATACAACAAGATCCTCTGTTACCATAGGCAAGGAAGATTAAGCACCAAAGTAGAAAATGTACTGAACAAACAAAATCAGGTGACCTAGGTTCTAGTCCCAGATTGACCCCTGAGTAGAAAGGAGACATGTTCTGTCTGCCTTAATCAAGTTTGAGGCAGCAGCAGAATATTGGATTAGATATCCTGAAATTAAGCAGATCAACAAATGAAAAAAGGAAGAAAAAATGTGAATACATTGTTTTGAGATTTCTATTAAAAAATCAAATTGGAAATAGTGATATCGGATTATTTCCCTGTGGAAAAGGGCAGAGGAGAAGAAGATTTGAGAGGGATCAATTCATAGATTTAGTTGATTCTGATATCAAGTAGAATGGAAAAGTACAATTATAAAGGATAGTTTAACGTCAAGGTTTGATAGTGCCATGGAATTTAGGTGGCTTAAGAGACGGTGCTAACGTGCTGGAAGGATGAGATTTAAGTAGAAACCCTGAGACTTGACTACAGGTTGGGTTTGTTTGTTTTTTTTTAAGCCTTTTGAGGGTCTTTTGGAAGAAGGTAAAGAAAAATATTAAGCTATTGAGAACATTTTGAGGAAGAAGACGAATTCGAGCAGTTTAGATCTAAATGTGAGAAACAAATAGCTTTATAGGGGTGGACTTTTGAGAATAGAGAATAACTGCATTCTGGGTAGGGTGTGGAAAGGAGCTAGAAAAATGAAGGGATTGATGGCGTTTCATGTCGTGGCTGGTGGTTTGTTGCTAGGTAGGAACAGAAAAGTATTTTTTCATTGGTGTATTGATTATTGTGAGGGTTGAATGAGAATGTATAGGAAAATAAATATTTTGAAAAAGAAAAAGCTTTTTTTTTTCTATATATACTTTTTTCTTTCTTTCACATAAGTCTACGTCATCTGATAGGAGTCAACCATGTATTTATCATGAACATATTAGTTTTGACTAAACACCTTTGTAAAGTTGTGCTGTATTACATTATGAAGTAACATAATTAGAAGTATGGTTGAGCGAGACTGTATTTTAAAACTTTTTACAAGTATGTAATTTCTTGTAATTAGGTTTGTTTTTTCCTTTTGCAGCAATGATGTAGACATGGAAACTGATCACTATTCCAATGGAGTTGGAGAGACTTCATCCAATGGTTTCCTAAATGGTAGCTCTAAGCATGACCACGAAATGGAAGAATGTGACACCGAAATGGGTCTGCAGTGATATTTCTTGTATTTTTAATAAAAATGGTAGCTGCAAGGTTATGTTCTTGTTTGTGCTCATTAACAACTGACAGACACAAATTGAATTTACAGATGTGTGTTTTTTGGATTTTAAAGTAATATAGTTTACTTAATCTGGTTTTTTGAGGGGGATTATTAGAGGAAATTGAAGAATACAGAAGCGAGTTACCATTCTCTTTCAAATAATTCCTTTGGAAATAGATTGTCTAATACTTTTCCTTACCAAATAATTTGGGGCTATTCCTAAGTAATTTATTTTTCTGGATAAAATTATTACATCTATTGGCAGTAGTGGCAGTTTTCAAATTAGTGTTAAAACCTTATGTGCATATGAAGGTAGGGGATGTATAAAGTCCTGTTTATTTAGATATAATCCAGAAGTCAAAGTTGGATAGGGATAGTTTTTGTTGGCTTTTTTATCCCCAGCCAAACTGAACTCCCTATAATAGAGCTGTCATTCTAAATCTTAATAGCATGCTTAGTTGCACTGTTCTGTTACCTTATATTGCAAATGGTACCACACAGTTCAGTGATTATCAGAATTCTCCACAGTTGGGAGAGTTAAAATTATTGAAGCTTTTAAATGATTTATTCAGCAGAAACTCCATGGCAGCATTGGATTTCTTCAGTATGTTGAGGTAAACACATTTATTCAATTGTTAGTAAAGAAACAAATGTTTCTAGAGTGTTTATAAGGAAATGTGCTTTTTATAAATGCAAGGATATGTATTACCCTTTTGAAAATAAACTTATTAATAAAGAACTATATACCTTTTTAAAGCAAAAAAAAGTAGTTTAAAAGCATCTGCAACTTCTATTTATGTTAATGATGGAATCAACTTTGGAAGAACATCTTTTATTTTAGAAAGTGATTTGGCAATTAAGATAATTATTGTTGAATCATTTTCTTACATGACTTTTCATTGTTAAGATATATGGCCTTAGTAAAGACTTAGTGAGATTGTTCAAGGGTTAAATAGTCCACCTCTTGATTTACAGAAATTTGATTTTACCTTGTTCTCAATAGTTAATTCCATTATTTCCTGTATAGTATTTAGAGCAGCCTGACATATAATGTGACCTTTTTGATTTAATGCTGCTTGGGGACTTTAAAAGTAACATTTTCCATTATGCCAAGTTTTAGTCTTCTGTTGCCCTCTTATAATTTACCTGTTTGTGTATTTTAAGCTTTTGTAACTTGGAAAAGGTAAAGATAGTATTAGAAACACAGCACACCATAATGAGATGCCCAAGGGTTACATGGAAATCAGGAAAAGGAATTTGAGTCTCCTTGTCCCTAATTCATGTTTATTATTTGGATTCTTTGCTTATTTTATAAATGGATAAAATGTTAATGTTCTAATGTTAAATGTTAATTGCACTATAAAGCTAGACATCTAAGTCAGACTTCATTAGTATATATTTCTTAGTTGAAATATAAGGTATATTTCATGAGTGGAATTGTCTTGATTATATTGTCATTTTGATTAGGGTAATAATAGGTTTGATTTTTTTTTTTTTTTTTGGTAATATTACTGACGGAAGGTCATTATTTTGTAGAAGTTGATTCAAGTCACTTGAGGCGACAGCTTTGTGGAGGAAGTCAAGCAGCCATTGAAAGAATGATCCACTTTGGAAGAGAATTACAAGCTATGAGTGAACAACTAAGGAGAGAATGTGGCAAGAACACTGCAAATAAAAAAATGTTAAAAGTGAGTTGTTTTATCTTTGGGTGTCAGGGTAGGGAAAGCATTGTAGTTGAAATTGTTGGTAAGTTTTGTTTTTTAAAAAATTTCTCTCAGTGGCACCCTGTTAGTTGAGAGTCAAGAATGGTTTTATTGAGCAGCATACATAATTATAGCAGGTAAGGGAAGAGGTGTATGATTTCCTTTCCAAGACAGAATGCAGGTAAAATAGAGGACTTAAGATGCCAAGGCTTTTAATTAGGCCCTCTTTCATTAGCGAAATATTAAAAAATACATAGTTGTTATCTAGAATGAAGGTAATGAGCAAATGGGCATAGTGTCCATAAATAAATTTACATCTTTCTTGAGTTGTGTTAACAGGTTGTGTTTCTTGAAAGTACAGGAGTTGTCTGAGATCAAACTGGCCTTGTAAAATTTTCATGATCCTGTGAATTTTTCCAAAGTTCTCTCTCAAACCTGTGAGTACATGAGGAAGGAAATAACCATATCTATGCCATAACCATGACCTCATTACTTCTGTACCTCAGATTCTCTCTATCATCCTCACTCTCAAGGAATTAGCCGATTCTCTCTGAACCCCTCTAATTGTTCCTTTGATTCCATCCCCTTTTGTCTCCTGGGAGCTTACCCCTTCTATTGTCCACTTTCTCTCATCATCAGTCTCTTTATCCAGTGGCTTCTTCCTTGCTACCTACATATCTTCCCCAAACTCAGAAAATCTCCACTTAACTCTGCCATCCCCTTAAGCAATTGATGATATCTTCTTTTTTTTTTGCCAGACTCTTAGAGAAAGATGGCTAGACTTTTTCACTTTCCATTAAATTCTCAAATTCTCCGTACTACTTCTCTGAAATTGCTCTTTCCAAAGATACCAGTAATAGCTTAATTGCTGATAAATCCAGTGGTCTTTTTTGAGTCCTTACTCTTCTCAACCATTCTACAACTATTGACATGTTTAGCCATCCCTCCACTTATGTGCTATCGGCTCTGTGGTTTTCGTGACATAGCTTTGTTGTAATTTCCTTCCTGTCTGGACTGTTCCTTTTCAGTTTCCTTGATCATTATTTATGTCTTCCCTTCTTTTTTTGTGTTTTTACCCCAGGGCCCTGTTGTGAGTCCTGTTCTCTTTTCTCTCATGGGGATCTCATCAGCTGTGACTGACAAATCCATATATCCAGGCCTCATTTTTTCTCTTGAGTTCTATGACTACCAGGCTGCTGGACATCTCTGCCTGGGTGTTCTTGTTTCTGTCAAGGCTATGCTACTTCCAGTAACCTAGTTACATGGTCCAGGAGTTATTTGTAACTCTTCATGCTCTCTTAGACTCTTCATAGCCAGTCTATTGCCCAGTCTTGTGTTTCTGCCTGCACAAATGGTCCCTTGCGTCTGTCATCTCTTTATTTCTACTCAGACCACAACCACTCTCTTTGTGGCTCTTGTCACTATTAGCCCGGCCTACTGCAGTATCCTCCTGTTTGGTGTCACTGAATCAAGGCTCTGATCTATTCAGTGTCTCTCCTACATGCCTGCTGAGCTGATACCCTTTCAGAGCCTTTAATTGCATCTAAAATCAAATACGTTTGACATCTTTTGTAATGTAAAACACTTCACAATCTGGCTCCCATTGATCTTCCCTATCTGATTTCATCTTATTTTTCCCTCATGCACCGTGTGCTCCCGCCAAACTATCCAACTTGCTCTTTTCTGGTCGTGACAACTCCATTTTCCACCCTTCCCTTCTTTTGCTCAGGCTGTTTGCCCGTATGTGGAATGCTTTTCTTGCCTCAAAATCCTTAGCTTATTTCAGAGTACAGTTTAGGGGTCCCCTTCTACAGAAGCACCAGCCTCATCCAACCCTGCACTTAGTGCTTCCTTTACCATTGCTTTGTATTTACTTTGTATCTATTTTGCATATTTACTTAACTATGTACTGGCGGCTCCTTGGTAAAAGTCAAACTCCGTGAGGGTGGGAGTGATCTGTGTATAACCTTTCTTATACTAATGCATAGAATAGATACAGATGGAGCAGTTTGTGTTTAAATTGTTGAATTTAATTCAGTTATGGAGCATCATAGCTATGTTACTTCTTTCTTCAAAAGAAGAGGAGGTGTGGTACCAAGGATGCCCCATTATTCTTTGTTAAAAAGAAATTATTGGTCACTCTTTGCATCACCTTAATTTTGAAGTGTTTCCTTCCCTTCTTCTTTACTCAGTCAGCCATCTTTGTAACAGAATAAAAAATAGTGAGGGGAAGCAGATCAGCAAAACCAGTCAACATACCAGCTGACTCGTAGAGTGTGTGCCTCATTTCATCCCTGCAAATGAAGGGTAGGCAGTACATTTTTTCTAGCTTTTCTCTGGGGCCAAACTTGGTCTTTTATAATTATATACCATTGAGCTCTTTTTCTTTCTTTCTGTGTGTGTGTCTGTGTCTGTATTTTCTCATGATTCTGATAATGTCACTCTAAAGTTCATGTAAGTCTTCCCATACTTTTATAAAATTTTTCATATTCCTTTTTGAGGTAAGGCAGTATTCTGTTAAATTCATGTACCACAATTTGCTTAGCCATTCCCCCATTGATGGGCATCTACCTTGGTTCTAGTTCTTTTACTCGTACAAAAAAAGCACTATTATAAACATTCTGGTATATAGGAGATCTTTCTACGTTAAAGGATATGGGTATTTTTTTTTAGTGTAATTCCAAATTGCTTATAAAGTCAACAGATAACATATAATTCTTACGGTTTGCTGAGTGCTTTACATGTTTTATCTTATTTCATCTTCATAGCAACCCTGTGAGGTGTAGGTGCTATCATTATCCTCATTTTACAGGTAAGGAAAAAGTCTGAGAGAGTTTAAATGACTTGGCCAGCTAACATGGCTGTAAGTATCTGAAGCAGTATTTGAAAACCAGATCCTCCTGATTCTCAAGTCCTATGTTCTTTTTAATGCAATATATTAGCTCTTTAAGGATAGTCCATCGCAGTCAGGCATTGGTACTTTTCTTATTTATCTAAAAAAGAAGATGAAAAGAAAGTGGTGAATTTGTTGTGACTTTGAGACTGACATCTGGAGGGTAGGGAAAAGGAAAAGTATATGCCCCCTCCTCTTGACCCTGAATTTGATAAAGCAGTTCCCTATACTACCAAATGTTACTGAGTCCCAGTTGTAATAAAATGAGTACAAGATGGGATAAATGTATGTTGACCCAGGACATGTCCTGGAAGATTTTATTTCCTAGTTTTGTTGTAATTTGCTTGTTTATCCTAAAAATAAAATATAGAGAGAGGCATCTATTATTTGATGATTATTGTTTTAACAAAGTATTTGCATTCTGGTCTTCTAAAATGACTCTGAACTTAAAAGCTGTCCTTGTTGAGAATGTGGTGGGGATCTCCCAGGCCCTTATTTTATAGATGAGAGTAACTGAGGCCCAGTAAGGTTAAGCACCTTGCCCAAGGTCACACAGGTAGTAAGTGTGGGGTGCCAGTTTCGAACCAACTTCCTGTGCTCCCAAAATAGATGTGTTTTTCCACCATGCCACACTGCTTCAACAACCACCTGTGCTGTGGTACTTGAGTAATAAGTAAGACCTGGATTCTCAGCAGGAAAGTAGCACGAGGACCCAGAGACTATAAAAGGCTCGCCTTTTCTTTCAGACTTCTTGGCTTCATGCATATCTGAAAACAACAGACAAGAAGACAGAAAAAGAAAAAGAGTGACATATCAGCAGGGGTTGAGGAGAAGCAGATCACAAAGGCAGAGAAGGAGACAGACAAAAGAAGACCTCCTGTAGCCCCATAGCTACTGAATCCATACCCTTTGGAGGCATAATACATCTCAGTTGTATGAAGAGCTATCTGGCAGATTTCTTGAAATTTGAGATCTCTAATGTGTGTCTGTTCAGAGTGGGGGAAGTCATTGAGGTGCTGATATAGTTCTGTGCTATACCTCAATAAAAATAGAATTTTTTTGGGAGGGGGTGCCATAAATAGGGCAAGGAAGAACCAAGAAACCACCTGTGTTTTTATATCAGCCTGCAAAGAAGTGTACCTGTCACCAGTTATCAGTACTGTAGTTCAGTATCTATATCCCATTATGTTAAAATGTTCACACTGATACAAGTCAAAAAGGAAAAGTTTATATATATTCATTTTTGTACAAAAAGTAAATCAGCAGTTATTTGGAAAAATAATTATTTTTGTACAGTAACTTGCTGTAGAGAAATTTAGAAGAAACTGGAGGAAAACTTTTATTAGGTAACAGTGCTAAGAAGACCTCTGTTACTTAGGTAACTTAAAGATGTTCTAAAGCTAATCCATAAACTTCTGAATGATTTTTCATGAAAACATATGAGGTTATACTATAGTTTAATTTTTAAAAGAGATTAAATGAAGGTAGAGGTCATTTTGTCTTCCTTTTTGAGTTTTGATTTGGCTTTTTTATTGTCTTAGTATAGATTACTTAAAATATTTTAAATGACAGACTTCTAAAGATATTTTAAGACCACATCCAAATTGCAAGGATTTTCAAGAGCAAGAACTGGAGGGAAGGCAGAGTGCAATTATAAAATTCCTTTGGATTTCCATTTCAGTGTTGTTGAGCTACCATTTTCCAGGAAGCTCAGAAGATGGCATTTTGTATCCTATTCCTATAGATTGAATTGCAGAAAATTGACTTATTTCTTCATTTTGATGAAGAAAGTTAGGTGCAAACTATTTTGAAGAACTCCCATCATAACTCCTCTCCCTTCAGTATTCTATTTAATGTCTTTCAGTTCCCCTACTTTACTTTTGTCTAGATGCAGGTGAGATGGGTAGCTGAATTGGCTCTGGGTTGTGAGAGGTGGGAGGCAGCTTGCTGGTGAGTAGCTGAAGACCTAGGCATGGGCAGTGCTGGGCAGGGTAGCAAGGGTTGGTCAGAGGGGCAAGGAGAAGCAAGGAATAAGGGTTGCTTGGTACTAACTAATACACTGTTAGCAGAGCTCTGATTTATAAAACTGTTCTAGGAAACAGTTCGGGATTATGTAAGAAGTTCCCAAACTTTACAGTCTTTTGATCCAGAGATTCCACTACTGGGTATATCCTAAGAAGGTTAAAAGTAGAAACAAAGGTCTCATATTATTCCTAAATTAAATATTCTTAGCAACACTTTTTGTAGTAGTAAAAAACTACAAATAGCAAGTGTCAATTGGTTTGGGAAATTGTTGGATAAATTATAGTATATAGAATATTATTAGAAAATGGCATTTTATTATGCTTGTAAGAAATTATAAATATGAAAAGGTAAAGAATTATGAGAAGATTAGTGTGACTCGATGCATAGTTCAGGAAGCAGAACTCGAATATAATGACCACAATAATGTAAGCAAAAGATCACTAATATAAAACCAAACATAAGTTTTAATGACTAATCTTTACCCTAGGAAAAGTTGAGGGATTGTGCCTGCCTTCTTTTCTTGGAGAACTGGGGGTGGTAGGGTAGAGCGTAATATAGAATGTTGCATAAACTGTTATGTGTTGGTAGATTTTGCTTAATTGATTGTCTTTTGTTACAAGGGAAGGAGGGCAGTGTCAGTTGGTGATTTTAGGGAGATGGTATGGCAAGTAGTATAAGGAGAAATAACTGACATATAAAACAGCTTCAGTAAAACTTTGAAGAATTACTTGGCTTTTGAGAGATCGTAGAAATAATTTCACTCTTTGGTTTTTCTTTTAATCTCTATAATCATAGAGATTACAGATTTAGAGCTAGAAAGTATATCAGAGGTCATTTTAGTCTAGCTCCCTTCATTTTATACATGGGGAAACAAGGCTGTGAAGGTCAAGTCCTTCATTTTAGCCTTTTGAGAGGTGAGGGTGGGAAGAAGGTGGTAAATTCTGGATGATTCCTATCTAGACATTAAAAAGAGTGAAAAATTTTGTCATGCATGAAAATAGGCTTTGTACCACACTTATTCTAAAAGTGACTTGATAAAGGTTAAAGGCATAAAAAAACCCTAGAAAGAAAAGTTAGAATAGTATACAGTGTAATGTTCACATACATATTTATTAAGAGTAAGCAGTTTACTATTGATCATTTGTTACCAAGGTAACAGATTCACAAAGTCTTAAGATCTAGAGGACTTTGGAAGTGTCACGGGCCTTTTTCTAACCTCTGCAAAGGAGGAACCTGCCACCTCCAAAAGCATGCCTAATCAAAAGGGAATTATTCCTTATGCCAAGTTAAAATCTGTCCTTAAGAAATTCTGCCCATTGTTCCTAGTTTTTGGGTTGAAAAATGAATAATTCTTTCAGATACTTAAGATAATTTACTTAAATCTTTTCTTTCCAAGTTAAACATTCCCAGTTCCTTCACTTGATTGTTTTGGGGCATGTTCTCTAGTCTATTTGCCACCCTGGACAAGCTCTAATTTTCTAAAATGTAGTAACCACACCTGAACCACCAGTCAGATGTAGTAGCTAGGTGGCTCAGTGGATAGAACGTGGGGTCTGGAGTCAGGTAGACCTGAGTTCAAATATGGCCTCAGACACTTAGTAGTGTCTGAGTGTGACCCTGGGCAAGCCATTTAATCTCTTTCCTTATCTGTAAAATGGAGATAGTAAATGTATATAATGCTAGCTGCTATCATTATTGTTTTATGGACTGATGAGGATAGAGCATAGCAGAACAATTCTGTCTCCCTCAAACTGTTGTATTATAAACCTCCTTACAGCCGCATTACTAGGAAAATGCTGGCTACATATATTATCTCTATTTCATCTTTTCCTGTTCATGTCTGATCCTCTTGCATTTTGGCTTCCATCATCACCACGTGACTGAAAACTGCTTTCTCAAGGTTATCAGTGTCAGTCATCCTTCTTGTTCTCATTACAGTCTTTGACTCTCCTGAACAACCCCTTCCTTCTTGGTACTCTTTCTTCATTGGGTTTTTATGAACCCCCAGTGGTTCTCTTTGTACCTGTCTGACTGGTCTTTCTTGCTCTCCTTTGCAGAAACATCATCTGTTTTGTGTTCCATATGTAGATACACCCCAAGGCTCTGTCTGTGCTGGGCTTTGTTTCGTTCTCCATGATCTCATCAGTTTTCATGGATTCGGCTATCATCTCTTTGCAGATTACTTCCATATCTGAATATCCAGTCTTATCTTGCCTGAGCTTCAGACCTACACCACCATCTTAGACTAAACCTGTCCAAAAGAAAATACTGTCTTTGCACCCAGTTTTAGCCTTCTTCCTAATATACCTCTTTCAGTCACTCAGGTTCAGAATCTAGGTGATATCCATCACCTTCCAGACGCAGTCGATTCCAAGTCCTGTAGATTCTGCCTCCGTGTGTTTTGCCTCTGTTCAAACACCAGCAATTGTGGTTCTAGACTATTGCAGTAGTTTCCTAGTTGGTTTCCTGGTTTCGTGCTCCAGGCTATCTGCTGCAGTATAGTATTCTAAAGTAGAAGTCTGACCGTGTGGCCTCTGTTTAAGAAGTTTCAGTGGTTCCCCATTGCCGTTAGGATGAAATACTCCTTTGTCATGTGTAATCCTTTACACAATGATTGCATTTCACTCCCTCACAGAGTCTATGTTGGAGCCACCTGGCAGGCTGTTCCGCATGCTTGCAATGCTCTTCATCACCTCCATGTCTTGAACCCTTGGCTTTCTTCAGTGTCCACCTCACGTGTCATGTATTTTGAGATCTCCTTCTCCAGTCGTATTTTTATTTTGTATGTAACATGTATTCACTTATCCATGAATATGGATCCTTCTCCCCCCCCCCCCCCCCCATGGGAATGTAAGTTCTTTGACTAAGTTCTTTCAGGCCAGGGGCTATCTCACTTCTGTTTTTATTCTTAGCACCTAGTGAGTAGTTAACCAATTGTTGATTTGAGCCTGTACTTGTGAAGTTGTTTTTTTTATTTTTTAATTTTTTTTGGCTAGGCATGGGGTTAAGTGACTTGCTCAGTCACACAGCTGGTGGTAAGTGTTATGTGTCTGAGGCTGGATTTGAATTCAGGTCCTCCTGAATCCAGGGCCGGTGCTGTATCCACTGCGCCACCTAGCTGCCCCTGAAGTTGTTTTTTTGATTATATCAGTGTACATTTATTAACTGCCTACTTATTATATGTGCCAGGCTGGGGGATACAAAAAGAAGGTAAAAGAAGGTTTCTATTCTCATGGAGCTTACAGTTGAATGAAAGAGACAACATGCAAACACTATATACAAACAATCTATATAGGATAAATGGGAAATAGTTACAGTTAGTCATTATATCTGTTCTAGAGTTTGGCCCAATGTGGTAGCTTCTTAAGATCTTTTCAGGTGCTGGCTCATCTGTTTTGCTCCCCTTCCTTACTTTGTGTTAGCTGCAGATTTGAGGAGCATGATTTATTCCTTCATCCAAATCATTGATAAAAATGCTAAACAGTACAGAGTTCTCCCTTCAAGTTGATATTGAGGCATCAATGACTACTCTTTGGATCCAGGCATTCAGCCGGTTCCAAATCCACTTAACTATATAGTCTAATGCATATCACTTCAGAAATCTGGCAGGAGAGACTTTGTCAAATGCTTTGCTGACATATAAGTATAGTACATTCCTTTGCTCTATCCCTTGTAGTCATTGTCAGAAAGCCAGTTAGCTAATTAGGCATGAAGTGCTTTTGATAAAGCTGTGATGACTTTTAGTGATCACTACTTCCCTTTCTAAGTGCTCACATGAGACTTCCTTAATATGTGCTACAATTTTGTCAGAAACAGAAGTCCAGGCTCGCTGGCCAGAGTTTGCAAAATCTAGCATCCCTTTTCTTGAAAAGTAATATAACATTCTCCAGTTCTGTCATCTCCTGTTCGATGGATGTCAGCAGTCACATCTGCTAGCTTTTTCAGTACTCTAGGATGTGATATATTGTTTTACCATCTCGTTACTTACCTTGGGTTTCTATTTCATGCTGACTAGTTTTGTTGTCTGCTTCTCGATCTTAAGATCGTTCTCTTTAGAAAACAAAACAAAAATAAAATGAGTAGTTCAGCTTTCAGACTGTTGCTCGTTATCATCCCATTTACTCTGAACTGTTTCTTATTAAGTTTTCTTCTTTTTCCCTATGTAGTTTGAAAAACTCATTTTTTTGCCCTTTAGCATTCTTTGCCAGCCTCATCTTTGGTGCTTTAGTGTTACGCAATACTAACAGAACCATATTGTTCATTGGTATTCATTCTCTGTTATCTTCCCATTTCCCCCTATCTTCTACATATGCCTTTGTGTAAAAAACAAAACAAAACAAAACAAAAAAAATTGAAAAATCTGAGTTTGTCATTGTTTCCTGTATATCCATATTGGTTATTTCAAGAAACTCCCTTTTTCTCTAACTCATCGCTCATTCTGCTCTTATCTTCAGAGAATTTCAGTCTTGAGTGTCTCCCATACTCCTTGAGCAAACTTTCACTTCAGATTACTTGGCCACTGGATCCTCTGAACCTTTTGAAATCTGTTTTTTCCTAATCTGGAGTGCTTTTCATACTACACACGTGCCTTTCTTGTCTTGTGCTATCATGGACTATAGTAGAAATGCTTAGTTGCTTTCTAGGTTACTGTTGTTTGTACTTTAGCAACCTGTTCCCCTCACTGACTCTTCCTTCTTCTTGTTCTTGTTCTTGGTTCTTCTTCTATGAAATTTTCATAAATTCTTTACCCTGCAACCTCTAGTTGAATGTAAACTCCTTTAAGGGAAAGGATTATTTTGATTTTGTCTTTGTATCTCTAGTACGTAGCACAATACCTCTTTTTACATAATTGGTTCCTTAAGTAAGTGTTTGTTGAATTGAATGATTAAGTCAAGTCAGATCAGTTGCTTTGCTTTTGGCAGGGAGTATGTATCCACAGATGTCTAGATAGTTGAAATATTTTTGAAATTTATTTCTGTGCCACGTTTCTGATGTTTTCTAAATTCTTCATTTAATTCTTCCTGTATCATTTTCTTTCTATTCTGTGGGGTTACATCTAAGTGTTCTTTACTACATCATTTTCTTGGATTTCTTCTCATGACTGTATTTTTTTTTAACATGCAATGACTTCCTTGTCCCATCCTTCCTCTTAACTCTTTTGTTAAGTAAAACTAAAAGCCACTTTTAGTTATGAGTTCCATCCCACCTCATCTTAGTGATATATATGGTGTCAGATTTGCCTCCTAGAGTTAGGATATTTGTCTGTATTTGTATGTAAATATCTGATGCTATGGGTTTTATTGTTCTCCTCTTAGCTGTTGTTTCATGAGTTGTCGGTTCTTTCTTTTGCTACTCTTTCTCCTATGATTTCTACTTCTATGATTGTACATTTGCTACTCTTTCTCCTCCTTAGGCTCTCATGAGACTGGTGTGATGTTTTTAACTGGAACTTTTTAGGAATATTTCATCCCTTGTCGTTTCTTGCCAAGAGTCTTATTACTTTTTTATTCTCGGCCATGTTATGGAAATCCAGATCACATTCTCAGACTTTGCTTCTTGGCCAGCTGTTCACTTTGAATTTATAGGATCTTTGATCTAGAACTGAAAGGTACCTGCTAAGCCATCTAGTCATTCACCCTTATCTTTTACCTAAGGAAATTGAGGCTCAGGGACGGTAAGTGACTTGCCCCCATGGTCAGACGAGAGCTGGACTTTGAACCTTCACATGGAGAGGCACCCTGGCCTGGTGGTAAGGTGTAGCCAGAGGGAGAAAGGAAGACCTCATTTCATGTTGCATTTTAAACACTTAGGCACCTTAGGTTCATATTCTATAAAATGGGGATAATACGATCTAATACCTCACAGGTTGTTGTGGGGCTAAAATGAGACAATAGGTGTAAAGTGCTTTATGTATTTTATGTTAAGTCATTTTAGTCGTGTCAGATTCTTCATGACCCCATTTAGGGTTTTCTTGGTAAAGTGGTTTGCTATTTCCTTTTCCAGTTCGGTTTATAGATGAGGAAACTGAGCACTTCCTGTATTTAAAGCATGGTACTATAGATGCTTTGAGGATAGAAAAAAATTAGACAAGATCCTTGTTTTTTTTTTTTTTAAAGAAGCTTCTAATTGGGAGAAAGAAAGAACAACAACACGTAAGCAATTGAAGAGAAATAGAAAGCAGTTTAGAAAATCTTAGTAGTTTGAGTATTGTGGGAAATGGTTCACCATTAACAAGTTTTTGGGTTTTTTTTGTTTGTTTTTTTGGTTTTGTTTTGTTTTGTTTTTAGTGAGGCAGTCGGGGTTAAGTGACTTAGCCAAGGTCACGCAGCTAGTAAGTACATGAACAAGTCTTGTGCTCTAGATTTTAGCAAGACCTTTGACAGAGTTGCTTACAGTGTAGATGTGGATATGATGGAGAAATATGAGTTACATGATAGGGGATTCTCTGGGAGATAAAGCTTCTTACAGAGCCAAGGAAAGAAAAGAGTGTTGATTGTTTGTTCCCTCATTCAGTTTAAACTTGGTTTTCTTTTGGGGGCTGGAGAGTATGAAGAGAGGGTTACATGGGGCTACTATTTGTATCAGGATTCCTTTGGATAGAGGGAGAGGAGTATTATAGATTACTTGAACATATATGTCTTGTAGACTCTTCTAGTTCTTCCTTAGGAATCTTATATTCCAAAAATCTCAGATTTCTAAGTTGTAGGTCTTTGTAAAGGTTATATTTTTGGCTGGCATTTTCTTTTAAAAGTATACATTGAATATTGACTTTTTATCCACTTAGATTGATGTCAGTTAGTTAGAACTAGATAGGATTTTTGAAGGTCCCATTTTTTCTTATCTATAACTGAGAAAATGTATAACCTAGGAGATTATAAATAGATAATTTTGATTAAATAAAAAGAAAGCAGTGTAACCAGCGTAGGAGTTGAGATGAAAAGACTCTGTCACAGAGGCAGCTGGTAGCATAGTGGATAGAATGCTGGGCCTACAGTAAACAGGAACTAGTGGAACACCTGAGTTCTAATCTGGACTCAGATACTTACTGGTCTGTGACCTTGGGCAAGTCACTTAACCTCAGTTTCCTTTAGTTCCCTCAACCATAAGATGAGGATGATGATAACCCCCACTTCAAAGGATCGTTGTGAGGTTCAAGTGAGATGTTTGTGAAAGCACTTGGCACAGTGCATGGCACATAGTAGATGCTGTATGGATGCTTATTCCCTTCCCTCTCCATTTACTACCTGTGTGACCACTTAAACTCTCTGGGCCTCAGTTTCTTCAACTGTAAAATGAGGGAATTGGACTTCATCTTGAAGGCTCTTTCCATCTTTAGATCTGTGACTCTGCAGTACCACCCTAGGAAATAATGGTGCAGTATAATGCACTTGAATCAGAGTCAGGAACATGGCTTCAGATTCAGCCTCAGTTTCCTCTGTTGTAAAGTGAAGGGGTTGACTAGATATGGCTTTGAAGGTTCTTTTCTAGCTCTTTAGGTTTTAGACAGATTTTTAAAGAAATAGGAATTCAGAGGAGGTGGAGTGCAGTTTGTCTTGGTGTAGTCGGGAAGTTTCATAAGGAATTCAGAGGAGGTGGAGTGCAGTTTGTCTTGGTGTAGTCGGGAAGTTTCATAGAAATGGTTAGATCTAAGCTGGGAGCAGAAGACGGAACTAGCATTGAAGTAAAATTTGTGGCATGTTGGGTTAAAGCATACCGTAGTAACTTTGGTATTTGGGTGAGGATAGAAAAAGACATTTGTGAGCCAAGGCAGAGAATTAGCAATAAGTGTTTTGTATTTGGGAGAGTTTGTAATATTTCTTGTTTGGAGTAAAAGATTGTGTGGGGTAGGGCTCGGATTTGTAGGATGACTTAACTTAATTGAGGTCTTTGAAAACTAGGTTTAGACTATAGAAAGTTGCCATAAATGTGAAAGCAAGGGAGTGACAGAACGGAAGCAATCTTAGAGAAAAAAGTGGGTTGTTATCAGTATGAAAGATAAATTGGATCACAGAGATGATAGATAGCTGTTAGGCAGGATATTGCATTAGTGCAAGCATGAGGCAATGAGCAACTATGTACTATGAAAGTGGCAGTAGGGGTTAAGATGTATACATGAAATATTCAAACAAAGAGTTGACAGGATTTAGTGACTATATATAAAGGTTTATAGAGGAATGAACCAGAGAGTGGTATTGTAATATAATGGAAAGAGTTTGGATTTGCATTCAGAGGAATTTTGAATTGTTTGAACTTTGGCTTTGGCATTTATAATCTCTGTGAGCTTGGTCAAGTCATTTAATCCCTGTGGACCTCAGTTATTTCTAAGGTATCACCTCTTAAATTTTATGATCCTACAGCTCCCAAGGTTTTGTGTTTAAGTAACTAGGAGAATTGGTCATATCAATGGTAGCAAATAAATTGGAAGGGGGAGCAGGGGAAATGATAGTGAGTTTGATTTTGGACGTACTGAATGTGAGATGGCAATCCATTGATAGTCATTTGGAATATTCAACTAATAAATTTGTACTTTCAGGTAGATTATTCAGACTGAACTGTCAGATTTCAAAATAAAAGGATTACATAAAGAAGAATTAATGAAAGACTTGATCGTTTGGTGTTTTGTTGTTTTTTAACCAGAATAGAGACTTATTTCATGTTTATGAACAGCAAAGTCAGAATTAGTGTTCCCACATAATTTATAAAACTATATAATCCAACTCCGTAATTTTACAGGTGAAAAAACTGAGGCCCAGAGAGGTGAACTGATCTATATGAAAGTTGTACTAAATAACCTTTGAAGTTGTGAGGTTTAAATGTATGGTGCTGCTAGGATCCTAAGAGCACACAGTTAGTGATAGCTTTAGAATTGATACTTGAATTCAAGACTTTATGTCTCTTTATCCTAATACTCTTCAAAAAAATTATCAAGGCGTAATACTGTACTATATTGTTTTCTTTTTTAAACTTCACTTTCCTTTCCTAGTGGCTCCTCTACTCCTTTCACCCCTCAACATTCCCATGTAATAAAGAAGTGCTCCACAAAATAAATCAATACTTTGACCACGTCTAACAATGGAGGCCTTTTTTGTGTTTTTATAGTATTCTCTGATAAGAGGCAAGAGGCCTGCTGCTTCACTGTCAGTCCTCTGAAGTCTTGATTGGTCACTTCGTGATGAGCTTTCTGATAGTTGTGATGTTTTACAGTGTGGTTTTTCTTTCATTATTGTCTTCATTGTGTAAATTATTCTCCTGGTTTTGCTTGCTTTGTTATGCATCAGCTTAAGTCTTATGTTTCCCTGAATTTTTCATATTTGTCATTTCTTATGGCTCAGTAACCCATTATACTCATGTACCACAATTTGTACCCAATTGATGGGCACTGAACCTCACTGTTTCTCTCTTTTTTTTCCTGCAAAAAAGACTGCAGTAAATATTTTTGTGTGTCTGGGACCTTTCCCCTCTGTGACTTTCTTGGAATACATGATAGTTAATAGGATCAATGTTTCAAAGGTATAGACTGTTTTGAGACTGTTCTGGTATAATTATAGATTGTTTTCCAGAATAATTGAAGCTCCAACAGTTTATTATTATACCTATCTTCCCGTAGTCACTCCAGCATATACCATTCTGGTATTTTGTTATTTTTTTCCCAATTTAGGTATGAAGTGAAACAAAGTTGTTTTAATTTCTGTTTTTCTTATTAGTGATTTGGGAACTTCTTTTGATACAGTTTATCATTTGCTTTTCTTTTGAAAAATAAATGTCTGTTCATATCCTTTGAGTACTTATCTATTGGTAATATAGTGCTTCTTAGGTATTTATATCAATTTCCTACATATTTTGGCTATCAGAAACATTCATTCAATAAACATTTATTAAGTGCCTGCTATGTGCCAGGCATTGTGCTAAGTGCTGGGGATACAAAAAGAGGCAAAAGACAGTCTCTGCCCTCAAGGAACTTAAAAGCCTAATGATTTTTCCCTTCACTCTCTGCTTTGATTTTGTTTTTGCAAAAGTATTTTACCTTTTTGTAATCTTAATTGTATATTTGGTAAATAATTTTCCTCTTATCCATCGATGTGCCAAGAACCTCCTTCCTTTCTCCTCTTTTTTCTTCTTTTTTTATGATGCAGCCATTTGTATTTTGGTCCATTATCCATTTAGAACATACTTTGTTGTGTGGTATAAGGTGGTCTAAACCCATTGCTATCAACCTAGTTTTTTCCCAGCTGTTCTTTTTTGATTTACAGTTTTTTCTCTAGTACTTTTTGTTTGGGGTTTTTTATTTAACACCAAGACACTATGTTTCTGGGTCTTACTCAGCTAGCCTGTCCCACTGATCAAGTTTCTGGTTTGTTTGTTTTTTTCATTAATTTTTTTAACCACAAGTTTTGGTAATTGCTTCTTTAAAATATAGTTTAAGATCTGGTAATGGTAGGTCCCTTTAACTCTTAATTACCCTTTTTTTCCCTTGGGATTTTCAACCTTTTGTTCCTCAGGATGACTTTCGTTACTATTTTGTCCAGTTCAATGAAATAACTTCTTGATAGCTTGCTTTGGCTTTACATCTGTAAATTTATTCAGTGTTGTTCCAGTACTCTTTGACTTGCAACACAGTGCAATTTTCTGGACAGTGCCCTTTTGAAGAGGGGCAAAGTTGGGGAAGAGGAAGAAAGCCCCAAGGAAATCCAGTTCAGCTTTCTAACTAACTTATCCAGAAGCTCCACCCCACTCAATTGGGCATCATCCCTAGAATCACGAGGGTTCCCGTTACAGGGCCCCCCCCCCAAGAAAAGGACGACTCTCTCTACTTTCCACTTGTCACCGTCCTGTTTACTGTTTAAAACCTAGCTGAAGTCTCACCTGCTTCATAAAATCCCCTCCTTCAAAGTGATTTCTTTGAATTTTTAATCCTTTTTGTTTATTACCACGCTTATTTGATAATAAGTTGGTATTATGATTTAATTTTTCACGTGTTTGTCATTCTACCAATTAGCAGGTAAGTTCATTAAGAGCATGTATTTTTGCTTCCCCAATAGCACCATGCAGAATAAAAAATTGCCTTTTGAGTAAACAGGCATACCAGAGAGAGAGAGGTTGGAATAATAGTTCAAATTAAATGAATTGTCTTGGTGTATTCTTATAGTTGGGTTTTCCTTCATTCTCAGTTTAGAACTGATAGTATACAGTAACTAAGACATAGGAATTGAAAAGTGAATTCATTACTGTTTTCTCAACAGGATGCATTCAGTTTGCTTGCTTATTCAGATCCCTGGAGCAGTCCAGTTGGAAACCAGCTGGACCCAATACAAAGAGAACCTGTGTGCTCAGCTCTGAACAGTGCAATACTAGGTAAGTAAAATTTAAAAGCAGGACATAATTGATTCCCTTTAATTTCTGTGCAGAAGGTGCTAGCATTTTAGGACTGGTAAAACAACTTGGGGGACAGTGAAATGGTGCAGTGAATAGAGCTCTGGCTTTGCAGTCAGAAGGACCTGAGTTCAAATTTGGCCTCAGACATTTGACACTTACTAGCTGTGTGACCCTGGGCAAGTCACTTAACCCTGATTTCCTCACCAAAAAGAAAAAAAAAGAGGAAAAAAAAAACCCCAGCTTGGGACCAGCTAGGTACTGCAGTGGATAGAGTGCTGGGCCTCGAGTCAAGAAGGACCCATCTTCCTGAGTTCAAATTTGGCCTCAGACATTTACTAGCTGTATAATCTTGGACAAATCACTTAACCTTGTTTGCCCTTATCTGTAAAATGAGCTGGAGAAGGAAACTGAAAACTACTCCAGTATCTTTGCCAAAAAACCCCCAAATGGGGTCATGAAGAGTTAGACATGACTGAATAAGAAGTGCCCCCCCCACCAAAAACAAAACAAAACAGAACTGGGAGCATCTACCTAACACTATTAGAAAATTACTTGTGTTAACCTTGTAGTCTTTGAATTTGCCCTTCAATCATACTTCCATCTCAATCCTAAACTAGATGAAATCAGAAATTTTTTTACAGTAGTGTACAGTGTGCGTCTTTGTGTACTTCATCTCCTTTACAGTGACAAATTGTTAAAGTTACTTATAAAGAATTTATTAAGAGCTTACGATGTGCCAAGCAGGTGAGATACAAAGAAAGCTAGGAGACTCAGGGAGCTCCCATTATAATGAGGGAGACAGCATTCAGACAACTGTGTCCATGTAAGTGCACTTATGCTCCAGCATGCTATCTTCTCTGGTAATCTCAAAGGGAAGTTAGTAGCAGTGGAACAGTAGGGGATCAGCAACTGAGAAGAGCCTCTTTTTCCCAGTAGGTGGAATTTAGATGAGTCTTGGAGGAAGCCAGGAAAATGAGGAGGTAAAAGTGAGGAAGAGGGAGAGCCTTCCAGGTGTGGGGGACAGCCTGTAAAAAGGAATGGAGTTAGGGAATAGCATTGTGTTCAAGTAATAGAAAGAAGGCCAATGTTGCCAGATTGTAGAGTATGTGGAAGGGAATATTGTTTTGAGAAGACTGAAAAAGGAAGAAGGTGCCAGAATGTGAAGGGCTTTAAAAAACTAAACATGAGGTTTTATATTTGATTCTGAAAGTAATGGAGAGTTGCTGATGGGAGTTGGGGACGGGGGGTGATGTTAGTGGGCATGTGGTGGTGATATAGTCATACCTGTGATCATTTTGGCAGCTGAGTGGAGGATGGATTGGAATGGAAAGACCAACCAGAAGGTTATTGTAATAGTCTGGGCATGAGGTGTGTGACAAGGGTCTACACCAGCCATGACTGAGTGGAGGGGGAGAAAAAAACACACGAGATATTGTGAAAGTAGAAGTAGCAAGATTTAACACCACACTGGATATGTGGGGTGAGTGGGAATAGAGGATGGCATTGAGGTTGTCAACTTGGGTGATGTTGATGCTCACATTTATAATAGGATTCAGTTATTTTGTAATTCAGAAGAGGGAATGCATCGGGGGTGTGGAGGTGGAATAACGAGTTCTGCTTTGGACACGCTGAATTTGAGATGCCCGTGGGATATTTAGTACAGTATGTCTAGAAGTCAATTGGTGATGTGTCTGGAGGTCAGGAAAGAGGATAGGGCTGGACTTACATAACACCTTCCATGTTCCATGCACTGTGCTTAGTGCTTTACAAATATGATCTCATTTGATCCTCACAATAACCCTGAGAGGTAGATGCCATTTTACAGAGGAGGAAACTGAGGTCCAAAGAGGTTAAGGGACTTACCCAGGGTCAGACATGAAGTCTGAGGCCAGGTTTGAACTCTTCTTGATGTTAGGCCTGCTATATCACCTGGCTGGCTGGCTTGGTCATTTGCATGGAGATGATAATTGAACCAATGGGAGCTAATGAGATCAAGTAAGATTGTTCAGAAGAGGGCCAATTACAGACCCACTTTGGCCACATCCAAATGTCTCCTTCTGTGTCTCAAATCCATTACACCTCTGTCAGGAGGTAGGTAGCATGCTTCGTCATCAGTCCTGTAGAATCATATTTGGTTGTTGCATTGATCAGCTTGAACAACTGTATTTAGGTCTTCTCAGATGGTTTTGTCAGATAAAGCAGAGATGGAAGAAAAGTTAAACACCAAAAATTTGACCTCATTTTGACGTGTAACTATTGTGTTTGAGCTTGGTTAGAAAGGAGAGCACCAATTAAAAAAAAAAGTCCTGATTAGCCAAGCTCAGTTAAATAGAAGAAACAGCAGCTTCCTAGAAATTCCCACTTTACAAGGGAGACGAAGATGTTAAGTTCAGAGCATACTTGTAGAAGTCTTTAGTTCACCTGAAAGGGAAACTGAAACTTTTGAGTATTGAATTGAATTGAATTGAATAACCCTAATTCTCCAAGAGCCTTTTCTTCAAGGATAACATCTCCAACAAAGTATGTTCTTCTCAGATGCCTAATTTGAATTTCCTGTAGGCTTACTTAGCCAGTACACATTCACACTGAATTGGTAATACTACTTAAAATGACTAATGGGTTAGAAATTGCCTTGTTATTCAAAGTTAACTATGTAGTTAGGGATATTCTCATTTGTGTTGTTAATACAAAGGTTGCAATCCTGATCAGCCATTAGTTTTCCCCCCTCCAGTCAAACCAGTCTACCTGCTGTTATTCATATCCAACTTTATGTCTGGTATGAGCTCTTTGCCTTTACTCAGGCTACCTACAATGCCTGAACTGCTCCACCTCCTCACAATTCCCAGTGCCTAGCACTATTGCTGTCTCACAAGCACTTTTTGCTTAATAAATGCTTTTGCATTGTTAAAGAAGACATTTCTTGGTTAAACATATATATCCTTTTAAAAAAAGTTCCTAATTGCTGTTTTTCATTAAATTTTCTTTTCCCCCCAGAGACTCACAATCTGCCAAAGCAACCTCCACTTGCCCTAGCAATGGGACAAGCCACACAATGTCTAGGACTGATGGCTCGATCAGGAATTGGATCCTGTGCATTTGCCACAGTGGAAGACTATCTTCATTAGCTATGCATTTAAGAGCTCAGACTTACAACTGTGGCATATAGTCAACATGGAAGTAGACCAGCTCTGCCGATTTGAAATTTAGACTTTTTAAAATTATGTACTGGGGACAGGTCTTTGTCGCTTTACATTGCTTCCTAGTTTACAGCATGATGCAAATGATTTTCTAACTTAGTGTTAGGAGAAATTATTTTCCATCTTTAACCTCTTAGTTGTCTAAGAGTTAATTATATTGCTGAATTTCAGATATTCAAATTTGATAATTAAAAATCCTCTAAAACAATTATCTAAAAAACCAAACCCAAAATCCTGCTTCTTTGGGTTGGGGGAGGGAGGTGCGGGAAGGAACTATAGAACAAGTTGTGTTTGTGTTAGCATGTGGGTGATGTAAACTTCAAATTGGGAGACTTTCCAACCCCCTCCTGCTCCCATTACTAGCAATCAATCCCTGTGATTTGCAAAGTGCATAAACACCTGACAGTTTGGATTTATAGTGTTGATGGAAGAAATGATTTTTAATGTGTACTGTAAAACTTGAAATACTCAGGAGCTGAGTGAATATGTTCGTTGCTACTTACAATCCCAACCTGTTAGTCCCAGTAGTTTTGTTTTAACATGATCTTTTTCAACTTTGTTTCCTGTTTAACTGCAGACAACTTCTGTTGTAGACTCACAAGTTTAACTGTTGTATTATAACAGTATTACATGTCAACAGTGTGGTTACGACCTTTATTTATATAAAAAACCAAATATTTAGTCAATTTACAGTGTCTTAATTTAATCTTTGTACACCTTCCATTTTTAAGTGCTTAAATGAGTACTATATTGCAATAAAAATGTAGTGATATAATTAACCAGCCATTAAAAATTTACTTCTACAGATATTAGAGTTGTATGCATTTTAAATTATAAAATTAAAATTGGGTACAAGCAAAGTAAAACTAAATTAAAATACTAATGCTGCTTATAGTTTGGCCATGACTGTTGGAGCAGTATAAATTTAGGAGTGCTGGTTCAGTTTTGCTGTTTTTTTTCCAGTGTGGGTTCAGTTCCTAAAGCTTGAACGGGGAAAGAAACAAGTCCAGCAGGTACAGAGAAATGGGAAATTCTTTTTTCAGGAGGATGGGTTTTACTAAAAAAACAAGTCATCTAAGTCTGTATTTGCCATTACTGAAGTTAGTCAGATGAAGAACATATTTGTTAGTATTGGTTATTTCTTCCAATTGCTTTGAAAAAAGTGAAAGCTTTGCTTCTAGCTGTTTTGAGTCCTTTAGCCTAAGGGAAAGGATGACACCTTAATCTTTACCCATTTTAGATCAGTTCTGCTAAACTAATGGCAAGATGCAAACTAGACTTATTTTTAAAACATTTCTAGTAACAGCCTTGACAACTACTTTTACTTTAGCTACAATATAAGAAAAATAAAATTTGGTACCTAAGGCTTTTTTCCTTCAGTTGAAAAGGCCTTTACACTTGGGGAGTTCAAAATGTTATCAGATATCTCTAAAAAAAAATCCTTTTGTTGCTCTGCTGTTTGTTATATGGGGTTTTTCTACCTAAAATTGCTTTTCTTATAGGCTGTGAAGCATTTAATTGATATATATACTTTAATTTCTATGGACAGTGTGTCATAGTGGAAAGAAAGCTGACTTTGAATCCATTTGAGCTATGTGACCTTCACAGAGTCACTCGAATTATAAGCTCTAGAGAATTCTCTTAAGATTCCTAACACTTCAAAGTCTTAAGTTGCAGAGAATACGCCACCGTACCTTGGTAGAGAAAGCTTCCCAGTCCTTATTTATTTTGAAGCAGGTAGGCTGCAGGGTGTAGTAGCACTTATGCTCAGAGACATAAAGACCTGAGTTTAAGTCTGCTTTCAGGCACCAGCTCTGTGACCCTGGGCAAGTTATTAATCTCTTTGGACCTCAGTATCCTTATTTGTAAAATGAAAGGACTGGACTTAATGGCCTCCCCAAGGGTCCTTCTGCCTAAAATGCGGCCCAAAATTCTCTGAACCACTCACTTTATTTTACAACCTGTGATTTTTTTTTGGTGGTCTGAGTTCCATAGACCTGTACTGCACGGCAATATTCCTATCCTAGACCAGATGTGACAGTCAGTTAATGACGATAAATGTGGCTGAAGCCATACTGAAAAAAGAGCTTACTTTCTGGTATTTGTTAAGAGACAGCTGTTCATGTTTTTGCTTTTCATAACTTAAGAAAAAAATGATTTCCAACAAAACTGTTTATGTAAGGGGCATGGAGCTCAATTCCCATGATTTCAGAATGACTCAGAAGTTCCTAATCCATAATTTCATGTAAGTAGGACTAGTTCTTATTAGCCAAAAAGACTCTGGTACATAAATGGAGACAACATATGCAGTTCAAAAGAGAAAACAAACAAGTTCTAAAAAACAACAAAACAGGTTTAATAAATTCTGTGTGATCTTAACAGTATGATCACTTAATAAAGAAATGGGATTCAAGTAATATTTGGTCTTCGGGAAGCTAGCTTTTTATGCATCCACTGTTTTTTGAACTTCTTGGCACTTTGTTTTCTCTCTGTTCCTAAAACAAACAAATGTTGAATGCTAAGAACATTTTACATTTAAGTAATCCCCGTGACAATGTGCAAATCAAACTTATTTTAAAAACTGGAGCATTAAAAGAATAATGGAGTACTACAATACTATGAATATGGAACATTTATATTATGGATATAAGTGTGCATATCATACATGGCAAAAATGATTTAGTTAAAAAGCTTTAGAGGCTGAAGTCTAACTATAAATGAATTGATATCAGCTAATCAACCTGCAGTGTTATTTTTTAAACAGAAATTACAGTAAGAGGTAATGATAAAGCACTAGATTTGAACTCAGAAAAATCTGGATTCGAAACCCGTCTGACAATGCTTACTGCCTATGACTAAGTTAACTGACATGTCTGAGCCTCAGACAACTCCTTAAGATAGGCTGTTACAGTATGATTTGCCCACTGTGGTCAAAATTATGGACCTTGTGTCCACAAAACTATAATTTGGACCTGTTTTCAAGAGACTTTTCTTAAAAAAATTAACTCTCTCTTCTCTCTTCCTATAAAAAGTTTTTTAACCAGCCCTGCCTGTTTCAACTTTCGTAGACAATAGCCAACACCTGAAAGGAAGAAGAAACTCAAATTACTAACTTACCCCAATTATTATTCACAAACTGGACTGCCGGTTTCTTAACAGGCAACCTCTTGTTGTCAAGGGAAAGAAATTTGTTTACTGAAAGAAAAAAAAAAGATTTAACTTTTGACCAAGGCAAATTAAATGTTAATTAGGCAAATAATATATATGAAATCAGGTTACCAGTAGTTCTGTTGCTCCCTCGACCATATAAATACTTTTGTATGAAGCCTTTGGCTGCCTGCTGCCTTAAATCTATCAGATCTTGGTCCTTTAGTCTACAGGCCACATACCTCTTCTTTACTCTGGTAACCAAAATGAAAAGTTGAAATGAATGAAGCAAAATGAACATTTAAACCCCCCCCCCAAAAAAAACCCTTTATTATATCCATACTATTAATAACTAGATAATAGCTAACATTTATATAGTGTTTACTAACGTGCTGGACACTGTGCTAAATGCTTTTACAATTATTATCTCATTTGATCCTCACAACCACCCAGGGAAGTAAGTGGAATGAGGAGTAAGACAAACAGGTTAAAGGTTGCTCAGGGTCACACAGCTCAGTTAAGTGTCTGAAGTTGGATCTGAGTAAAAAAAAACTGCACTCAATGCTTAGGAACTTAAAAAAATATTTTTGTTGAACGCCTCAAAGTTTTATAACTTTCACTGAACTCAAACAACAGAAATACTTAAGTCTATACAAATAGATCCAAATTTTGAAAGTCTACTTGTATTACATTACATATACTTTACTAAAATCATCCTTATTTCGATAATCTCTCTAATAATTGTCCTCTAAATGTCACCTTCACATATCTTGGTACAACAGGAGCTTATTACCTTATGGGGAAGGTTTTTTCTTCTTTTTTTCCCTTTTTCTCACTTTCCAAATTACCTAGGACAAAAGGAAGTAAGCATTTACATCATACCTACTACGTGTCAGGCATTGTGCTAAGCATTTGCAAATATTTCATCTTCAATCCTTTGAGGTATAGGTGAAGAAACTGAGACAGACAGCCTAACTGACTTGACCAGGGTCATAGGCAGGATTTGAACTCAAGTCTTTGGTACTCTAGACCCAATTATTCTTATCTACCATGCCATTCAGTTGATTTACTTACAAAATTGCCCTTTGGTACTCACATTCTTAATAAGAACATGAGAATTCTAGTGAAATGGTTAATTGAATCCAAATTACTATGATGTGATTTAATTGCATGAATAATGTCCTCTCCTACCACATTCAAGTACAGATAAGAAAACCTAATTTTTAAATGCAACCTTCTATCTATATATAGCTTAGAAATGATATAACATAATCACAATACTTCATACCTGTTTCCAGTCTTGGTAATGATTCATTTGTTCTAATAAAAATGGAAAAATAATTGATTAGAATGGCTGTTGCTATCAGCAAAAACCTTATAATATTTTGTTTTCTACAACTAACAAAGAAGAGGGTACAACAAAATTAAATGTCATAGGAACCTCAACCAATTTTGGAAAAATCTTTGTGACTCTCCAAGGTCCCCCCAAATCTGACCTTTCAGTTTTATAAAGCTAAGAGCTTACCATGTGTAAGGCACTAAGTATGCAAAAATAATCCCTCCCCTCAGAGCTTATATTCTACTTGTGGAATATGCACGTATGAAGATAAGTATACTAAGAGTAATTTAATGAGAAAAACTAAAATACCTGAGGAGGATCAAAAAAAAGTACCAGTAGGAAGGAGGGCATTTCTGGACATGGAGACCACCTATGCAAACGCATAAATGGGATGTCCAAGGAAGCCAGTTTAATTAAGATGAAGAAGGGTATGCAGGAGTGTAAGGCTGGAGAGGGAAGTGAAAGTGAGACAGTAGAGGGCTTTAGATGCAAGTAGATAGGGATGATCTGTTTTTGAGGCTTATCAATTTTCCTAACATGTCAGTGTTAAAAACAAGATGAGTCAGTACACAGTAGGTTAAGCAGGAGTAACTTAAGATTTAAATTTTTGAAATCTGAGAACAAACACATTAGCAGACTTCCAATAATCCTTATGCAAATCAAGACTGCTCACATTAAGGAAGTTAACACAGAATCTCAAATACTTGCAGTATACATTCTTAGAAGAAACTAAGTAAGATACTCTATCACTCCAATTAGAGAAATGAAGAGGGAAGGTATGACTTATAGTATTTCCTGTTAATCTGAAAAGAAATGGAGAGGTACTTTGTCTCTCTTACCCCATTAAATTAAAAAAAATTTGAAGAGCTTTTTAGTGACAAGTTGTCCTGTATTCCTTAGAGAGTTGTGCCACAGAGTAGTACAATTATTGACTCCACTTCAAGAACTGAACTATGAGGAAAAACCCAGAAACTTATACAATTTGAAATCAGCAAAACACAGTTCTTACTTAGTCTGGGGAGCCGAAGTTAATTCCTCTAGGAGAGTGGCAGGAAGTAGTTTTCTTTTCTTGGAGGGGGAAAAAAAACAGCATTTAAAATTACTACCAGAGGTACTCACCAAGATGTATTAGTCAAAGGACTACAATGAATGGCAGCATGATATAATCAAGAGCATGGATTTTGGAATCAAAGCACCTTAGTTCAGATCCCAACTTATTCCTTATAACCTGTGTGACTGTGGACAAATCACTTCATCTCTTAATTTCTTCATCTGGAAAATGAAGGCTTTGGACTAGGATGGCAATCTGTCAAATCACTTCGAGCTTTAAATCTATGATCCTGTGACTCATGAAAGCAAAATAACTGAAATGAATATTGCCACAAATATCTCCTACACCATCCCCAGGAATGACCTACCTAAATTCTCAGAGAACCTCTGGATGGGAGATTCAATAGCATCTTCCAGAATAACTGAATGGGGGCATAACTCAAACACTGAGGTTTGTACTAGCCTTCACCTACACTGAATTTTAACACTTTCTCTTTGGGACTTCAGTTCTTAAGAGAGCACTCACACAAAATCTGCCCCCCACTTAGGTTGTAATTAATGTCTACGAAATAAGTTAATGTTTACATTTCTACAGAATTATTTTTAGCAACTAGTCCCCTGGGGATTTCACCTGTTCATCAACATTCATGGCCTCTGGTCAAAAGAAGGCTGACTTTTCATCAGTTCCAGGTAAATGATAAGGCATCCTCTTTGCTTCACACCTCTTCCCCTTTAAAATATATTGGAGGGTCTATGGAGAAATTAATCACTTCTCCACCAGAGTACACTACTCAAACCTGCTACTTTCCCATGAAGGAAGATTTTAAAGGACTCTTATTTGCTAAGAAAGGCTTAAAATTACAATAAAATTTAGACATTATGTAACAACTACAGATGGAGAGGGCAAAAGCCTGCATTCTCACAGGAATCTCAACCAAATCAATATAGGTAAACAGAGTACATACATAGTCTATTGAAATATACCAAATAACCCTTCCAAGTGGAAAATGGAGCTACGAGGCCGGAGCTAAGTGCTATCAATACTTGAATCCATTCTGTTGAGAGTCAGGTGCAGGGCTAACATCAGTCACATTTTCCACCAGAACGGACACAGCAATCAGGACCCTACATTTCAAAATCTGGGGTAAGACGCCTGCCTTTATGGAACTCTACAACCTCGTCAAGGGTTAAGACACACAACGCAGAGCGCTAAGGCGATGTCCACGCGGAATGCACAACACAGTGCTTGGAAGTGGGAGAGAGCAGGCAGGCTCTCTGCGGGAGGGCTCACTTGGAGTGAGCGCAGGAGCAGGGATCGTGGGGCTCGGGGGCCACCCGCTGGAAGCTTGCCCGCGGCCACGTCTGTGGGGGGGGGTCTTCCAACCCCCCGGGGTCCCGCCCCAGGCCTCTGACCTTCTGCTCCGTGAACAGCTCCTCCCGCCGCTTCCTCTTCTCCTTCAGGAGCTCCTTGTCCCTGCGGAGAAAGGCCGGGCGAGGTGAAGGCGCTCGGGGAAAGTGGCCGCGATCGCGGCCCGCGGGGGGGGGGTCCCGCGCACCGCCCCCTCCCCGCCCCGCGCCGCGCCGTTCGGGGGTGGGGGGTGGGGCGTTACCTGCGCAAAGCGTCCCGCAGCCGCCGCTCGTCTTCTTTCGCCTCCGCTTGGGCGCTGGCGAACGTTACCTCTTCTGGGGCTTCATCTTCATCCTCCTCCTCCTCCTCCTCTTCCTCGTCGTCGTCCTCGTCCTCGTCCATCGCCTCGGCTGTTGGGCCGCCATCGGGGAACTCCAGGTCCGGCTCTTCCTCTTCGGAGACTTCTTTCTCTGAGTCTTCTTCCTCGTCCCCCCGGCCCAACACTGTCCTGGACGACAACGCGCAGCGAGGTCTCCGCGGCCGTAGATTGACCATCTTTCACCCTACCTCCGGCCCCGCGACCCGGAAGTGGCTCAGAGTAGAGAATAAAGAAGTCACGTGATGTGGAGATAAGCAGGGGTTGCTGCTGCCCCCAACAGGTCTGGAGGACCCGGCGCCACGTGGTAAGCGCCAACCCGAATTTGCGCATGCGCTCCTCTTTGCTAACGGACATCTACGTAGGTGACCAACTGCAATTTACTAGCCACTCCCCACCCCAACCAATGCACCACCCCCACCAAACTTCAAACTCAACATATGCAACACAGAATTTATTATATTCCAACTAGATGGCACATGGCTAGAGCACTGGGCTTGGAGTCAGGAAGACCTGAGTTCAAATGTAATCTCCTATGCTTACTATCTATGTGACCCTGCGCAAGTACTTAACCTGTTTGCCTCAATTTTCTCATCTGTAAAATGGAGATAACAATCCTATCCACCTCCCACTTGGCACATAGTAGGCAATATATAACTGTGAGCCGTTATTATTAAATTTCTCCACCTCCTCCCTCATTCAATCCTTCTCCAAATTTCCTTTCCTCTTTCTAGGGCACCACCCCCACCATCATTCCAGTCATCCAAGTTTCCCAAGCTGAATCCTTATCAATTATTCCCTGTTCCTCACCTCACTCTGTCGAATCAATTGCAGAGTGTTTTGTCTTCTCCTTCTCCAAGATATCTCCCACAAGTCTCCTCTCCCCTCACACAGCTAGCACCATAGTGCTGACCTTCATGATCTCTGACCTGGACCTATTGCAATAGCCCCCTCATTTAGTACCCCCACTTTTGGTCTCTTCCCTCTCTAATTTATTCTCCACGTAGCTACTGTCAAAATATTTTGGAGACACCCTATTTCCCAGAGCCAAGGCCCAGCAAGCAGGCTGTGCCCTGACCTTGGCATAACAACAATCCTTTGCACTCTGGGTGATCTCACCCTCTGGCAAAGTGTATTGCGCCAGGTGTTCACTCCCCCTATTTCCCAGGGACCTGAGAGCCAACATCCTTCAAGCCTCTGACATGCTCACAATCCCTTTTCCTTGTACTGTCCTGTTCCCATCACAAAACTCTGGTTTTGTACCCCACAGAGTAATCACAACCCCCAAGACTTGGGACAATACAGGACCTGTAGGTACAAAAACTCAAGACCTAAAAATGATTACATCCTAGTTAGTCCAGCCCAGTAGGTATGTAAGCAGTGCCTGTACCCCAACGTGTTAAGCCCTCCTACTCAGGAGGACTTCTATTTGTGTTTTCCTCCCTCTGAAACTAATTAAACCACTATCTGATTCCAGACACGCCTACCTCTGGCTTACTATGTTTCAGCTCCAGCCATTCCCAGGTTAGAGACTGGTCCAGTATAGACTGCATTCAAAATTCTGTTGACACCACCAAATTAATATTCCCAAGGCATGAGAATGTTACTCTTTCCCCCCCAAAATAATGGAATAGTTCTTTATTGCCCCAACAATAAAACAAGATTCCCAGACACTGAAAACCCTCCCTTCTCACCTACTTTTCCTGGCTACTTTCTGCTTCTCCTTCAGGCACTTTCTTTTCTAATCAGACTAGCTTGAGAGCTGTTCCCCAGACAGCAGTCTGTTCTCCTGCCTCCCTTCCTTTGTCACAAGTAATCCCCTATGCATGGAATGATTCCCTCCTCACCTATACCTTGTAGGATCCTAGCTTCTCAAAACACAGATCAGCTGCCACCTATATCTGATGTTTTCTTCCCCTCAGTTATTTGTACTCTCTTCCTTTTGAAATTACTCTTTTATTTTATAATATTTTGAATTTACTTGTTTACGTATCTTTTGTTTTTGTTTCTGAATGCCCAGCAATGGCACCTTTTACACAGAAAGCAATTGATAAATGTTTTACGGAATTTCATGCCTCATCAGTACCCTCTGGTTCTGGTCCCCTTCCTTCTGACAGGAAGGTGGAGAGCTCCTCTCAGAATCTCTATTTAAGGAGGAAGCCCAAGACAGCCAACTCTTCCATTTCCCACCTGGCAGCACTCCTCCATCATACTCCCTTCCTAGGTACCTTTCCTCTCCCTTGACTCCCCTACCATCTTTTCAGTTTTCTGGTGTGTCATCTTCTCCCATCAGAATGTAAGCTACTTGAGGGTAGGGACTATCTTTTTCCTTTCTTTGTATACAAAGTATGGCACATAGTAGATGCTTACAAAATGTGTATTGGCTGAATTGACTTAAGGGGCTTAGCTCAAAATTAAGCCCCCTTTTTTTCCCTCAGGAGCAAAGTTAAAGGTTAATCTGTGCTAAATCATTCATTTTGGTCAGTCTGGACTTCTGTCAGAACCACCCCACATTTTCCAGCTAAATTCTTGAACTGCTTTCAAGAAGAAAGATTTTAATGCTATTTAACCCAACATCTCCCCCGGGGGTCTGGTAAGTGCCCTCATCTTGTATCCCCAACTCTCTTCTCTTTCGGTTGAGTTCATTTATTAGGAGAAAACTGGGATTGGACACCAGGGCTGGTAAAGGCCTGGCAACATCTGAGGCCCAAAGGGCTTGGGAATTTGTGGCCATGGGTGGGGACTGGTGAAGATCCCACAGTTGAGACTGATGAGTCTCAGGTTTTACAGGTTAATCAGGGTTGGGAACTGATTAAAGCCCTGGTTTTTAATTTAGGAGTTCACATTACTTGGTGAAAAGAAGATTCTGAAATAAAGTAAGATCTTGGTCAAGTTCCCATAAGTAACCAAACATCCAAAGATGCTGAAGCCACCCCCTCTAAAGGAGGCAGTGGCTGACCATGTCTCTATGTTATGGGCCTGAAATCTGCAGGAATCTGACTAATTGGCAGAAATTGACTCAAGACGAGTTCCCCCCCTCTTTCTCCCCATTATTGGCCAACCTGGGGTACTTTTGATTGGGATAAAATAAATTACCTTAAGAAATGTCTTGATGAAGCTGGCAAGAAAATTAAATAGCCTGAGCTTTTAATAAAATGGCTACTCGAACCCACTAAATGAGAACCCAAAAGTACCTTAGTGTCTGTTGTAGAAACATCAAACAAATTGAAGAGTGAAAAGAAAGAGGCAGAAGACCAAATCTGTTTCCTCCAAAGCAATGTCCAAACTCTTTCCCTGGATAATCAGAATTTTATCATTCAGTTAAAACAGGAGATCAGAAATTTGTGTGCTTGAAAGCATGGGCCTCTCCCAGAAAACATTTATTCACTCCTCCCTAGGAAAGATTCACCCCCTCACTCGTGAGGATGAAAAAGGGAAGGGGGAGGCCCTCGAGGCCCCAGCCCTGATACACCAGTTCCTTTTTAAAATCAAGAAGCAGCCCGGGGTCAATACTTCAACTCATTCCTTTAAATTGAATTATGTGACATCTTATTGAAAGATTTCTTTTTTGGGGGGGGGGGCAGGGCTAGGCAGTGGGGCTAAGTGACTTGTCCAGGGTCACACAGCTCGCAAGTGTTAAGTGTGTAAGGCTGGATTTGACCTCAGGTCCTCCTGACTCCAGGGCTGGTGCTGTATCCACTGCCTAGCTGCCAATACCACCCCACCCCCCACCCCTTCCCCGCCAGAGATTTCCAAAGGGGAAAATGCAGCCAGCCAGAAAAACTGCTAAAAGGCTGAAGCCAAAAGACTGAGGAAGACTAATGAAGTTTCATACTTAAGACAACTCTCTGAGTAAGCAGGACTAATTCCCACTTCAGACTTTCCACAGGAGATTAAGTTATGAGGAGGAAAAAATACCCGGCAAGACACTTTTTCCTTGTCATTTCAGCCTTGGCCACATTGAATTACAGAAGCAAAGTTTGTAGAACTGCTAAAAATATTTTAGTAGATTTTGGAGTTGGGGAGATTAATCTTGAAGGAGTTTGGAGGTTGATCATTTTAAGATTGCAGGGGAGAACTCCTAGGATTTTGGATAATTCTGAGAACTCACCTCATTCTGAAATATCTTAGTGAGTTTTGGGGTACCAATCTAGAATTTGTTTTAAGGAAAAATAAGAATTAAGTAAAAGATTTTTAGGCAAATAGCACCTAGATGATTTTTCCTGAATATTGATGGCCTTACTGTTTTAATACCAAGAAGGAAGGCAGCTAGTTTGGAAGTAATCCCAGACTGAAGGAAAAAAAAAAAAACAACAACATGACATATTAATCTTTTTTTTTTAAGTCAATTGGGGTTAAGTGACTTGCCCAGGGTCACACAGCTAGTAAGTGTCAAGTATTTGGTCTGAGGTCGTATTTGAACTCAGTCCTCCTGACTTCAGGGCTGGTGCTCTATCCACTGCGCCACCTAGCTGCCCCTTGTAGGTACTTTCATACCCCACTGTGAAAACTCCCTCCATAGGTGCTATGGAAGTAGGCAACAGGATGTGGAAAATGACTGGATGTAAGAGTGAGAAGGCAAAGTCAAGGATGACTATGAAATTAGTTTAATAGACTATGAAAAAGCCTGAAAAAGGCTGAGAGGATGGGTGATGCTAAGATAAACACCAAACATAAACAACATGTGCTACACCATTAAAATTCATTAACAGAAAAAATAATAATAAAGTATACCAACAGAGAAATATCTTGGGTGAATCTCTTTATACAACAAATTACAGTGAATTTATTTTCTGCCAAAGTATTTATGTAAACATCAGAACTGCGGAAAGGTGAAACTTTAGCCCCTGCCCAAAAAAGCAAATCCACATGCTCATATTAGGAACATAAAAAAATACTATTAGAATTACAGATTAATTACATATTATAAATCTAGATAGCTGAATATAGTTTTTACCACAACTATAAAATATGGAATAATCAATTTGGAAGTCAGGTTTTAGTTCAACACAAAATGGGTGTTTGATATCATCATCGTGACTGACCACCAGAATGTCTATTGATTGGTTACATTCCTAGTTCTGAGGGCAGGAGACCATTCTCTGTCTATCTACAAGGTTTCCCCCACTTCTTCCCACCCCCCTATTGGTTTAACTATTTGTAACCAAGTACTTATGAATTTTTTTTTTCTCATGCTCACAAATAATCAACAAACTTTTTCAGATTCATGGCAGGCAAGTGCTTCAGGGATAGTGGTGCCACAGGGTCCTGAGAAATGAAACCTGAAACAAGAGTAAAGAATACTGAAATTAAATATGGTTTACCAAACTGAAATCACATATTTCTTTAAAATAATTCTTATCTATTACAGCATCAGGGGCTGGACCTATGATTTTACCAGTGTAAGGAAACCCCCTCCACCAATGTAGACTGGCACCTTTTCTGCAACTTATAGTCTCAGAAAATGCTTAGGGTCCTTCAGCTATTCAGACATGATTATTATCCTCCCCAGAAGCAGCACAGGGAACAGAGACCAGATTTGGGGATGGGGAAGCCTTGGGTGCACCCAACCCCATCTGGGACACATCCTGGGAATCCTAGGCAAGTTACTTAATCACAGTGCCCTGAGCAAAATAATTCTTACATTAAGTAAAATAATATCTGATATTTATATAGCACTTTGAAGTTAGAAGGTAGGTGCTATTATTATCCCCATTTTATAGTTGAGGAAACTGAGGCAGGCAGGTTAAGTGCCTTGACCAGAGTTGCAAAGCCAGTAAGTGTCCAAATTATGATTTGAACTCGGGTCTTCTTGACTCCAGGCCCAGCCTGGTGCTCTCTCCATTGTGCCACTTGAAGGTACTCACTGTCATTTTTTTTTTTCGGTGGGGCAATTGGGGTTAAGTGACTCACCCTGAGTCACACAGCTAGTGAGTGAAATGTGTCTGAGGCCAGATTTGATCTCAGGTCCTCCTGATTCCAGGGCCGGTATTCTATCCACTGTACTAACTAGCTGCCCCCCCCCCCCCCTTTTTTTTCTATTTCTTGAACATTGTGGTATTATTGTTTTGATCTTTTCTGGAATGCATGTATGAGAATTGGGCTGCTGTGCCTCTACTCACACCACTTTGTCCAGAAGTTTTCTCTCTGAGTAATGACCAACAGTGGCTTGTTCCACAATACAAATCAAAGTGTACATTTGTTGTTTTTACTGGGCAAATCAGAAAACCACCCTTTGGAAATGGCTTCTCAGATTCTAACACACACACTCACTCACTCACTCACTCACTCACTCAGGTAATGTAATTAGTGTAAGGAACTTGAGGAAATTACTTCCATCAATTTGTAACTTATTCAAAGAGTAGCCCAGGGCACTATTATGTCAAGTGATTTGGTGATGGTCAGAAAGTTAGTATGGGTCAGAAGAAGCAAAACCTGAACCCAGGTCTTCCTGGCCTTACTGTACAGAAAGTGAAGCTGGTGACTTTGCACAGCCCTGCCTCACTTAAATCCAATTCATTTGCATGTCATGGCATCACCTCCAGGATGTCATGGTCCTCTTTGAAAACAAACAACAATCGCCCAACAGCAAGAGATAGAAAGAGAAATTCCATTTAAACTTACTGTAGACATTATAAAATATTTAGGAGTCTACCTCCTGAAACAAACCCAGGAACTCTATGAACACAATTAGAAAACACTTTTCACACAAATAAAGTCAAATCTAAATAACTGGAAAAACATCAGTTGCCGAGCTAATATAATAAAAATGACAATTCTACCTAAGCTAATTTACTTATTCAGTGCCATACCAATCAAACTACCAAAAAATTATTTTATAGAGTTAGAAAAAATAATAACAAGATTCATTTGGAAGAACAAAAGGTCCAGAATATCAAGAGAACTAATGAAAAGAAATGCAGGGGAAGGTGGCCTAGCCATTCCAGATCTTAAATTGTATTATAAGGCAGCAATCATCAAAAATGCTTGGTACTGGCTAAGAAGCAGAGTGGTGGATCAGTGGAATAGGTTAAATATGCAAGACACAGTAGTCAATGACTAGTAATCGATTATTTGATAAACCCAAAGACCCCAGCTTCTGGGATAAGAACCCACTCTTAACTGCTGGGAAAACTGGAAAAGAGTATGGCAGAAACTAGACATAGACCAAAATCTCACACCATATACCAAAATAAAGTCAAAATGGGTACATGATTTAGATATAAAGGCTGATACTATAAGCAAACTGGGAGAGCAAGGAATAGTTTACCTGTCAGATCTATGGAGAACAGAAGAATTCATGACCAAACAGGAGATAGAGAACATTACAAAAAAGCAAAATAGATAATTTT
This sequence comes from Vombatus ursinus, assembly GCF_900497805.2. Taxonomy (NCBI): domain Eukaryota; kingdom Metazoa; phylum Chordata; class Mammalia; order Diprotodontia; family Vombatidae; genus Vombatus; species Vombatus ursinus. Next base: position 12,106,482 of record NW_020940355.1, read on the forward strand.
GATTACATTAAACTGAAAAGTTTTTGCACAAAGCCAATGCATCTAAGATTAGAAGGAAGGTAGAAAATTGGGAAAGAATTTTTACAACCAGTCTCTCTGATAAGGGCTGCATTTCTAAAATATATAGAGAATTAAGTCAAATTTATAAGAATACAAGCCATTCCCCAATTGATAAATGGTCAAAGGATATGGACAGTTCTCAGATGAAGAAATTAAAGCCATCTATAATCATATGAAAAAATGCTCTAAATCACTATTGATTAGAGAAATGCAAATCAAAACAACTCTGAGGTGCCATATCACACCTATCAGAATGGCCAACATGACAAAACAGGAAAATGATAAATGTTGGAGAAGATGTGGGAAAATTGGAACACTAATGCATTGTTGGTGAAGTTGTGAAATGATCCAACCATTTTGGAGAGGAATTTGGAACTATGCCCAAAGGACTATAAAAATGTGCACACCCTTTGACCCAGCAATAGCACTTCTATGGCTATATCCCAAAGAGATCACACAAACGGGAAAAGGACCTACATGTACAAATAGATTCATAGCAGCTCTTTTTGTGGTGGCAAAGAATTGGAAATTGAGAGGATGCCCATCAATTGGAGAATGGCTGAACAAGTTGTGGTATATGAATGTGATGGAATAGTATTGTGCTATAAGAAATGATGAACAGGCTGACTTCAGAAAAACCTGGAAAGACTTGTATAGTCTGATGCTGAGTGAAGTGAGCAGAACCAAGAGAATGCTGTATACAGTAATAGCCACGTTGTGCAATGACTAATATTGATAAACTTAACCCTTCCTGGTAATACAAGGATCTAAGACATCTCCAGAGGCCTTGTGATGGAAAATGCTATCCACACCCAAAGAAAGAACTGTGGAAGTCGAATTGCTATTTTTCTTTTCTATTGAGTTTTGTTTCCTCTTTCTGATGGTTCCTCCTATTGGTTTTAATGTCTACTTACAACATCACTAATGTGAAAATGTTTAATATGAATGTAAATGTATAGCCTATATCAGATTGTGCACCATCTTGGGGAGGGTGGTGGGGAGGAAACGGGAGAAAAATTTTAAACTCAAAAGATATGGAAGTGATTATTGATAAATCAAAATAAATTAATAAAATAATAATGATAATAATAATAATAAAAAGAAAACAAACAACAACCTCTGTGAGTAGAAGAGGAGCTGCCTACTGGGGACCAACTGGAACTGGTTAGCTGGGCAACACGCAACGGCTTCTTTTCTTTTCTCTGTCCATATACGGTATCATACCCTTACCTTCAGGTGCTCTGCCCAAAGGAATGTAAATCTTGATCTCTGAAACTTTTTTTTTCCCCCCTCAAGGTCATGCCTTAAACCCAGATCATCCTGGCTCTCTTGACTGACCAACAATAGGTCCCGGGCCAAACCCTACTAGGTCATTGTTTGGACCCAGATCAGCTCAGAGTGAATGCAAATAGCAGCTGCTTCTGTTTTGGCCAGAAACCCTGAGGGTCTTTCCTTCCCAGACTGATTTTTTTCCTGACTAGGTCAAAGAGGCCATTCTCTGCCTCATTTTTACCTAGCTTTAATCGCTGAATGGGCACTGCCTCAGTCAAACTGAGACCTGTTAAAAGACCGTAGCTTAAAAAGGCGAAGGTCCCCCACTGCATCTGGGGCCCATCCCAAGTCATCCTGACCAACCGCTTGCTACTGGACCCAGATGGCCACTGGACCCAGATGGCTACTGGGGAGAGAGTGAGGCTGGTGACTTTGCACTTAACCCCAATTCAGCTGCAGGTCGTGCTCCTCTTTGAGAACAAAAGACAAATAACAACAGCCTTTCTTACATTTTCCCCTTGTTTGGACATGTGACTTCAGTGGTGTCAGGAACTTCCAATGAGCAAACTCTTCTGCGAATCCTATGCATGAGGGGCGGGGCTTGCTTTCCTGACTTTGAGGCCAGTTCTCTGTCCACTACTCTGCATTACCTCTTCTCTTAAATGTGCCCCACTTAAATATACAATCATTACGTGAATATGGAAAAGTATGGGCCTGGGGCTAGTGAGAGACAAAGATGAAGTGTGATAACATACATGAAAGTGCTTTCAAAGCTTTTCTAGTCTATACAAATGTAAGTCATTTTGTGAAGAACAGAAAAATACCAAGACCCATTTGATAAAGACAAAGTGTATGCACGTTTCAATACCACTCAGAGTATGTTACTATCTTTCAACAAAGACTAAGTTATAATGAAGTTCATTATGTATTCTTTCATAATGTACTTTAGGTTTAAGTCTAATTTTTATTACAGATGTCTATAGGAAAAAAAATGAAGGGAAGGAAAATAAATTAAAGAAAGTAAAACCCAAAAATCTATGTTGTCTATCTCTATTAAAATTATTTTCATTAAAAAAATCAATTGATTATGTGCCATGTGCAAAGAGCTCTTCTACTGGTCATGGTGATACATGCTTGTATTCCCTGCTATTGGGGAAATGGTCACTGTGAGGTCTCTTGAGCTCAGGAGTTTTGAGCCACAGTGGGCCAAGTCAACAGGGTGTCTGAACTAAGTTTGGCATTGTTATGGTTTGTACTAGGGAGTGGGCACCACCACATTATCAAGGAGGGGCAAACTGCCCGAGGTTGGAAAATGGAGGTCAAAGCCCTATGCTGATCACAGTGGGACCACGCCCGTGAGTAGCCCTTGCACTTCCAGCCTGAGTGAGATAGGAAGACCTAATCTTTAAAAATAAACACTTTTCTAGGCACTGTGAGTGATACAAATATGAATAAGATATAATCCCATCCCTCATTCTATTTAGTTATTATGGAAGTAGCAGCAGAATTCAGGCTTTGTTAAGTAATATTTCCAGTTTTAAGAAGCAAGAGAGGAATTCAACCTTTTTATTAAGTATTATTCCCAGTTTTAAGATGAGGTTAAGAGTGTATGTTGTAAAGTCAAAATGGGTACATGATTTAGATATAAAAGCTGATACTATCAGCAAACCAGGAGAGTAAGGAATAGTTTACCTGTCAGATATATGGAGAAGGGAAGAATTTATGACCAAAAAAGAGATAAACAACTATATGAAATGCAAAATGGATGATTTTGATTACATTAAATTGAAAAGTTTTTGCACAAAGACAATGCAACCAAGATTAGAAAGGAAACACAAAAGTGGGAAACAATTTTTACAGGCAGTGTTTCTGATAAAGGCCTCATTTCTAAAATACACAGAAAACTGAGTTGAATTTATAAGAATACAAGCCATTCCCCAATTGATAAATGGTGAAAGGATATGAACAGGTAGTTTTCAGAGGAAGAAATTAAAGCTATCTATAGTCATATGAAAAAATGCTCTAAATCAATATTGATTAGAGAAATGCAAATCAAAACAACTCTGAGGTACCACATCACACCTATCAGATGGGCTAACATGACAAAACAGGAAAATGATAAATGTTGGGGAAGATGTGGGAAAGTTGGAACACTAATGCATTGCTGGTGGAGTTGTGAACTGATCCAACCATTCTAGGGAGGAATTTGGAACTGTACCCAAAAGGCTATAAAAATGTGCATACCTTTTTATCCAGCAATACCACTTCTAGGTCTATATCCCAAAAAGATCATACAAATGGGAAAAGGACCCACATGTACAAAAATATTTATAGCAACTCTTTTTGTGGTGGCAAAGAACTGGATATTGAAGGGATGTCCATCAATTGGGGAATGGCTGAACAAGTTGTGGCATGTGAATGTAAAGGAATACTATTGTGCTACAAGAAATGATGAGCAGGTAGACTTCAGAAAAACCTGGAAAGACTTGTATGGACTGATGCTGAGTGAAGTGAGCAGAACCAGGAGAACGTTGTACACAGTAACAGCCACACTGTGCAATGACTAACTTTGATAGACTTTCCTCTTTCTTGTGGTTCCTCCTATTGGTTCTAATTCTTCCTTACAAAATGACTAACGTGAAAATATATTTAATAGGAGTGTATATGTAGAACCTATATCAGATTGCAAGCTGCCTTGGTGGGGGACGAGAGCAAAATTAAAAACTCAAAAGCCTATGGAAGTGATTGTTGAAAACTAAAAATAAATTAATAATAAAAAAGAAAAATATTACAATAATAAAAAAAGAAAAGAAAAACCTGGAAAGACTTATATGAACTGATGCTGAGTGAAATGAGCAGAACCAGAACACTGTACATAGATAGTAACAGCCACATTGTGCGATGACCAATTTGACAGACTTAGGTCTTCTCAGCAATATAATGACCGGAGACAACTCCAAAAGACTCAATGATGGAAAATGCTATCCACATCCTGAGAAAGAACTTTGGAGTCTGAACGCAGATGGAAGCATACTATTTGCTCTCCTTTTTTTTTTGTTGTTTTACTTTGCTTCTTCTTTCTCTTGGTTCCTCCCATTAGTTCTAATTCTTCTTTACATCATGCCTAATGGGAAAATATGTTTAATATGAATGTATATGTACAGCCTATATCAAACTGCATGATGTCTTGAGGAGGGGGGAGGAGAGGGAGAAAATTTAAAACTCAAAATCTTATGGAAGTGAATGTTGAAAACTAAAAAAAAAAAAAGAGTATATCTTGGCAAGCTTACCTAAATGATGCCCCATTTCCCTTAGAAAACTGGCTAAACGGGGTGGGGAACCTGCAGCCTCGAGGCCACATGTGGCCCTTGAGGTCCTCAAGTGCAGCTCTTTGACTGAATCCAAACTCCACAGAATAAATCCACTTAATAAAAGGATTTGTTCCATATAATTTGGACTCAGTCAAAAGGCTGCACCCAAGGACATAAAGGGAATCGTGTGGTCTTTAGGTCACAGGTTCCCCACCCCTAGACTAAACTACTGTGGCCCAACTTTACAGACAAATTATTTAGTTTTCAGTTAGCTGTTAAGTTTTCATAATAGGCAGTTTCAAATAATAATCTTGTTAAAGAGTCTACCCCTCTGTATCTCTTCACAGTGCCCTTCTGTTTAAAAAAAAAAAAAAAAGATAGGCTTCTTAGAAAGCAATGTTAAAATAGAAAGAATGCAGTGGTATCTCTGGAAAGAAATCCCCAAATAAATAGCCAAAATGAAGAGCTTTCAGATCAAAGAAAAAAAAAATACAAAGAGCTACAAAGTAGTTCAAATATCAATGAACAACAGTATGGATCACACAATACTTAGCAACTCACACCATATAGGAGAGAAGAACTCAGAACATAATAGCCAGTTTTTGCTGAATGTTAATGCATGTTAATTCTGCAGACCTCCTCATCCCTTTGGGGGGCTTCTGTATGACCCTGCCCCCTCCATGGCCCTGCAGCACCTACAGCCAGAGTTCAGTTTTAGTGCCTGGGGCCCCAACATTGGGAGCAGCTTCAGTGCCTGGAGTTGAGGACCCTGCTGCCACCACTGCTGCTTCTGCCCTGCCCAGAGCCACAGCATGAATGCTTGAGGTCCTGCCGCCCAGGGAGTTGAATTTGCATAATGCAAATTTACATAAAGTGAGAACTGTCTATATACCAGAAAGCAAGAGATAAAAGTTTACAACCAAATATAACTTATCTGGCAAAAGTAAGTATAATCCTATAGGGGGAAAAAAGTGGCTATTTAACAGAATAGAAGATTTCCAAATATTCCTGAAGAAAAAGCTACAGCTGAGTAGCCATTTCAAAATGGAAACACAGGTACCAAGAGAAACAAAGAAAGGTAAACATTTATTCAATTGAAAGGGAATGTATGAAGATGAATTGTCTATATGTTAATAGAGGGATAAGTAACAAATGACTTGTCAGAATCTTAATATATTCAAGGACCACAGTAAAAGGTTAAAATGAGAGAGGGTTTGTGGGTGGTTTTGTTCTGTTTTAATGTTCTTGGGAGAAGATAAAAATGGGAGGGACAGTGGGACTATACCTGAGAAGTGGAAGAAGGGGAAGGAAATCACTTGCATAATACAGGTGCATAAGATGAAGAGTATATCTTCATGGAGGACGGGATGGGGTGGGAGAAGGACAGCCATGAAGCTCACTTTCATCTCAGCTGGATAAAGGAAATTTGAATATTTCTTCATCTCCTCATCTGTTCCCCCTTCTACCCATCTTCCTCCCACACATAGGCATTTCAGTATAGAAATACATTAACTTTGGGGCAGCGAGGTAGTGCAGTGGATAAAGCACCAGACCTAGAGTCAGGAAGACCTGAGTTCAAATCTGGCCTCAGACCAGACACTTGATACTTACTAGCTGTGGGACCCTGGGCAAGTCGCTTAATCCCAATTGCCTTACCAAACAAAACAAAACAAACAAACAAAAAAAACCAACCAAACAAACAAAAAGAAATACATTAACTCAAAAGAGAAAAGGGAGAAGCTAGAAATAAAGGAGAGGTAGAGAGATCTAGGAGGGAGTGCAAGACAGGTAACAGATCAGTCACAAGCAAAACAAATCGAATGTTGGAGAAGAGGAATGTGAAAAGGAGATTAAGAGAAAAGGAAGAAAGAGCAAAACCTAGGATCAGAGGCCAGGAGAAAGAGAAGAGCTGTAACAGAAGAAACAGACTTTCACTTATAAGATTACAAAGCATCAGACAGACTCCTCTTCTACTGTCTTACTATCTGTAAAAAGGGAGGTTAGAAGTAAAGAGGAAATTCAAGTACAAGAGGACAGGATGGAGGGAAATAGCACAATTGACAACTGTAATTGTGAATGTGAATGGGATGAGCTTACTCATAAAGTGAAAGAAGACAGCAGAACAGATTAGGAGCAGAATTTAACTATATATTGTTTGTAAATAATAGAACTGAAACACAAATAGAAGCATAGAGTTACAATGGAGGGCTGGAGCAAAATCTCTTGTACTTCAGCTTAATTAAAAAAAAACAGGGTTAGCAATCATAATTTCAGATAAAATTACAGTAAATATGAACAAGATAAACAGAGAGAGGAGAAAATTCCATTATGCTGAAAGGTATTATAGATGATGAATCAACATCAACACTTAATGTAAATGTACTTAATAATATAGTATTTAAATACTTGAAGGGAAAGCTCATTGAAATAGAGGGAGAAATTACAGAAAACTGTAACAGTGGAGAACTTTAATGTATTTTTCAGACCTAGACTATTCTAACCAAAAGAAAAACAATAAAGAAATTAAAGTCCTGAATAGAACCTAAGAAAAATTAGACATGGTAGATTTCTGGAAATTACTAAGAAGAGAAAGATTTTGTATAATTCAAAACTACTTGGCACCTTTACAAAAACTGACCATGTATTGGAGCATAAAGACCTCACCAAAAAATGCAGAAATAAAGAAATACCTAAATCATGATTTACTGATCACGATGCACTAAAAATCATATTCAGGAAAGGCCCTTAAAGAGTGCACTAAAAGAACTGGAGGGTCAAAGAACAAGTTACAGAAACAATAGAAAAAAATTTCATCAAAGAAAATGACAAACAATGAGACAACATACCAGAGCTGAAAGGATACCGCTAAAGTAGTTTGGAGGGGAAAATTTATATCTCTAAACACTTTCAAAAACAGAAAGGAAAAAGAACAATGAACTGGGTATGCAATTAAAAAAAAAACTTGAACAAGTAAAAAATCCTCAACTAAATAACAAAGTAGAAATTCTTAAAATTAAGGAAGAGATTAATAAAATTGAAAGAAAAAAGACCATTGAATTGATAAGTAAAAGTAGGAACTATTTTTAAAAAATCAATAAAATAGATAAATCACTAACTTAATTAACAGAAGAAAACCAAATTGTTCATATAAAAAATTAAAAATGAAAACTCAACAGTTGAAGAGGAATTAAAGGAATTATCAGAAACCGCTATGCCTAATTACACATCAACAAAACTCATAACTCTGAGGATATATAAACCTACAAAAATATAAAACACAGAATAAGAAAAGGACTATTTAAATAACTCAATATTAGAAATAGAAATTGAGCAAGGCATAAATGAAGTCCCAAAGAAAGACTCCAGGATCAGATGGATTTACATGTGAATTCTATCAAACATTCAAAGAATAATTATTTTCAATACCACATCAACTTTTTACAATAATAAGAAAAGAAGGCACCCTTCCAATCTTTTTCTATGATACAAACAAGGTCTTGATACCTAAAATGGGAAGAGACAAATCAGAGTAAGAAAACTACAGAACAACATCCCTAATAAACATCAATACAAACAACAATGATGACAATAAACTATTAACATGTAAGCTAGAGTTAGGAAGAACTGAATTCAAATCTAGCCTCAGACATTTACTAGCTGTGTGACCCCGGGCAAGTCACTTAACCTTTTCTAGTCTCAGTTTCCTCATCTGTAAACTGAGGATAATGATAATAGCACCTCCCTCCCAGGGTTGTTGTGAGGATAATAGTGAGATAATATTTGTAAAGCATGCTGCAAAGCTATAAAGCATTATGCAAATGCCAATTATGATTATTCTTATTATGACTAGTGCACTATTGGTAGAGCCATAAATTGGTCTGGCCATTCTGGAGAGCAATTTGGAAGAATGCCCAGAAAATTATTTAAATATGCATACTCTTTGATCCAATTTTACCATTACTAAACCTAGGTTGTGAGCTCTTTGAAGGCGGAGACTAACTTTTGCCTCTTTTTGTAACCCCAGAACCTAGGACAGTGCCTGGCACACAGTGGGTGCTTAATAAACATTTATTGACTGACTATACCTCCCAAAAATAAATGAAAAAATGAAAAAGATCTACATGTACAAAAGCATGTATAACAGCTCTTTTTGTGGTAGCCAAGAATTGGAAACTAAGATGGTTTCCTCCTTTTAGGGAATAGATAAACCAACTACAGTATATGAATATAAAGGAATACAGTTGCACCATAAGAAATGACAAAATGGACAGTTTCAGAGGAAACTGGGAAGATCTCCATGAACTGATACAGACTAAACTGATACAGAACAACAGAACCCGAAGAACAATTTATACAATGGCAACAACATTATAGAGAAAAACAACTTTAGAAGACCTTAGGAACTCTCATCAATGAAATAATGAACCATGAGTCCAAAAGAATGAAGAAGAAACATGCCACTCATCTCCTAGAGATGTGATGAACTTAAAATGCAAAAAGAGACATACATTTTCAGACACGGCTAACGTAGGAATGTATTTCTTTTCAGATTATGCAGCTACGTAAAGAGGGCTGTATTTTTTTTTCTTTTTATTTGCTTAATAAAAAACAAAAGGGCCAGGAGATAGTTAAGGAGGAAGAGTATTTAAATTTAAATTCTAAATTTAAATGTAAAAGTTACCAGCAATCACCAATCTTAAAAAAAAGAAGAAATGCAGTAAGTATGAAAATTATAAGTCCACATGTGTGATATATACATGGGGCTCACAAATACCTGAGGTATGGTATTTACTTGGGGAAAAAAAAAAGATAGGATTCTAAATGTACACTATAGGGAACTGAACAATATAATTCTCAAAACTAAATGGCTGAAAAATCAGTTTTCAATTAATTTTTACTTCTAAATTTAAATACCAGAATATTTCTCTTAACGTTCAAAATGACCAACAATAGTTAAATGTCTGTGTTGCAGTAGCTGATCCTACTTGTTCATAAAGGCTAAGATAGGCCAGCTTTTAAAATGGGCCCCTCTGTGAGTTGATTCTCTTCCTCAAGCACAGATGTGAAATGATGAAGTCATCACAGACGCACCTGCCACACCTTCCCCATCTTGTCACTCACTTAGTTTCTTGTCTTTACCTGAAGTTCTGTGTAACAGGGGTGGTTTCCATGTTAAATTCAGCCACTGGTACCCCCCTAACTGACACATGAGGGGCAAACATAGCTGCGGGATAAACCACAGAGGACGTTCCCACCTAGAGAGCAAAAAGATCAAAGAAGTAACATTACTACACTGCTGATAGTTAAGTTTATTTCTACCCCCATCTCCCCAATTCCACAAACTCTGATAGGGTTCGGGGATCCAGGTGTGTGGCCGCAGCTAAAGCTGAATGGATACAAAGGGACAGTGTTCAAAAAGAACAACAAAACAGAAAAATCTCTAGTTATTTTCTAGTTATACAAAAGGAAAAAAAGAGATGAGAAGATGCCTCCAAAATTGTACTAAAGACTATTGGAATAAAATATCATGTCTAGTCTTTCATATTTTAATGCCATTTTAAAATGTTTAAATTTTATTTATTTCTTGTTACATTTTAAGTTCTGAATTGTTTCTCTCCCTCTCTCCACACTCTGCACTAGAGAAGGCCACCACTTGGCACATATATTTATATATGTAAAACCACACTATGCATACTTCTGTTTATCAGTTCTTTCTCTGGAAGTGGATAGCACCTTCCTTCCCAGGTCCTTTGTAGATGATTCGAGTATTTGTAATACACACAATAACTTAGCTGTTCAGAACGGTTCTTCAAACAATATTGCTGTTACTGTACACAATGTTTTCTTGGTTCTGCTCATTTCACTCTTCAATATTTCATGCAAGCCTTTTTATGTTTTTCTAAAATCATCGAGCTCATATCATTTCTTATATCACAGTAGTATTCCATCACAATCATATATCACAATTTGTTTAGCCATTCTCCAATTGATGGGCATCCCCTCAATTCTTTGCGACCACAATGAAAGTTGCTATAAATATTTTAGAACATGTAGGTTCTTTTCCTTTTCCCCGATCACCTTGGGAAACAGCACTAATAGTGGTATTGCTGGGTGAAAGGGTACACACAGTTTTATAACTCTCTGACGTACTTTATAACATACTTCCAGATTGCTCTCCAAAATGGTTGCATCAGATCACAGTTCCACCAACAGCATCAGTGTCCCAATTTTCTACATCCCCTCCAATATTTGTCATTTCCCCCTTCTATCATTTTAGCCAATCTGATAAATGTGAGATACCTCAAAGTTGTTTTAATTTGCATCTCTCTAATCAATAATGATTTAGAACATTTTTTAACATATGATTATATATAGTTTTCATTTTTCATCAAAAACTGCCTATTCATATCCTCTGACCATTTATCAATTGGGGAATGACTTATATTCTTATAAATTAGACAAAGTTCTCAACTCACATTCTTATAAATTAGACAAAGTTCTCTATATAGTTGAGATATGAAACTTCTACCTAAGAAACTGTATATAAATTTTTTTCCCCAAATTTTCTGCTTTCCTTCTAACCTTGACAACATGGCTTTTATTTGTACAAAAGCTTTTAAATGTAATCAAAATTATCCATTTTATACCTCACAGTGTTCTCTATCTCCTATCCATAAGTCTCATAATGCCAGGCAAAAAAATGAACACTTTTACTCTGCATTTTTTTTTGGTAGAAGACCTCAGTACACTTTTTTTTTTTTAAATCTCCAAACAACCTTATGGAAAGTTTTAGAAAATACTTGGACTGAGTAAGCAGGGAATCACTTACCACTAAACATAAGTCACAGACAGCAAGTTCTTTGTTGACCTGGTCAAGAATGTTAGGGTCCAGATTTTCTCCAAACCATACCACATGGGGTCGAAGGAGGCCATTGCAACCTTTTTCTTCACATCTGTGAATGTGGACATTACTTGCCTAGCTGCTGAAATCCTAACTCTCACACAAAGAATAAAGTTAATGCCTTCTTGGAACCCTTGAAAACCCCCACAACCACCATCCCCACTCACTCTACCAATTCTGCACTTGCACTCATACTGAAGAATATACCTCCCTGACCTGTATATATAATACATTTTCACTGTCCCTTTGGGCAGTGATTTTTTTTTTGGTTGTTGTATATTCTATATGGCATCTCTCAACTTAATCTCTTGCCTCCTTCCTCAATTTCCTGACGATCATGAGCACCATTTTGTTCCTAGTAACTCAGTCTTTAAAGTCATTTTTAACTTACCTCACTTCTTTGCACGCAACCCCTTTCCCCGTTAATTTCTCAACAACCTCTCACATGTAGTATTTCATAAAACAAAGACAAAAACAAACCTTGGTGAACAATTTTTTAGTATGAGCCTCTGTGTCATTACCTAGACTAGTCTTAAGACAAGAGATTATTGCTGGGTCCATTCACATCAAGGATACTCATAATTGTATTATTTACCTAATGTTCTATTGCTGCTCTGAGATGTTCCTGAAGTGTACTAAGTCTTCTTGCAGAAAACAAACAGATATGGAGAAGAATTGAGAAGGATGTAAAGGACCATGTAGTTATGATCTGCTCCAGTAGAGGGAGGGAGGAGAGACACTAATGATATCATGCATCTATCTAAGTGCCTAAGTATGTCTGTCAGAATCATCCTTTCTTCCTCTTTCTAATGTTGTCCCCACAACAGTTTAGGTGCTCATCACTTTAAACCTTGGATTATGGAAAAGGGAAAGAACTGAACTCAGAGCTAGGAGATACCTGGTGTAAATCCTATTTCCAACTGTATGACACAGGAAAATCACTTAATTTCTCTATGCTTTGATTTCCTAAAATTTCCATTCCTATAAAATGGGGGGTGTGGGATGCGGTAAAATAACATAAGTACCTACCTCTCAGGGTTGTTGAAGGGCTTAAATAAGATAATATATGTAGAGTATTTGGTATGGGGCAACTAGGTGGCACAGTGGATAGAGCACTGGGCCCCGAGTCAGGAAAACTCATATTCCTGAGTTTAAATCTGGCCTCAGATACTTACCGTGTAACCCTGGGCAAGTCACTTAACCCTGTTCATCTCAGTTTCTTCATCTGCAAAATGAACTGAAGAAGGAAGTGGCAAACCAGTCTAGTATCTTTGCCAACAAAATCCCAAATAGGGTCACAAAGAGTCAGACACAACTAAAAATGACTGAACAACAACTAAATTCGGCAAACCTTAAAGTATCAAATAAATTGAAATTGTTATTACTACCACATTGGACTCCTAACTGGTCATCTTTCTGTCTCTTCTTCAGTCCAACTTATTAAAAATAATAATTATAATTATTTTTCCCCCTAAACACCATTTTTTAAAAAAAGTTAATTTATTTTTAGTTCACCATTTTCATCATATCACTGCTATTTACCCTTTCATGCATTGCCTCTTAACCTGGGGTCCTCAAATTAAAAAAAATTTTTTTTGATAGCTGTATTTCAAAATATAGTTGGTTTCTTTTGTAATGCTATTTATTTTATTGTCTGCATTTAAAATATTTTTCTGAGAATGGGTCCATGACTCAAACACGGTGAAGAATTTCTGCTAATATATCAAATCCAGACTTCTCAAGGAAGGAATAAAGGGAATAAAAAAACCCTTTTATATAGACCTCCTTATTTACAGTTTCTATATGTAGCATTAATTTTTTAGCTCGCCGCTGTTTTTGTTGTTCAGTCATGTCTGACTCTTCATGACCCCTCTTGGGGTTTTCCTGGCAAAGGTACTGGAGTGGTTTGCCATTTCCTTCTCCTGCTCTTTTTACAGATGAGGAAACTGAGGCAAACAGGATTAAATGACTTACTGAGGGTCACACAGCTAGTAAGTATCTGAGGGTGGATTTGAACTGGGGTCCTCTTGACTCCACACCTGATACTCTATCCACTGTGCCCCCTTTCTGCCCTTACCAACTGTACTTTCCTAATTTGTATCTCCTTTCTTTCTATCTTGTTATGATTTGTGTCTGGTTCCTTGAAAATTATCTCAAGCCACTCTTGCAAACAGTTTTTGAAAAGTCTACTTCTTTTGCATTATAATCTTCTTTGGCATTATACCCGTATCTCATTCTGTCAATTCTCTAATTCTTTTTATTGTCTCCTTATAAGACGATCATAGATTTAGATTTTGATTCTACAAATGAGGAAACTGAGGCTCAGATAAGGAGAACAAAAGCTCATTCACTTATTGAGAGTACCTCTAGCCCCCAAAACAACAAAAGAGAGGAATGGGAAAGAGAAGCAGCCAATATTTCTCTCTTCTTTGGCAAAAGATAGTTTTCACAGTTGATTAAAGAAAGAACTATACAAACTTCCAGATTTCTGTCCCTGGTTTTTTCTTCCTTCTTTTCTGCAACATTAGAGACAGACAACAATTTTTACCCACCTAGGAAGCTTGTCAACTGGGATTTGGGCATCTGGAACATCAGGGTCTGGGGCACTAGAGTTAAAATAAGATCAATCAATCAATCAGCCTTTATGAAGCACCTACTAGTACCAGGTACTATTCCAGGCATTGTGGATACAAAGGCAAAAGTTCCTGCCCTCAAGAAGCTTACATGCTATAGAGTGGAACAACAGGCACATATATAGATATGAAAATCATAAATACAAGGTAATTTTGTGGGGAGTAAAGGGGGAAGGTCCTAGCAGTGATGGAATCAGAAAGGCTTCATGCATTCACTGGGCTTTGACTTGAGTTCAGCAGGAAACTAGGGATTCTAAGAAATGCAGGTAAGGAAGGAGGGCAGTCCAAGCATAGGGACAGATCAAGGGTTTATGCGCCAGAGACAGTGGTTTATATTTGATCCTGGAGGGCGTGGGAGCCACTGGAGTTTATCAAGCAATGAAGGGGTCAGACTGGAGCTTTAGGAAAAATTTTTGCTACCTATAGGTAGGATGGGTTGGAGTGGAGACAGACTTGAGGCAGAGAGGCCAATTAGGAGGCTACTTCAATAGTCCAGAGAGAATAAATGTTTATTGTAATAGTTAAATGAGAATGAATATCACTCACCTAACCTGAAAACTCCTTCCTCAAAGAGCTACATGGGATCATTAGGTTTTTATAGTCACTGAATAGCACTAGCCCCATAGTCAGCATGACAGTGCGTCCAAATGTCTTAGCGAAGTTTTAAGTTAAAACTTAATGGTTTTTAAAAAGCTGAAAATGGTTATTAAGTTATCAAAGCTTAGCACTGCATTAAGACTTTTGAGACTTTTGTATTAAATACTAATCCTATTTAGTTTCTTTTGTCTTAAAACTTTGGGTAAATTCTCAAGTCATGTTACTCTATGTATGAATCTTGGGGTCTAAAGTCCATGAATAAAGTTTTCAAATGCACCCCTCTACGTCTACTAAGAAGAGGATAACAGTGTTTTTTTTTTTTTTTGTTTTGTTTTGTTTTTAACAGCATGGTGTAATTACCCTTTTCCTTCTAAAGCTGGACAGATTGGACTCTTGTAATTCTCTGCCACGTTGTCACAACTGATGCATCGAGTTTTAAATAAGCTGCCTGAAAGACATAAATCAAACAATAATCAGCATTCTTGACAGGTTGTAAAGTAATTCTGTTTTTGAACATAGGACTTCAAAGCTAGCAGGAACCTTAGAGATTGGCTAGTATAGAGGCCTTCAAAGTCAGGACCATCAAATAAGCCTAAGAAGGCTTGGGTTTGTCTCCAACCCTACCGTCCTATCTACTTCATCATTCCCCTATTCTACCAGGCCTTCCATGTAACTGCCAGACTGTGGGCTCCTCTTAGTCACAATCATTGCCACAGTCAGTAAACATGATTAAGCACCTACTGTGTGCCAGGCACTGCGCTAAGCACTGAGGATGCAAAAAAGAAAAACACAGTCTCTGCCCACAAGGAACTTACAATCTAATAAGAAAAGGCAATACACAAAAGAAAACTGAGAAGGTGTGGTGCATGCTTGGGTACCTGTGATGGGACATGATTTTGGAGGACTCAAAAGCAAGCAGAGCAGCTGATGAAAGACAGATAGTTAGCTGGAAAATTCTGAGGCTAAAAATAAATAATAAAAGGAGGCCTCTACAAAGGAAGGCTTTGGGCAAAGTTTATTGCTCCACCCTTTAGCACTCCAATCAGAAGGGAGAGACATCTGAGAAGGTGTTGATATCTAGCCTGAGTTCATCTCCATGATGACATTTTGGTGAAAAACTTAGTAATGTTTATTAACTTCCATCTAATATATGTGTCACATTCAAAGCAAGACTTTGCATTTACCAACACCGAATTTCATCTTACTATATTCAGTCTAATTTCTAACCTGTCAGGGTCCTTTTGGATCCTGACTCTCCCATCTAGGATGTTAACAAACCCAGCATTGTGACATCTGAAAAATAAACAATCACATCATCTATGTATTTATCCAAGTCACTGACAAATGTTAAACATATCTATGCCTTGTCTCTCCAACCAGACGTTAGCTCCTTGAGGGCTGGGACCATATTTGATAAATGTTCCAAATGGGGTTTTAAAAAAAAATTGACAACTTTGACTATTAAAATAAAGTTTTGCTTAAAAAAAAAAAAAGCTAAACGTTGTTACTATGGAACAAGAAACAATAGTGGTAGAGAGACAGAATTCTTTGGCAGGATGTCTTTCCCACTGTTTACATTCCACGTCGCTATACAAAAATAAAAAGAGCGCACAAAAACCCAATTCTTCTGTGCTAGGCACATAGTAGGCTTCCATAAGTACTTAGTAATTAGTATATTAGTACTTGGGTAATTCAGATGATCTCAGCAGAATGAATGAGCGAGGCAATATGTAGCCTCACTTATACTTGCTACTAGGACTGCCTCACGCCCAAGATGGAATGGGTCACCTAAATTTTGGCAGCCCTAAATTTTGCCTGCCCACTTAAAATACCCACTTCCCACTACTGACTCACTTATTTCTTGCAAATGCATTTGAAAAAAATAACCTATTAACCCTTATTAGTAACTTAAACGCTAATGAATGAATATTTTTCAAGAGATCAGTTTAAGCATCGATAATGGAAAAATAAAGCAGATGAAAAATGTATATTATCCAAATCATGGTATGCAGCTGAGCAGACCTCCTTGACTAGGACAGATTCCTTACCATGAAGTTCCAGGAGGTTCTTGGTGCCTGCTTTGCGATGGAGCTCGTCAATGTTCTGAGTAATGACCACCACACGCCTTCCTTGGACACTAAGCCGGGCCTCACATTCTGCAATTGCTATGTGGGCTGGGTTGGGATGCTTCTTCAGCATCAATTCCCGCCGGTAATGGTAGAACTCCCACACCAGAGAGGGATTCTTCAAAAAGGCCTTAGGGGTGGCTAAGTCCTAGAGGGGGAAATACACATGAACTATCAAAATGTGATCAGTTAGCCCCATCTTTAAAACTGAGGCACAAAGTCTGGGAACTAGGACATGTGTGTGTCTTACCTGTCTCTTTAAGGCTCTGGGTTGGGAACTATTAAAGGTAACTACCAGTGGGGGCTCATGCACTGTAGTTTTTAGCAGTACTGACTCTCAGAGTACTTTCAACCTGAGATAATCAACACTTGCCAGGACAAACTAGGGAATGACCATAGAGGGAACAGTACATATCCAATGACACACTGTTCTCCAAAAAGATTTGACCAACGTATAATTTTATCAGTAATGAAATAGAGGGGTTCCTAATCTTTTTTGCATGTCATAGACCCCCTTTGACAGCCTGCTGAAGCTTATGAACCCTTTCTGAATAATGTTTTTAAATGAATACAAAAATACAAAGGATTATAAAGGGAACTAATTATATTGAATTAGTTGTCAAAATATTTTTTAAGTTTATAGACCTAGGTTAAAAACCTTTGCTGTAATAGCATGCTTGTTTTGCTACTTTCCAAACAACAGAGAATTTTATCCTTTTAAATTATTTTTAACAATCAGTAGCAAGCAATATAATCAACTGAAGACCTGGTTAAACTCAGTGAGACTTAGCACTGGGCAGGTCATAGCGATGCATGTTTTGGCCCCAGTAATGCCTGAAGACTGTCTACCAAGTAGTAGAGGACTGTGATGTGTATGGAGGGAGGAAGCACCCACACAGATGAAATTATAGTTTGAAATATTATTTCATCATAGATGAAATAATTGTTGAATTATTTAAATGAATGACAATTTGATGTGTATAAATAAAATGGAATTGGCTGAATGTATCATTGTCAATTTAGAAAGAAGTCTTTAGTAAACTACCCCAGGGACCTATCTTTGACCCTGTGCTATTCAACATCTGTGTTAAAGACTAGGATTAGGGCACAGACAGTATGCTGGTCCAATATGAAATTGGTAGAAAACATGAAGGGATGGCAGAATCCAGATTTTTAAAAAAATCAATAGGTTATCATCATGTAAAGAACTATCTCTACTAAATTATCCCTACTAAATTTCAAGTTCCACTCTTGAATTCCAAAAATCTCACAACTACAGGTTGGGGAAAAATGTTAAGACTTTCCTGAAACAATGTGAAGACTGCAGGAGAGAACCATGAGGTATGTCAGGACAGGAGAAAGAAAAAGAGACCCTGTCTCCACACTGCACCAGCAGAGAGCTGTTAGGAGATCCGCATCAGAGGAGTTCTCACATTTGGCTCTTTAAGGAAGTGACTCTTTAGATTTATGTATGTACCTCTTTGGGATTAAGGCTTGCTTACTCAAAGGTTTCTTTTGTTTTCTTCCTTCTATGACCATGTCATTCTTCTGTAATATCATGGACTCCATGCTTCCAGTTGGGGAGTTCTGCCTCCTGGCAGAGGTGGCAGACTATGAGACCAATATTAAACATACATTTTTCACATAACCTAGATGGCCTCTGAGGTCCCTTCCAGCTGAATTTACTTTGCTTCACTATACTTGTTATGAGCGATGGTTTCCATTTTTTGGGGGGGGGGGGAAGGAGGAGTCTGGTTATGAGGGGGTAATGGGAGTAATCACTGGAGAAGGAAATGGCAGACCACTCCAGTATCTTTGCCAAGAAACTCCACGGACAGTACTGGTGTCCACCGAGTCACAGAATAGGACACAACTGAACAACGGTGGGAGTAATAATAATGATGTAAAAAAAAATGCCAATGAAACATCTGATAATTACATAAAAGAGTAGAAGGACATTCAGAAGGAGGCACAGAAATATAGGGAAATGTTGGTACTACCATGTTAAACTTAATAAGAACATTAAAAAATAAGCTATACATAATAAATTCACAATTTCATATACAATTCACTTTTTATGTTATTCTTTGCACATGAGATCCTTGTTTGTTGATGTTTATCAAATTCATAATTAAAATTAAAAAAAAAAGACTTTATGTAGAGTGCTATGTGTATATAACAATACAAACACTGGGCTACTGGGCCCAGAGGAACTGAGGCACTCACCCTTCTCCCTCTCCACTAATCCTGCCTTTCCTTGCACCCACTGATATTTTCAAATTCTTCACGGCAGTCTCTATTTGCCTGAGCCTTGACATTTTCCTCTTGAGATTTTTAGCTTCCTTCAGTTCTATAATCCTCAGGGGATTTAAAAGAAAATATTGAATCCTGCTTTTATTTCTTCTCATGATTAAAAAAAATTAATTTAAGTTCTTGCTTTAGTTTCTTGGGTGTTTGTTTTCTGCTGAACCACATCCCTTGGGATTGTTCATTTGATGTTTCTAGTACGACTTCTAAAATTATTTTCGTATGTCTTTCTCCTGATGGAATCAAGCAGAGTTATTCCACCAGCCTTTCACTGCGCAATCTTCCAGGAATATTTCTGTTCTTGTCCATTTTTCATCACATCCTATCCACCATATCTAAAATAAAATTCATTTTCCCTCAGAAAACCAGTTCTCCTTCCTTACTTCTTTAATTATACCAGCACTACTCTCTCAGGCACTCAAGCCCCAAACCTGTTATACTTGACTCTTTCCTCAAGCTTAAGTTTTGTCCTCAACACATTTAGTTTATCATCACGTTGTTCTGATTCTTCCTTCAAAATAGCTCGTCTAGCCATCTCTTCCTTAACATTTTCACCAGTATTGTTTTGTTCATAACTTCATCACTTTAGCATGGACTATATATATCATCTCCCAACTAGTAATCACTGTTTGTAGTATTTCCCCATTCTGATTTATCCCGTATTGCTAAGATAAATTGTCCTAAAATACCTCTTTGCTCATGCTCCTACCTTGCTTAATTAAAAAAAAAAAAAAGATTCAATACTTCCCCATTGTCTACAGCACAAAGTTTAAAATCTTCAACTTTGAAAGCAAGGCCCTACATAATCTGAACTAAACCTAAATATTAATTGTAAATTTTTTTAATAATAGTAATTGTAAAATCAGCTTATTACTTTATTAACTGTAAAAATTATGATCTTAAGCATATATTCTTTATACAAAGGACAGAAAAGAAGGTAGTATAGAAAATTGTATATCTATTACATACAGCTCTTTAAAATTCATTTTATTCATTTGTTATATTCATGTGTATATTCATTTGTTAGAAGAGTTTTGTTTTCTGTTTTTGTTTCTCAATAGGAGGGGAAGATAGAAAAGAGAGGAAATAAATGTTTGATAAGTGAAGAAAATGAATAAAGTACAGTAAGTTTAACGATAGTACCAGCCTTGCCATCCTTACTTCCTCTTCTGAATTGCCTGCTTCTCTCTTCTTTGTAAATTTGTGTTTTATTGACACTTTTCATTCATTTCCATCCCCACACCCACCCCCATATTATTACTCACTTCTCCGTTCAACTCAACCTCCCACCCCCAAATAAAAATCCTTCCTTATAACAACTAAGTCTAGTCAAGCAAAACAATTTGCACACTGGTCAAGTCTGAAAAATGTGTGTCTCATTCGTCACCTCTAGCTCATCATTGCTGTTGCTCATCCTTTGTTTTCAAAGAGCACTGGGGACATCAGGAGGGCGGTGTCTTAAGTTGTGAGTGAATTGGATTTAAGTGAGGTAAATCTGTGCAAAGTCATCAGCCTCACTCTCTCCTCTAGGCATCAGAGTCCAGTGGCAAGACTTCAGTCAAGACTACTGGAGATGGCCCAGGATGCAGTAGGGGACCTTGGTCTTTTAAGCTAAGGTCTTCCCCAAATCTCAATTTGTCATTCATAATTAAAGGCTAGGTAAGAATTGAGGCAAAAGATGGCCTAGTTTGCCTTCTTAAAAGAATCAATCTAGAGGGGCAACTAGGTGGTGCAGTGGATAAAGCACCGGCCCTGAAGTCAGGAGCACCTGAGTTCAAATCTGGCCTCAGACCAAACACCTGACACTTACTAGCTGTGTGACTCTGGGCAAGTTACTTAACCCCAAATGCCTTAAAAAAAAAAAAAATGTTTCAAAAAGAATCAATCTGGGAGGGGAAGACTCTCGGAGTTTCTTCTCTGCCAAAAGGTGGAAGGCATGCCTCATCCTCAGACTATGGAGTTCGTACTTTGATTTTTCAATATTTCAAGTCTGTCCAAGTTATCTTCCTTCACATTACTGCAGTCGTTGCATAAATTACTCTCCTGGTTCTGCTCATTTCACTCTATATTAATTCATACAAGTCTTTCCAGGTTTCTCTGAATTTGTCCCTTTTCTCATTTCCTATGGCACAATTCCATTATATCTTTAGCCAGTCCTTCTGGCTAAAGTGGATAGAGTGCTGGGCCTTGAGTCCAGAAGACTCATCTTCATGAGTTCAAATGTGGCCTCTGACACATAATAGGTGTGTAGTGCTAGGCAAGTCATTTAACCCCATTTGCCTCACTTTCCTCATCTGTAAAATGAGCTGGAGAAGGACACGGCAAACTACTCCAGTATCTTTACCAAGAAAACCCCAAACGGGGTCGGGTACGACTGAACAACAATTCACTTAAGTTTTTTCCACAGTGATATGTATAGCTATAAATATTTTTGCTCCTATTGATGCCTTTATATCTGATTTTCTGCCTTTTTGGGGGAGGGAAGTATATGCTTAGTAGTGGTATCTCTAGGTTAAACACCCACATATGTGTGTGTGTGTGTGTGTGTGTAATTATAATACACGTATGTGTGTGTATGTGTATGTGTGTGTGTGTGTGTGTGTGTGTTAGGGACTTTTTGTCCAAATTACTCTACTTTCCAGAATAGGTGGATCAATTCAAAGTGCCAGCAACAGTGCATTAGTGTGACTGTCCTCTCACAATCCCTCCAACATTTGTCATTTCCCCTTTTTTCATCTTTTTCATGTCTGATGGGTGAGTTGGAACCTAAAAATGGTTTTAATTTGTATTTCTCTTATTGTTAAATGGGCTGGAACATCTTTTTCATATGATGGCTGACAGCTTTTATTTCTTCTTTTGCAAACTGCCTTTTCATATCCTTTGTCTTGTATTCTTCCTTCCTATCCCAAGGCTGGGCCACTGGATCAGCCTCACCCAGAACACAGGGGTAATACCAAATAAGAGCAAGCCCACTTTAATTAACATTATCAGTCATCAGGCTAGTCACAGAACACTTTTAAACTTCTGAATGTAACACCAACCTCAGCTTTCCATTTTCTCCAGAAACCACCAGGTCCTCTGAATGTTGGCACACCACTTTCAGCACTGACCCCAGCCCCTGTAATGATGGCTATATGCCTTGCCTTGGCAAAGAATTTCCGAAAATCTGCTATGTCTAAAAAACAGGCATAAAAAAGATAAACTCAACGTATTATTCTTATGCACGCATAGCCACATATCCAGATGTGCTCATTTCCCATAGCTCTAAACGTAACATTTAGGACGTATACCTTATAATCAGGCTCATACATTTTAACCTAAAAAAATTACTCTGCAATTAGACATATGCCTCAAATCCAGTACCATTGTATAGACTGATTCTGTCTTACCACTTTCCTGCTCTACCACTTTGTACAGTGTTATCAACAAAAATAAAAGGGAAATGCCTGCTCTGCTATCAAGGGGAGAAAGGAATTGAACGCCTCCAATATATCCTGGAGTTATGTACTCAGCATGGCATCAGAGGGCTAAAGCGGTTCTCAAACTTTTTGGTCTCAGGACCCCTTTAAAAAGCACCCTTAAAAATTTCTGAGGCTCCCAAAGAGCTTTTGTTTATGTGATTTATATCTATATTTATTTATTATTTAAATTCAAATTACATATATTTGTTCATTACATAAATATATCTATATTTATATTATTATATCCATACCAGTATATCAATATTAGAAATTAAAAACATTTATTAATTCATTTAAAAAAACAGAAAACCATTACACATTAACTATTTTTACATGAGAAAATATTTTTATGAGAATATAATTTTCAAAATGAAAAGAAATTAGTGAAAAGAGTGGCACTGTTTCATATATTTTTGCAAATCTCTTTAAAGTCTGGCTACATAAAAGACAGTTGGATTCTCATATCTGCTTCTGTGCTTAATCTCTTGAGATTTGCTATTTTGGTTGAAACACATGAAGACCAGAGTCACAGACAGATGTAGCTGGAAAAAGGAGGAGCATTTTAACAGTTGGGCAATGTTTCAGAATTATTCAGAAAATAATTTTTACCCCAAGGATCCCTTGAAAGGGTTTTGGGGACCCTCTTCTGAAGACTACACTTTGAGAATCACTGGGGTAGAAGAAACTTAACCAGTAGCTCATCTAGTCTTTCATTCCACTCTGGTCTCATTCCCTCACCCCTTTGCTGAAACATCCACAACTTTGGGAAATCATCTGAAAAAGACTTTTGTTTAAAAAAAAAATACAAAACACGGCTATATATTGGGACTAAAAATGTTCATCCTAGAGGAGCTCAAATAAAGATAATTGATCTCATTGAAGCAGTCTGTACTGATCTAATACACTAAAATGCTAGGAAAGCCAATATGAAAATGTATGAGTAGTTTAAAAATACTTTTAAAAGGCTAATGGCACTTAGCTACTAATTGTCTACATGGATGCTATATTCAAATACTATTAAGTAAATCATAAACAATGAATTAATGTTCCTAGTGTTTGGGTAGCAAAAATGAAAACTATTTAAAGTATATTCTGGAGATAAAAGGCTTATTATGTAACATGCAAAATTTAATAAATATGATCAGGTAAGATTAATATTCCTTTCCTAAAGAAAGACTCCCTTGTGATCAAAGACTTAAAAGCCCTAATTTTGTTGTGTTTTCTTTCTCTGACTATGTTTTCTAAGTGAATAGTTTGTAAGTGATTGATACCAACACTATGCTCACTACTGAGATTAGGTTTTGTGGAAGGGCAAGAAAGTATGAGAATATAAAGATATTTTAAAACTCTTTAACCTTGAAGGTCTTTCCAAAACATTATCATGCTGGGGATCAACAGGTTAATAAAAGGTTGTTAATATTAAAATGATATTATGCTATATTAAAAATGACCACATTTTAAAAAGGAAAAAATTAATTATTTGATTCATTTATGAATAGGTTTCAAATCTAGTTACGTTAAAGAACCGTAAAATCTTAAACAAACAAAAATATACTTCTTAGCTGATTAAAAACAACAACAACAACAACACCACTTGTGAAATTATATGATAGAAAGAACATAGGACTGAGAGGAGGTACCCTGGCAAATTCTTTAACCTTGAAGGACAATTAAAATCCCCTCCCAATGCCTCCCTACTGACACCAGAAATTCTGTTAACTGGCTTTCATTTCACACTTAGAGAAAAAGTATAAAATGCAAATATATGTGGGAGAATTAACACATTTAATTAAATTTGCATCAAGGTATAAATGACTGAAAACAGATTCTTGGGCTCTGGGGGTGGGGGTTTAGGATGGTTCAGAGCACAGAAAGAGTGACACGAGGGCTATGAAAACAAGGATGCCTATATTTTCAGTTTTCTCTAGGGCCCGTTTTACCATTAAACCTCATTAGACTGTAAGCTCCTGGAGGGCAGGGACTGTCTTTTGCCTCTTTTTGAATCCCTAGAGCTAAGCACAGTGCCTGGCCCACAAACAGGTCCTTAGTACATGTTTATTGAATTTCCCCATGCCACCGTTAGCTCTCTGATAAACAATCATAATTTTCATATCTTTCAAAACTCATGTGGAAGATGAAATGGGTTGAATGGCTATAAAGTTCTCTTACTTGAACTTGCACGAGACATTGCTACACAAGTCTTTAAGGTTTTATGGGCAGGACGAGCCTTCAATTCCAATTCACGAAGCACTTGGAGAATCGGATGTCTAGTTGCAAAATGGAGCAGACTCATCAGGATTTTCTTAATAATTCTTGAAGGGGGGGAAAATGTAATGGACATGATCAGAAAACACATTTCTTTGGTTGCTACTCATTCAACAAGCACTCACTAGAATTTCTTAGGCACTAAGAAGGGTACACTCTGTCCTCCACACCCCCAGCACCTGTACAGTGTGTGTGTAGGTTAGCACTTAAATGCTTCTCACTTATCAATCAATTGACTGATTGATTTATTCATATCTTTGCTTATGCCATTGTGGTTACAAGAATAACTCTGTCTTCTTCTGCATCCTACCCATCATCAAAACCTCACCTTTTCTGAATACCCTGATTATCTTGCAAAGTCCTTTTATGGTCATCACATTGTATTCTATATATAGTTGTCATCTGTATACAGATATTTCTTATCTCTACACATGCATTTATTGTACAGCATTGCATCTTAGTGTATGTGTCCTATTTCCTGCCTCCTCCTTCTCCCCCACCCTTCACCAGATTGTAAACTCCATGAGAGTAACAGATACCACATTTCAGTTATCTTTGTGTATCTAACTTACTATAGAGCTTTGCATTTAATAAACACCTGTTGAATGGATACCTTTTTTCAATCTAGTATGGGAGATAAAACTTGAACCTAATATCTAAAATAATGAGGTATAAACAATGTGACAAATGCATGGAAGAGGTACAGATAAAATGCTAGGAGAGGTTAGCGCAGGGATTCTTCCCCCCTCCTTCACTTAACAGTATTTTATTTTTTCCAACTACATATATAGTTTTCAACGTGCACTTTTATAAGATTTTGAGTTCCAAATTTTTCTCTCTCTCCTTCCCCTTTGCCCTCCCCACGATGGTAAGCAATCTGATATAGGCTATACATATATAAACTTATTTCCACATTGGTCACATTATTAAAGAAGAATCAGAACAAAAGGGAAAAACCATGAAAAAGAAAAAAAAGAGAAAATAGTATGCTTTGATCAACATTCAGACTCCATAGTTCTTTCTTTGGATGTAGAGAGCATTTTTCATCATGAGTCTTTTGAAATTGTCTTAGATCGTTTTATTGCTGAGAAGAGCTAAGTCTATCAAAGTTGATAATTGCACAAGTTGCTGTTCCTGTGTATATGTTCTCCTGGTTCTGCTCACTTCACTCAGCATCAGTTGGTGTAAGTCTTTCTAGGTTTTTCTGAAATCCACCTAGAGGAGTTCTTAGATTTCAATCTCCCTCAGAGAGAAGGAAGGGAGAAAAAAACTCTGGAGATATCATCTATTTATGCCTTCCTGCAAGCCACATCTAGACATACTCACGTGGATACACATAAGCTAAATGCTCAACACACACACACATACATACACACACACACACACACTTTACAAATGTAATTGAACACTACTGTGCCACAAGAAATGATAAAGACGACAATGTCATAGAAACTTGGAAAGACGTGTATGAACTGACGCAGAGCGAAGTGAGCAGAAACAGGAGAAGAATTTATACAATAAACAACAGGGGTATGGTAGTAAATATTTAACAACCACCTCCTGGAGTGGGGGAGAAATGTACACGACACACTCTTAAATTTAATCTGCAATATTAACATTTCCTCCATCACATTCTTGAGTTGAGACAATTAATAAAACAATCAATAAAATCCTGATTTGCAGCATTTGCCAATTTCTGAGGTGTATTTAACAATTAGTTCTCATGAGCCTTTTCAGCTAGCTCTGATACACTTCTAAATAACGATATTATAAAAACAGACTTAAGATCTCTGACTGATGCAATGACCAACCACAATTCCAAAGGACTCATGATGAAATATGTAAGCCACCCCCTAAGAGAGAAGCAAAAGGACCCAGGGTATGGATTGAGATATGAATTATTTTGGACATGGCCAATGTAAGGACTATGTTTTGCTTGACTATGTATATTTGTTACAAGGACTTTATTTTTCCTTTTAAAATTGGAATAATTGAAGAGAGAAAATAAATGCTTGTTAATTGAAAAAACAAACATGGTATAGTCACACTGCAAAATAATTTTTATTTTACAAAGTGATTCAAAGTGAGGCTCCTTTAAAAGATGAGCTAAGTTCTCCCATTTTAAAATACAACTTTATTAGACATTCTCCAATTATAGATAGTCAAAGAACAGCCTGTGTGCTGTCCAACAATGCCCAAATTTTTACTACCTAAGTGGCTTGTATATTGTACTCTTCCAACTATTTCCTGGATGCGTTTCATGCTACTTTTGGCATACAAATCATCATCAGTAACATGAGATGGGGCAGTTAGGTGGCAGAGGATAGAGTGGTAGGCTTGAAGTCAAGAAGACTCACCTTCCTCATCTGTAAAATGAGCCGGAGAAGGAAATGGCAAACTACTCCAATATCTTGGCCAAGAAAACCACAAATTGGGTCATGAAGAGTTTGGTATGACTGAAAAACAACTGAACATGAGATAAATTACTGGGGCCAGTCAACTGTCAAGATAGAGGAACACAGATATGATTGGTACCCTAGGCAATTCCAATTGGTGTATATTCTTCTAGGCCAGTAGCGTCTCCGGTATCCCAGCCTCTGCTAATGCAGGTCCTAGAAGAAGGAGTATCACGTCTTCATCCTGACCTATGAGGGGGACTAATCCATGAGCTCATAGTTTTTACAAAAAAATGAAGAAGGGCCATATTATCAATGGGAATTAAAAGTCACTGATGAATAAGAAAGTACTGAGGCATTTTTTTTTTCAACTACATCAGGGTACAAAGAAATACATAAATACAGGTGTATATGTATGTAATCTATAAATACATAATAAATATGATATGTAGCATATAAATATATGCACAAATTATGGTATATGAATGTAATAGAATATTATTTTGTAGTTAAAAAAAGTGGAGGGAAAGGCCACTTGGCTGGTGGAGAGAAAGCTGAGCCAGGTAAACTCCTCTCTAACACACTTTGGCAGTTTGACCCAGGGCACAGTGAGTGCCTTCATTCTCAGTGCTCTAAGACTTGAAGTTGAAGAGAAGGTGCTGATCTGACTGATATGGGAAGTTCCTCTCTGGAAGCCCTCTAAATTGATGAAAACATAGTTGGAGAAAAAAATATAAATGATGAAGGAATTTTTTAACAATCAGTTCTCATGAGCCTTTTCAGCTAGCTGATACACTTCTAGTTTTTTTTTTTGTTTTTTTTGTTTTGCTAGCCAATGGAGTTAAGTGACTTGCCCAAGTCACACAGCTATATAAAGAAGACTTATATGCTATTAAGTGGATATGATATGAAGACTAACACCAAACAGAAGTATGCAGAATGATAAAAAACAATAAACACCACTACAACACAACTGCAAAGAGCAAAAAATATGGAACCACTGGAAAAGGACTGGGCTTGCCTGTGAGGAAATGATGAGGATCCACCTTCTTTCCTTCTCTTGTTTAGTGGCGTGCCATACTGCCCACGTCAAACTACCTACCTGTACTGTCCACCTTAATCCACATGGGGATTAGAATATAGGCTTCTTGAAGGCAGGGCCTGGTTGGGCTTTCCCGAGTTTGTTTGTTTTTCCATTTCTTTGTATCTCCAATGTATAGCTCAGTGCAAGCGCTTAAGAAATGCTATATAAAGTTGAGTTTCTTTTCCCAGTGTTAAATTATTATTTTTTTAAAATAATGGCTCCCTGGGTAGGAGAGATACTGGGAGGAGAAGGTGAAGTATAAACAAATGAAACTAATAAAAACTTCTTTGAAGATAAAACAGACAAGCAGGCCAAGAAATCCTGCGGTCAGCACAGCCTCACTCTCAGGCCCCCTTCGCAGGGTCTCTCATTCTCCCCTTGCCGGGAGGGGCCGCTCTCCGGCCCCCGGCTGCGCGGCTCAGCACGCGCTGACCACGCTCCACCCGGTCAAGGTCGGGGGAGCGTGAGCACGTGCAGCCCCTGGGCCCTCTCCGATTGGAGCAGGGGATAAAAGGGGCGGGTTTGACCCCGCAACAGCCAAACAACAGACAACAGAAGAGACGCCCCTTCCCGAGCCTACCCTGGGGATGGTGGGGCGGCGCTCGCTGCCTTTGAGCACCTTCTTCCTCCCCAGTGCGTGGGCAAAGCCCGCCCCCGGGGCTCCCCGGCCCGTCCGCTCCTCCCAGCCCCCCAGGTGACCCTCGGCCACCCCCGGGGCCAGCCGCTGCAGGCTGGAGCCTAGCTCGCACTCTCCCTTTCGTACTTGGGCTGAGGGCGGGAGCCGGGCGGGGACGTGAGGGTAAGGGAGGAGGGAGCGCTCACAGAGGCAAAAGCCCGGCGGCGTTAAGGCAGGAGGAGGGGCGGGGGATCCAGGCAGGCAACACCCGGGCGAGTACCCACCTGCAGGGGAAGCTGACAGCGGGGCAGGAGGAAGTACCAGGTGCTAGGCCACCCCCCGACGCCCAGCAGCTGCTCCAGCGTCCGCCCCGAGGAGGGAAGGAGGGAGGGAGGGAGGGGGCGGAGACTGCGCTATCAATCACGCCCCGGGAGCTCTAGTGCCAACCAGCTGGGGCCCAATTGCACAGTGCGGGTGGGGGAGGGGAGAGAACACAGCCCCAGGAGGCAATCCGAGCACAAAACACCAAAATGTGGTGTGGGCATGGAAGCGTGATTTTTGGTCCACCCTGACTATTCCATTCCCCTGCCTAGGCAGGGAATTTCACGCTCTCCATTGGTTCGTAGAAAAACTTGTGCAGTACACCTAGTGTTCACTGCAGAAGCTGAGCTGCAGGTCTCTGTAATGCTGCTGACCAGTAATGAATAGTATACTACGCAAGAGTCAGGTCAAATCAACAAACATGTAAGTGTTGAGCCTGCGCCAGGTACTGCTGTAAGCGCTGGGGATGCAAAAAAAGGTAAAAGACAATCCTCGTCCTCAAGGAATCTAGTGGAAAGACAGCGTACAAACAAACGGCTAGATATATCCGGGAGCAATTGGAAGTAATCTCTGAGGGAAGGCATTTAGATTAAGGAGGACCTGGTTTAACAGCTCTACTGACCCTTATCCAACTGCTCACCACCATGCTTGTTCCTTCTGGTTTCCAGATTTTCGCATGTGAATAATACATAGTACTACCCCACCCCAGTCCGCCAATACCACCTCACTCTTATTTGTACTTTTTTGCTTTTAAAGGAGTCATACTCTAGTCATTACTACCATCCCACCAAATCTTAATGACACTATTTAAGTCTAAATATACCTCTTTATGTTAAGCATTCTAGGTTACCTTGTTTTATTACTTATACTTTGTGCATTTGTTTATTGACATCTGAAACCCTCGGTTTTGTTGACATCGTGGATTCCTTCCTTGAATATTGTCTCTCACTTTCTCTCCCTAGGAAAGAGAACATTCTCTTTATTCATGAGTAGCTGTTAACTTGGCATTGACAGAAACATAAAAGTAGTGGAATACTTAACAAAAGTATAAATATAAAATACGCAGATTAACAAAAGATACAAACTGACTTTAAATGACCCAACTTTAGAAAAAGAGATTGAATAAGCCATAAATGAACACTCAATGGAAAAAACTTAAGGACCAGATGAATTCACAAGTGAATCTGATGAAACAATCAAAAAACCCAATTCATTCCACTAACACATAAAATGCAGCGTAAGAAAAGAAGACACTCTTCCAGTATCTCAATTTCCAATCTTCCAAATCTATGATACAAATATGATCTTGATACCTAAACCAAGGAGAGACAAAGTAGAGCAAGAAAACTATGGACTGTATCCTATTTTAAATAAAAATGTTAAATAAAATACTAGTAAGTGGGCTACAGCAACATATTAGAGGGATGATACACTATTACCAGATTGGGTTTATACTAATGGAGGACCAGCTCAACATATGGATGATTACAAATATGATAAAGCATTTTAATAATATAAATGAAACATGATTACATCAATAAATGCTTAAAAGCCTTTTGGACAAAATCCAATGGTCATTTCTATTAAAAATTCTAGAAATCATAGGAATAAATGAACCTTTCCTTAATATAGTAATTATATTAGTAATTAATATAGTAAATAGTATTTTTTTATAACCAAGAGCAAACATCATTGTGTAATGGAGAGAAGTTAGAGGCCTTTTACAATAAGAATAGGGGTTAAGTAAAGATACCCATCATCACTACAAATATTGAACATAGCACTAGAAATGCTAGCTATATCAATAAGACAAGAAAAAGAAATTGAGGGAATTAAGCATAGGCAAAGAGAAAAAATTTTTACTTCTTGTAGATGACATAATACTATATTAGAGAACTTTAGAGAGTCAACTAAAAAATTGAAATAATGTCAACAAAATTTCAGGATATAAGACAAATCCACATAAATCATTAGCAGTTATATATGTATATATATATATATATACTTGTGCATATGTATATATGTATATACTGGAGAAGGAAATGACTACTCCAGTATCTCTGCCAAGGAAACCTCAAATGGGATCATGAAGAGTTGTACAGAACTGAAAAATGAGGTATCATATATGTATATATAATGTATGTATTTATAAAACCAACAAAACCCAGCAAAAAAGAGTTAGAGAAATTCCATTCAAAATAACTATAGAAGCTATAAAACACTTGGGCATATATCTTCTAAGATTCACCAAGCAACCATATGAATCTAACCATAAAACATTCTTTGCAGAAATAAAGACCTAAATCATTAGGGAAACATTAATTGCTCATGAGTAGATAGAGACAGTACAATAAAAATGGTAATATTACTTAAATTAATTTCTTTATTCAAAGCTGTGCCAAACTCTCCAAAGAATATTTTATGGAGCTAGAAAAAATAATGAAATTCATGTGGAGAAATAAGAGGTCAAGAATCTTAAGAATAATAATAAAAAAAAAGTGGGAATGAAGGGAGTCTATCAGCACCAGATCTCAAGCTATATTACAAAGTAGTAATCATTAAAATGATCTGGTATTGACTAAAAAAAAGAAGTGAAGCAGTTGAAGAGATAAGGTGCACGATATTTGGAAGCAAACATATTAACATAGTGTTTGATAAATCCAAAGACACTGGTTGGTGGGGGAAATACTCAATATTTACAAAAACTTCTGGGAAAACTGGACAGGAGCCTGGCAGAAAATGTTTAGTCCAATACTTCACAAAGTATACCATGATAATCTCCAAATGGATATGTAGCTTAAATATAGAAGTCACATCATTAACATTAGAAGAGTGAGGAAGAAATTACATTTCAGACTTATAGTTAAGGGAAGAGTTCATTACTAAACAAGTTTATAGAGAGGATCACACAAGATAAAATGAACAATTTTGACTATATAAAAAGGGAAAATTTTTCCACAAATCTAATGTGATAAAAATTAGAAGGGAAGTATATAACTGGGGGTGGGGGGAAGCTTTGCAACAAGTTTCTCTCATAAACATACATAAAGAACTGGTTCGAATTTATTTGACTAAGAACTATTCCCCAGTAGACAAATAGTTAAAGGATATGAATAGGTAGTTTTCAAAGGAAGAAATCCAAGTTACCAACAATCACATGAAAAAATCTTATAAAGTCTAAATCACTAAAAACTAGAGAAATGCAAATTAAAGCAACTTTAAGGTTCAACCTTAAACCTATCAGATTGGCAAAAATGACAAAAGAAGAAAATGAAAAATCTTGGAGTAATTATAGGGAAACAGGTACCCTAGTGCACTGTTGGGGAAGCTAAGAATTGGTATAGCCATTCTGGAAAGCAATTTGGAATTATGCCCCAAAAGTTACCAAACTATGCATGTCCTCTGACCCAGCTGTATCATAACTAGACCTATACCCCAAAGAAATGAAAGAAGAAAAGGATTTATATGAACAAAAATAGTTATAGTAGCTCTTTTCATGGTAACTTCAAATTGGAAACTAAAGGAAGAAGGGTGTCTTCTTACTGGAGAATGTCTAAACAAATTGTAGTATATGAATATAATGTAATAATATTTTGCCATAGGAAGTGATGAAATGGATAATTTCTGAAGAAACTGGAGAGAGCTTTATGATTAATGCAGTAAAATGATCAGAACTAGGACAACAATTTTTGTGATGATAACAAAACAATTTTGAAAGACTTTGAAAGTTCTCTGATCAACCCAATGATAAACCACAAGTCCAAAAGAATGAAGATAAAACATGCTACTTGCCTCCTGACAGAGAGGTGAAGAACTTCATAACAAAGAGACATGTTTTCATACGTGGCTAATGTGGGAATTTGTTTTGCTAGACAAGGTAGCTATGTTTTGAGGGATTTGTTTTCTGAGGTTTTTTAATATTTGCTCAATGGAGAAGAGGTGTAGAGAAAGGGACAGATTAATTTTTAAAATAATTACTATTTGAAAAATGGAAAAGAAAATTAAATTCATAAAAAACCCCACAAATATAGTGAACTCTGCATGTCACTACAAAATTCCCCTTGCCTTCCATTCCATCTTGCCAAAAGCAAATATTCTATTGACATTCTTGGTAAACTTTGTGGCAAACTCTTGTGGTTATTGCCAAGGCACGCCACCTGATTACCCTGCTGGTGGCTCAGTTATTTGAGGGCTCTTAATGAAATTTGTTTATAGCAGGTGTCCAAGGCTCTTCTTGACAGACTTCTAGCTTGCTCAAATGTTGCAATTAGCAGTTGCCTTTCAAAAGAAAAGAGAAGCTGTTCTCAGTTTTGGTCTGAGACAGAGTGAGAATCTCTAAAAGAATCCAATTACAAGTCATTTCACACTTCTTATTTTCTTCTATCTTCCTCCTTGAGAAGAATTTTAGAAAGCTCCTCCTATGTTACCATCTTTCTGTGTGCATAGAAGCAACCTAATGAAGACATATTGAGTGAGTGATCAACTTTGGAGGGGGAGGACATGAGATCAAAGCCAAAGGAAGATTGGTTTAACCATATGAAGAATAAATTGGAAGGACTTATTTCTGACTTTTGCAAATATATGAAGGTAAATAGACTTTTCTGAGTTAGTCTAATCACTATATATAATGTTATTTCTAAGGAACATATTCTGAGTTCCAAACAATGACTTATAAATGAACTTTTGTTTTAGTCACCAAAAAAGGTCACTAATTGTACATGGGATGCTAGAGCTTCAAGGGACTTTGGGTCATCTACTCCAATTTCCTCATTTGATAGGTCATAAACCAATTAATGGTAAAAAAAAAAAAAGCACCAGAAGAATTTGCCTTCTGTCTCTCAATCCAGATTCCTTTCTGTAGACCCACCCTTCCTGACTTCCTCTTTGTCAAAGTATGTATCTCAAATTTAGACCTTGAAGAAACCTAAGGGGCAGCTAGGTGGTGGAGTGGATAGAGCAACAGCCCTCAGGAGTACCCTGAGTTCAAATGAGGCGTGAGACACATAACACTCACTAGCTATGTGACTCTGGGCAAGTCACTTAACCCCAATTGCCTCACTAAAAACAAAACAAAACAAAACAAAAAACCTTAAAAGGCCAGTCCAACCCCCATTACTTTATATGTGAAGGAATTGAGACCCAGGCAGGTTAAATAATTTTCTGAAGGTCATGCAGGTAGTAAGCCAGTCAAAGGTGGGATTGAATTCAGATGCACTGATTCCAGAGTAAAGATTATTTCTATTTCTCTTATTGCTGTAGCCAGCGTTTCTAGAACTGTATAGAATAGTATAATATGTAATTGAAAATAATAATAGGGAGAAGAGGTATCCTTGTTGTACCCATTTGTGCTGGTAAAGCTTCTAATGTTTCTCCATTGGAAATAATGCCGGCTCTTGATGTTAGATACATGGTTTTGCTCATTTTGAAGAGAGGCTTATTCATATCTATGATTTTTAACTTTTATTAGTGTTGTATGTTAACAAAAAGGTTAAAAAAAGTCCATTTATAAGTCATTGTTTGGAGCTCAGAATATGTTCTTTTTTTGGAATCTATTGAAATAATCATGTGTTTTTGTTAATTTTGTTTATGTGATTAATTATGCTAATTCTTAATATTGAATTAGCCTTAAATTCCTATTATGAATCCCACTTAGTCATAGTAAATTGTTTCTGGATATATTATTGGAATTTCCTTACAAGAAATGTATTTAAAATCTTCATATCAATATTAATTAGTTAAATTTGTCTATAATTCGTAGTATCTTAGAACTGGAGCACATCTCAGAGTCTATGTTGTATAAATGAGGGAAATAAGGCCTAGTGAGGTTAAGTGAATTGTCCAGGGTCACATAAACAGTAAGTAGCAGACCCAGAAATTTGAACTAAAGTCCTCTGATTCCAAATCCAACACTCTTTTCACTGTACCATGGTACCTCTCACAGTTATCTTACTCTTTCCTTTTTTTTTTTTTTCCTTATTGGTTTGATTATCAGGACCTCGCTGGTTTCATGAAAGCAGCTTGGTGCCGTCTATCTCTACATTTGAGAATAATTTTTGTAGCGTAGGCATTAATTTCTCTTTAAATGTCTGACAGAACTCACTTCTAAATCCATATGGCCCACAAAGTTTTTCTTTAATATGTAATTTATGGTTTGCTTGATTTATTTTTCTGAGATTGGGTCATTTAAGATATTTCTATTTCTTGCTTTATTCGTTTGAATATTTTATATCTTTGTAATCATTCACTTCTTTGAAGTCTCAGTTTTGCTGGCAAAAATTTTGTATAATTTTTTTCTTATATTTCTGTTTATTTCATCTCTGTTGTCAGTTCTCCTTTTGCACACTGCTGTTTTCTGTGGGCTCCTCAACAGAAGTCTGAAACTCTTTTCCCTCAATGTGTCTGCATAGTTTGTTCTCAGCTTCCAATGCAGACACTTCTGCCATTCTCTCCTGTCCCTGGGACACTGCTAGGACACCACTGAGAATTTCAAATCCTCTGAACCTCCAAAATTTACAAGGTTATGCTGAGATCAAACATCGGGGAGGAAACAGAGGTGCTCCCCTTCACCCCATCCTGAAATGATTTTTCCTCGTAAGGACTTGGTTAAAACTGCTTCTACCACTCAGTGGCCATCCACTAGAATCACCCAAATTTGACCTAGTTTACATACGCCTCATAGAGTGTGACTAGGTCTCCTCAACGGATCAAAATATACCTCCTGTTTTGCCTTTGAAATGCCTTTGAATAATTGATTGATTCGAGAGGGTTGTCCTTACCCACTTAAGGCAGGTAATTTAACTGGGTTATAGTGAGTGATGACTTGATCCAGGCAGTGCCCACCCTTACATA
The DNA here is from genome assembly GCF_900497805.2 of Vombatus ursinus. Classification (NCBI taxonomy): domain Eukaryota; kingdom Metazoa; phylum Chordata; class Mammalia; order Diprotodontia; family Vombatidae; genus Vombatus; species Vombatus ursinus. The sequence continues at coordinate 12,142,681 of NW_020940355.1, forward strand.
TGTATATACATGCACTCTGCAAAATTATTTAAGCTAGTGAATGTACACTCTTTCATTGGCTCCACCCCACCCAGCTGTATTGGAAGGTAAGAGAAACCTTTTCCTCTTTATTTGTGAATTTCCTCTCTCTTTGTTCTGAACTACACACTTACAAATCAACAAACTCATGGTTAAATGGTCAAGTAGAATTTCTTCTTTTTATTAGCAGCTATAAATACTATCATGTTTATTTCACCATCACCTTACATCCTCTTAGTCAAAAACTGGCAAAGGGAACTGAGGAAACCTGACATATCTTGATACAGAAATGCATTTTTGCAAAACATCAGTCTCCCAATACACCATTTGGTAAATGGTGGTCTAACCAGTTTTCTTTGGATTGTCTACATATTCTGATATGTGGATGTTATTTTACAACAAAATGATGAGACAAGGGAAGCATGTTTGCCTTTGTCTTTAGTTCTAAGGTGGTCTCAAATGATATTTTCTTTCACTTTGCCTTGCCATTATAATAAGTCATTATTATTTCATGCAGGACTTATACAGTGCTCCATGCCTCTAAAGTGCACTGAAATTGTTAATACAGGTTATTCCTCACCACTACGTTATTCAGGTCAACATTAATATCATCCTTTTAGAAATGCAAAGTTGGAGATACAAAGGTTAAGTGAGCTGCAAAAAGTCAGGAAGTGAGCCAGTGAGGAAATTGGGATTTGCACAATTCAGTGAATGAATAAAATCTAAAATATATCTTCCATTTAAAAAAAAAAAGGTGCACTTAATTCAGGCCACTTTAAAAGTCAGAGGGAAAAAAAAAGATTAATTAAGTAGTATGTTCTCTCCATATCCTGAGCTGATTTATATTGACTATTGACTCAAGGGAATGCTGAAAAGGAAGGGTCAATAATGCTGCTGAGTTACTGGTTTGTAAATTAATCTTGAACACTCTTTCAGTTGCAGAACATGACTGTCCTTTCTTCCTACTTTTCCCTATATCACATTTACATTCTGTAAAGTAACCTTTCTAGACTTCGGATTTTTAGAAAAAATAGTTTGGACTAGAGATCACTATTATGGAATAAATTAGCTCCAAAAATTGCTGTTGTGCCTGAACATTGTTTTTAAAAAGAGAGAGAAGGAAGCTAATAAATTCTGAATTCTTTTATTTAAAACCATAGTAAGAGGAGACAATATGGAAAGAGCACTAGAATCAGTCAAGTCAACAAGCATTTATTAAGTGCCGACTATGAGCCAGATACTGTGCCAAGCCCTGGAAATACAAAGAAAGGTAAAAGACAGTCCTGACCTCCAGGAGCTCACAATCTAATGGGGGAGACAATGTGAAAACAAATATATACGAACAAGATTAATGTGATGTAAATTGGAGATAATCAAGAGATGGAAAACACCAGCATTAAAGGGCATAAGGAATTTGGAGAATCACAATTTGTCATTAAGATGCCACCAGTGAGCAACCTTCCCCAGTGCCCACGTCAAGGAACATATTCACAGTTCTTCGACTTAATATTTATTAAGCATCTACTATGTGCCAGGCACTGTGCTAAGCACTAGGGATACAAATAAGAAAAAGAGACAGTCCCTGCCCTCAAAGAGCTTATAAATAATATAATGGGGGAAGACAACGTACAAAAGGAAGCTGAAAGGAGGAAAGGGAGGAGGTCACAGGGGAGGCTGGGTATGGGGCACAGTGTTGTGTGGAGTCAATAGCAATCAGACCTGCTGAAAGAAAGTGGAGAGGTATCTGAAAGTTCTGGAAGTTCTGGGCCCTCTGCCAGAAATGTCATCAGCACTAAGATCTTTTTAGATATGTCTTGATTAGGCCCAATAATAGACCGTAGACACTACCTGGGGAAACATAGATATGCTACATGAGCTTTTTGTATGCCTTCCCACAATATTAAAGAAGATAGGGGAAAAACTCCAGCCACTACAGCAGGGCTCCAAGTTCCTCAGAGCTTTGTGTGTTGTTCACCTCCTCATTTTCTCATAGACCACACTATGATTCTTGCTGAAGATGGACTGCTCTAAGCAGCATACAACAGCATTAAAAGCAGTGCAAAACTTTAAATATCTCTCTTTTATTGCTGTTGGTAGGCAAATTTTCCATTGGTCAAAATGAAGGACTAAAGCTATAAAGTTTTTGTTGTCAATGCATATAATGTCAGTTATATGTGCGTATATATGTATATATATTTATATGTATATATGTGTGGGTGTGTATATACATATATCTGACATTATAGGCATATATATACACCCACTAAAGGGTTATGGTTAGCAGTATCTTTTTCTAAAAAGTATTATATAATTCTGACTTTTAATAAAACTTAATTAAAATAGTATTTCAAACTATACAGTCATCAATTACCAGAAACTCACGAAATTTATTTCACATCTCCAGCACCTTCTATAGTTTGTTCTCCTCCTTCCTGCTGTCAGACTTTTCCTTTTTCTCTTTGGATAACTCCTCTCCTTTCTTTTCAGGTGCCTTTTTGGGTCTGGGTTCTGACTTTTGAAGGGGTAGGTTTAGCAGATAGTTATGCCAATCTTCTCCGTGGGTCATTATTGACTTTGGTCTTATTTTCTGGAACATTTCCTTTAGTATTTCCTTTAACATGATAGTAGCAGCAAGGTTGAGTGGGTGGGTGGGTAGGTAGAGAATAATGACTCCTCTTAACTTTTGTTCTGGTTCAAATTCAAATGCATGCCAACCTAGAGAGGGTATTGGGAATTTCTAACCCTAAATCAGATAGGGGAAAAGATAGCGTTCTTATTTTGAAAAAAAAAAAAGATTAAAAAAAAAAGACAGAGGCATCTAGGTGGTTCGGTATGTAGAGCTCCAGCCTTGGAGTCAGGAGGACCTGAGTTCAAATCCAACCTCAGACACTTGACACTTAGGCAGGTTACTTAACCCAATTGCCTCACCAGGAAGCAAAAAAAAAAAAAAAAAAAAAACCAACAAAAAAGAAAAACCAACCTTAGCCAAGAGTCTGGCTTTATTGGCTAAGTGTGAAGGCTCATGGTCACCAGTTAAGACTAAAGAGCTGTCATTCTGCCCTAATAAGCCAGAGACTTTCTGTTATCACACCCTAGCAGATTAAAGTTGAAATATCCAGTAGATGCATTAAAGCATCTAAGTTGGTAGGCAAAAACATTGCCTAGCAGAGGCCACCAAAGACATGTGACATTCAGGTACAAACACAGCAGGGACCAGGCCCAAAGGAGCACTAGGATAATGCCCCCGGAAGACATGGATAGCCCTGAAGTATGAGAGGCATGAGTGGCATATATAGACAATATGAAAACAACTATTTACAAACAAGATACACATACAAATACGTGTGTGTGTATGCTGGTTATATAGGTTTCCTATGTGAGTGCCTCTCCACATATTTGCTTCCATGTATGATTACTATGTATGCCCAGTCTTCCCAATTATGGTGTACACATTTGTGGGAAAGTGTGTGGCAAGTTTATGGGGGAGAATGTTGCATTACCGTTTTTCTTAGTATGCTATTTTATTAAATGCCTTTGCTTTGAACTTTTTCCCCAGGCTGACTAGTAAAAGTAAACACATTAATGGGGGCTCAGGAACTATAATTTTGAGTGGATGTGTACCTACAGAGTACATTGAATCTGAGATGGATTATCTGGGGACCCCACACGTCACCCAGGGTTGTGTCCTAAGTGTTACATTATAAGTATATGGGATCAATGACATTGATCTTGAGTGTTGGTTCCAACTACAAGCCATCACCATTATATCCATTGTTAGCAACTGGATTTGGAATCAGAGAACTTGGATTTGAGTCCTGATTGTGTCATTTATTAGGTTTGTGATCTTAGTCAAGTCAATTAACCTCTCTGAGCCTCAGTTTCCTCATCTGTAAAATGGAGATAATAATAATAGCTAACATTTATATAAACACTATATGTACAAAGCACTGCGCTAAATGCTTTACAAATATTATCTCATTTGATCCTCACAACAACCATAAGAGGTAGGTGCTATTATTATCTCCATTTTACAGCTAAGGAAACTGAGGCAAACAGAAGCTAAGTAATTTGCTCAGAGTTGTACAACTAGGATATTTCTGAAGACAGATTTGAACGCAAATCTTCCTGACTCCAGGCCTACATCTTTATCTACCATCTCATGGTGGTGCTCGTGACTCCCTACCTTAGAGGATGGTTGGGAGTTTCAAATGAGACAATTTAGAGCATTAATATTATTAATCATTGATAAATTACATATGTCAATTATTATGTACAATAATTAATTACATGTAAATCATGATATATTAATCTAACAAAAATATTTTGTAAACAGTACATCTATATGTGAGTTATTAGTAAATCTGATTCCCATTTTTCCCTTTTCCTTTTCATTTTTGCTAGAGTATCTCACAAGTATAGCACTTCCCATAGAAGTCTGAAGGAAAAGTTAAAAACACTGTGATCAGTCCCAGGGCATTTCCCTTTAAAAAGAATGCAAGATACATTTGGGCTTTAGCTTAGAAATAAAATTTCCCTTCCTCTTTTGTCTACTTTTCAAATAATCAAAGTACGAACTATGTGCAGAGAATTCAAACTCAGTTCCCTTTGAATTCCAGCAAACTCCACAATTAGGCAGTCGTGATTTAATTAGCAGAGTTCAATGAAGTGAATCATTTAATGGTCTCAATAGAAAGAACTCTATCAAAATCGACTTCTTTTTTCACTCTTGCCTCCCGTCCTCTCACCAGGCTAATTTTCTGGGTCATTCAGTGTCAGTTGTTTATGACTGATGCTGTGCAAAGCAATTTTCTATAGAGAGGGCATCTCGGTGGTTATGTGACCCAGAACAGGAAGAGATGAAGCTTGTTCTATGCAGAAGAAGCAAATAGATCAGCAAAACAAAAGGTGTTGATGAGTCTCTCACTTCCAACTTGTTGGGAAACAATTGAAATGATTTCTTTCAAACTCATCATGGGGGTCTCTCTACCTCCACAAGAGAATGGCTCCTTTTCTGAATTGAAAGCCAATCAAATGCCTATTTCATGTAGTAGATGGGAGTTAGAAAAAGACCTGTACTGACAATAGTTGGCTTTTAACTCTGGATTTGCCACTTCCTATCTTGACTGAGTCATGCCCCACTTTGGGCCTCACTTTCTTAGTCAGTAAAACAAGGGGGTTAGCGTAGAGAAACTCTAAAGTCTCATTAAGGTTTTTAATTTTGTGATATTAATACTGCTGTATTGTACCCACAATCCTTTGAGTTGTTTCTTCTTTTTTCCACATTCTCAAAAATAGCTATTCCAAAACTCCTTTCTTTTCCCTTTCCTATTCCTGCTCTGCATTTCCTTCTATAATGGCAGAGTGGGCAAGGAGGACCCAGTCCTTAGAGCATGTACAATATTTCCTTCTGGTTTCCATCCAATATATGGAACTTTGGGAAGCCAGTTTCTGGCCATGATGGAGGAGCTAGTGCTGTGCTATGGCAAGGAATTTTTTCTTTGGCTTCAGAGTAGAAAGGGTTAGTAACAGGGTTGGAACTGAGTTCTTATGCAAAAGGACATATAACTATGTATGTGTTTGTATACAAAAGGGAGAATACTCCATCCCTCAGCTCTTTTTGTACTTTCCTCCTCCCTGCAGGCTTTTTAGTGAGGAGAAAGACATCTTCCATGTGGGAGAGAGGCACCAGGCCCCATCTCCTACCCAACTCCCATGTGTCCATAAACAACTATGGTGCCTCTACTTCTTGTGTTTCTTCTTTTCTGATCTTAGGTGAATGAGTGTCTGGAGACAAAAGGGACTGGGTTATGTATGATCTTGTGAGTTTCAAAATGAGCAAGCAACAGCAGGGCCCAATGCTCTCTCCTCTTCCTGTTGGCTGAGGGTCCCTGCCCACCTGGAGGCCCACAGCATCTTGCCCTCTTCTATTCCCGGTGTCTGGAAAGGGCCAGAGCTGAGATATTCACCTTGGCTGGCGAGAGCTCTTTGAATAAAACCTGGCTTGGACTCCATAGCAAATTAAAAAGGTTCCTTTTTTACCACATGTTTAGAGGACCAAAACCAGTATAGAATGTCTGCACATGCTCCAAATTGATGATCAGGGCCTTTCTATTACACATCATTATACCTCTCTGGAAGCAGGCTCCCTAGTCTCTTCTACATTGACTCCTCCATTATATTCTTTCCCTTTTTTGAAAAAAATTGCCGCCCTTAGCAAATTGGCAGGAGTATGTTTTGAACATATTTTCCATATCTCCAATCCAGAATGGTCCTCTGGGGTCCCAAGTGTAAGTGTTGTCTTTTCACTTGCTTCCCCAGTGCTATTCTTGCCAGAGGAAAAGTTCTTAAAAACAGTTAATGTGGTATGATCTAATAAAAGTCCAACATGTACAGGTGAAAAAAAAAAAACGAAACTGTACTCAAATGCAGTTATAAGGATTCAACAAAAAGCATTTCATAAAGTTTGCCAAGCAGTATTGCTTGCTTTGTGCTCAGCAATGGTCTTCCCCAACTCAAAGGCAATAAGGAAAAGAAAAAGACAAAGAAAATCCATTTTTTTTTAAATCTTGGGAGGAAACCTCATCCCTTCAGAGCTTCCCAAACCACAACAAGCTCGTCCAGAAGGGATTTAGGACCTGGAGTGGACTGGTAGTCACTCCACCTTAAGTGGGAAACCATGTCAATTTGGCTTGGTACTTGAAAACTCTCTGAGTCCTAGAGGGCCCAGGCACACTTCCACCAAGTCCCACCCCTCTCTGCTTTGGATCCCACTCACCATGCAGGTTAAATCATTGATTAACTTGAAAAGGAACAGAAAATTAGGCTTCCCACCTCAGAAGGAAAGCTAAATCCCTACAATAATCCCAGAGTATATGGGAGTCTCCTCATAGGGATTAGAGGCCTGGGATTGTCTGGGGTTTATCTTCTGTACTCCCAGGTGAGAAAACAAACTGTCCTGGGTGAAAAACTCATCTATGGTTCCAGTGCACAAGGGTTTCAATTTGGGGTCTAGACAAAATTTTCTAGGTGTCCATTTCTAGATAGTGCGCACCAATTTTTTTCTAGAGGTCCCTATACTGTTGACTATCAATTTAGAGATCCAGGGAAATTTCCTCTAAACTCTATATCAAAGGGCACAGAAATTCCCACTAGTGGATTCCAGTACAAGGGTACACCTATGGGAATTCCAAGCTTGTCCAATAACAGGGCAAAAAGGCTCAATTTGACACTAAAGAAAGGGTCAAGCTCCCAAGAGAAGGGAGTAAGCACTTAGCGTCTGTTACGTAGGGTTTCTAGGACAGCAGGCAAATGTTACCCTATGAACTTACAACGTATAGAGATCTTACGAAAAGGCAAACTCTCAGGGTCATTTAATGGTAAAAAAAGAAAATAGGAAGATTTACTTATTTAAGCAGTAACATTTTAGTGATGAAGCCTATACTTGTCATTGCCCTCAATATTGTTACCTGTACCAGTATTTTGTAATATAGGAAGTAATAGTCATTAAATATTCAATGAATAAACAGATGTGGGACAGCTAGGTGGTGCAGTAAGTAGAGCACTGGCCCTGGAGTCAGGAGGACCGGAGTTCAAATTTGACCTCAGACACTTGATACTACCTGTGTGACCCTAGGCAAGTCTCTTAACCCCAATTGCCTAGCCCAAAGAACAAAACAAAACAAAACAAAACAAAACAAAAGTTGTTTAAACAGATGTAAACTTTTGCAAAAATCAATTCAAAAGGTACTGACTTATAAGGAAAACACATACTGCCCCCCCAATCAAAAAAAAATGGGTGTATGAATACAGCCTAAAACAGAACATTTTGGCTTTTGTCTCATGTCTTTGCTAGTGGCGCCATGGGTCACCAGCAGCTCTACTGGAGCCACCCTCGAAAATTTAGCCAGGGGTCTCGGTTGTGCCACGTCTGTTCAAACTGGCATGGCCTGATCCGCAAATACGGCCTGAACATGTGCCACCAATGCTTCTGGCAGTGCAAAGGACATTGGCTTCATCAAGTTAGACTAAGTTATATTTATGGATCTCGCCTCAGTGATTATACTGACCATCAGTGACTACCATTTTACCGGACCCTGGACACCCTAAAGATTGCTCGTGTTGTACATGCTGTGCCAATTTGCATATATAATTAAAGGTCATCCTCAGATATTAAAAAAAACCAGAACATTTTGCCAGTTTCATTCCAGTGATTCTCAAAAACTAAGGTGATAAATAATGAAAGTGCTGGAGTATAATCTCTCTTGGGGATCTCCACAAATGCAGAAGGGCCCAATGTTATCTCAGAAGAGTTACCACATATAGCAAGATTCTGGACTCTTTGTCCCAGGGTAAGGCTGGCTAGATCAACGCTCAGAATTCTAGAGGTACTTCTGATGAGTCAGGATGTGTCTTTTACTACCGACACCATCTACAACACCTATTCTGATGTGCTGTCTTCGCTGTTTTTTGTTTGTTCTTCTTCAGTCAGGTCTGACTCTGTCTGCCCCTATGCACTTTTTGTCCATGGAGTTTCCTTGGCAAAGATGCTGTCGTGGTTTGCCATTTTCTTCTTTTGTATGTCCCCATTTTACAGATGAAGAACTGAAGTTAAATGACTTGCCCAGGGTCACACAACGAGTGAATGTCTGAGGCCAGATTTGAACTCAGATCTTCCTGACCCCAGGCCTGGTATCCTGTCCACTGTACTACCTAGCTGCCTTTTCTCTTCACTGTTATCTGCCAGTAATTATTTAACCCAGGTCTATTTAACCAATTGATATAACTTACTCTGAAGCTATAGCAAGAAGAGAAGTTAGAAACATTTCTTCCCCAAGATCTGGGGACATGCTTTCTCCTATATCACCTTGGTGTTGGGGAGAACAGGATCAAACTCAAAGTGTTTTCTACATAGCATCCTCCCCTACTGGATTTACTTCCAAATGTAGCGTAGATAGTGGATAAGTTCTCATCTGAGCTACTATGGCCTATGTGCTTCAGGTTGCTCTAAAGGGTCATTCTGTAGTGCCTGAGCCTGACTGCAAAACCTAGTGTGGAGGCCAGCTCCAGAACTTCTGGTGACTCACCGCTGCTACCCTTCATGGCTCATAAAGTCATAGCAATCTCCAATCAGGAAAGAATAGATGCAATAAAGGCAGAAGAAATATCAGGGCCATGCTTTCTTGGCTTCATCCTGGCTCCAAGTTATTGTTGTTTGTCCTTCATTCTGGAAGAGGACCATGACATCAAGAAGGTGATGCCATGACTTGCCAGTGAATTGGATTTAAGTGAGGAAGGGCTGTGCAAAGTCACCAGCCTCACTTTCTCCTCTGGAGCCATCTAGGTCCAATGGCAAGATATAGATCAGGATGACTGGAGATGACCCCCTGGCTCCAAGTGAGAGAATGCTGAAAAGGCCTCCCCCACCCAGAAGCCCACAGACTCATCCACCTTGCTTGAAAGCCAGCCAGACAGGAAAGAACCAGAGCTGAGAAAACTAAATATTTCCTTTAAAAAAAGGTTAATTCGGGCAGCTAGATGGTGCAGTGGATAGAGCACCGGCCCTGAAGTCAGGAGGACCTGAGTTCAAATCCTGCCTCAGACCAAACACTTGACACATACTAGCTGTGTGACCTTGGGCAAGTCACTTAACCCTAATTGAGTCACCAAAAAAAAATAAAATAAAAAAAGTTTAATTCATATCAACTGGTTAACTTACATTAGGGAGATATCAACTGGTTAATTGATATTGGGGGGAGCACAATTTCAATTCAATTCATTAAACATTTATTAAATAACTGCTACATGCCAGGTGCGATGCTAAGTACTGAGGGTACAAACAAAAAAAAAGACAGTCCCTTACCTCGAAGAGCTTACAATCTCATGGGGGAAGACAATACGCAAAAGGAAGCTTAAAAATGGGGAGGAGACCCAGTTGGGGTACCTAGCATGGGAGCAGGGGCATGATTTTAGTGGAAACCAAACCAAGTAGAGTTGTTGATGGAAAATGGAGAGTTACCTGGAAAATTCTGAGCCGTCTAATGAAGGAAGGCTTTGCGAGTTTAGGGCTCTACCCTCTAGCTCTCCACTCAGAGAGGAGAGGCAGCTAAGGCAGCTGAGGAGGTGATGAGTATCAAAAGCTGAGTCAGTCTGCTGAGTGAGATTTCAAGTGATCGACTTATCCTGGAAGGAGGCATGATGTTGTCAGGAGTCCAAACCAATGGAAAATGGAAAGTTACCTGGAAAATTCTGAACACTTTATAAAGGCTTTGGGAGGATGAGATTTCAGTGATTAACTTATCCTAAGGAAGGCTTGATGATGGGGAGTCCAAACCAAGCAGAATAAATAAAATGAATCAGCTGTAGAATAAGGTGGATTGGTCAATCAGTAAGTTGATAATTTTTAAGGTACATTTTGTGTGCATTATGTTATGTATTCATGCCAGAATCATTGGGTAAAGCTTGGGAGCAACCTCTCCCCTTTCCTCATTCTACTTCCCCAACCCTGATGCAGAAAAATTAAACATTTTATAAAGAGTCTATATAAAATGTGATGGATGTGAATAGAAAATAGAATCTTCATGAGTCTGAGAATCTTTTTCTCATAGGGGTTCCCCTGAGCTATTATGGATTATTATCTTAATTATCTATGATAATTGGTCTGCATCTGTGATTTCATTGTTGTAGAAAACTCCTTTCACTAATGCAGATGAGAAACAATTCTGCCTTACAGTTTTAGAGAGTTACTTGTAGCTTGGGTGTATTAAGACATTGGACAGAAACCCAGTCAGACACAGTCAACAGGCATTCATTATGCACTTTCTATGAGCCAAGAACTGTGCTAAGTACTGGGTATACAAAGAAAGGCAAAAATGTGGTGACTGCCCTCAAGAAGTTGGCATTCTAATAGAGACCACAACATTAAAAAAATTATACATGCAGATATATTCAGTTTAAATGGGAGAAAATCTCAGAGAGAAGGCATTATTAGTGGGGGTACCAAGAAAGGCCTCTGGGAGAAGATAGGATTTGCACTGAGCCTTGAAGGATGCTAGGAAATCCAGGTAAGGGAGAGAAGACAGAGCATTCTAAGCATGGGATATATCCACTGAAAAGTCATAGGGTCTACTCGGTCTGTATCCCAAGAAAAGAACATATTTGTACAAAAATATTTATAGCAGCTCTTTTTTGTGGTGGCTAAAAATTGGGAATTGAGGGATGCCCATCAGTTGGGGAACGGGTGAACAAATTGTGGTATATGATTGTAATGGAATCTTATTGTACTATGAGAAAGGATGATTTCGGAAAAAAACTGGAAGGACTTACATGAACAAATTGAGGTGAGCAGAACCAAGAGCAGAGCATTGTACATAGTAAGAGCAATATTGTATGATGAAGATCTGTGAATGACTTAGCTATTCTCAGCAATACAATGATCCAAGACAATCCCAAAGGATTCATGATGAAAAATGCTATTTGCTTCCAGAGAAAGAACTGATATTGTTTGAATACAGACCAAAGCATACTATTTTTCGCTCTTTATTATTTGTTTGAGTTTTCTTGCACAAAATAGCTAATATGGAAATATTTTACATGATTACATATGTACAACTTGTACCAGATTGCTTACCATGGTGGGGGGGAGTATGGAGGGAGAGAGGGATATAATTTAGAACTCAAAACTTAAAAAAATACCAATGAATGTTAAAAATTGCTTTTATATGTAATTGGGGCAAAATAAATAAAACATTATTTAAAACTTAAAAATATAAAAAATAAAGAAAAAAACAACACAAAAAAAGAAAGGTCATAGGATCAGTAGATGAAGGAATATCAAGGAAGCAGGTGTTGCTGGATTGAGTTTGTGGAGTAAAGTGTAAGAAGGTGGAAAGATAGGAAGGAGCCAGTTGTGAAGGGCTTTAAAAGTCAAACAGAGGCATATTTACATATATACAAAATATATATGTATGTGTATGTGTATATGTATATGTATATATGCATGTATGTTTATATATGTATATACACATATGCATCTATATGTATACATACATACATACATACACATATATTTATATCAGTATATTTATGTGCATATGTATGTAGGTAATAGAGAGTCACCAGAGTTCAATCAATCAATCAAACATGTATTAAGGGCCTACTATGTTCCTGGTACTGTGTTAAGTGCTGAGTTGATAGAATAGGGGAGTAACATGTTCAGAACTGTGCTTTAAGAGGGCCATTTGGAGGGGCAGCTGGATGGCTCAGTGGATAGAGCACCAGCCCTGGAGTCAAGAGGACCTGAGTTCAAATCTTGCCTCAGATACATGACACTTACCAGCTGTGTGACCCTGGGCAAGTCATTTAACCCCATTGCCTAGCCAAAAAAAAAAAAGAAGAAGTCCACTTTGGCAGCTTGTGGATGGTGGGCTAGAGTGGGGAGACTAACCAACAAGCTATTGCAATAGTCTAGATATCAGGTGATGAGGGTCAGCCCTTGGGTGCCAGCTGTAAATAGAGAAAAGAGACTGATGCAGAGATGTTGTGAGAATAGAAAAGCTAAGACTTGACAACAGAATGAACATGTGGGATGAGTGTGGGTAAGCAGTTGAGAGTGATATTGAGGTTGCAAGCCTTATTGGAAGGATAGTGATGCCCTCAACTGTAACTGTTGTTGTTAGTCCTTCATTTTTGAAGAGGATTAATGACGTCGCAGGACGATGCCTTGACTTGAGTGTGAATTGGATTTAAGTGAGGCAGAGTAGCTTGAAATCGTCAGCCTCACTCTGTCTTCCAGAGTGTGAGGGAAACTGAGGAAGATCTTCCCCAGCCCCTCATGAAACTGCCTCATGACCTGACATAAAAAATGTATACGCTGGAGTTAACATGCATGGCCAAGGTTATCATGGAGACGAAACATTAAGTAACCAACAAACTGTGTTACCTGGGAAAGCGATTCTGATCTCAAGGAACATTCCTCTTGAGAAAGGTGTGTAACTGTCCAAGGACCTGATCACTCCTTGGAGACTTACACAACAAACAGGTATTTGGGGCTCTATCAAGCTCCCACCTTTGTTAGAATGTGTGCGTATCCAGGACCTGAGTGCTCACCAAGGATATGTACGCAAAATAAAATATTAAGATTGTTTTCCCCTGGTTTACATAGATCTAAAAGGATCATCTGAAAAGGGATTCTTTGGAGTACTTTGATGTCAGAGATAGGGACGCCGATTCTCTGTGGTTGTCAATCAAGGGCAGAACGCTTGCGTGGTGCTTGTTGTTTAAGAGCAGGACACTGCTCTTTTGGCCTCCTGATCAGACCTCTTGATCGTCTCCAGTCTCCCTGGACTTGTAGGTGTTTGAGCTTGCCTGATCAGTGAGTGTGTATCTTTTCTTTTCTTATTCCTCCTTTTCTTAATTTTGATTATTACTTATTGCATTGAATGTTATTCTTATCTTTATATGCTTGTGTTGCTTTAATCATTATTAATCATTGTAAAATAAATGCATTTGTTAAGTTTATACTGACTACATGTCATTGTATCTTGAGATCCGAACCTAAAGTGAGAAAAACTGCGTGGTTCATAATCCTTTCGATTACACAGTCATCCAAGTCCAGTGGTAAGACAGAAGTCAAGACCACTGGCAATGACCCAGGATGCATTGAATGACCTTGGCATCTTTGTTGTTTGACCAAGCTCTAAGCACTCCATAGTACCTGCTTCAGCTGCCTTTATGCTGTTGGAACAAATTATTCTCATTTGCCTGTTCTGCCAGAGAAAGTCTTCATGTGCTTGGGGTAGACACCCCCCTAACCACTGACAGGTTTGTGGCCTGTTGGTTACCCTCAACCTGGTTTAGCCCATCTGCCAAGATGGTTTACCAGGATGTGGTCACTGGGCATGCTACAACTTCTTGGAGCCACAGGTCAGAGTCAAGTGCCAGGAGACACCAAAGATGGGAGAGCAGCCCTGAAACCAGAGGTGCTAGTTTTCTTGAATACCCCATACATGACTGTAATAGGAAAGTTCAGAAGAGGAGAGTCTTTGAAGAAAATATAGTGTGTTCAGTTTTGAACATGTTGATTATGATATGTTTCCAGAACATCCAGTTCAAGATGTCCAATAGGCAGTTAGTCACATGAATCTAGAGGTCAGGAGAGAGGTTAGATATGGATAAATAGATTTGAGAATCATCTGCATAGAGATGAAAATTGAACATATAGAAACCCATGAGATTATCAAGTGAAATAGTATAGAGTAAAAATTCTTTACCTTTTTTATGTGTTATGGATTCCTTTGCTAGTTTGGTGAAGACTGTAGGACCCTTCTCAGAACAGTGTTTTTAAATGCATAAAATAAAATATATAGGATTACAAAGGAAGCCAATTATTTAAAAAAAATGTTCACACACCCCAGATTAAGAATTCTTGGTACAGAGGGAGAACAAAACAGTTTAAAGGACCCTTATGGGACATTCATGGTTAATGGACATGATCAGGATGAAGATCCAGCAAGGAGACTGATAAGATATGATTAGACAGGTATGAGGAGAACTAGGATAGAGCAGTGCCATGAAAACCTAGAGAAAAGAGAGTATCGAGGAAAAGAGGGTAATTGACAGTGTCAAAAGCTATAGAGAGGTCAAGAAGGATTAGGATTGAGAAAAAAACATTAAATCTGGCAGTCCAGATGTGACATGGAATGCTCTGGCTCCCTCAGGAACTCAAGTACTCTAAGGCATCTTTTTTCTACTTTTGGCTCAAGCTCCCCACTGGCTATGTCACCCTCCCCCCATTTTAGGGGTCCCAGTTCCATTTTTACCACTTAACATCAGGTAGCTTTTAAAAGGAATATTTACTTCAGAGATTTAGACAGACCAAAGTACATTTTCTCCACCTTCTTGAAAACATAATCCCTTCTATACCACCTCAGTCTCTAGGGGTAGAGGAAGGGAGAAAGCTGGAGATTAAGCTTACAATTTATCTCAGTTCTTATGCAACATTGGTGTCTCCAAAGCTAGTATCACTTCCCGTTTCTACTGGTTTGGAGTCCTAGACCTTTGCTCCTTTAGCATCAGTGCTAGGCAGGCTGTAACACCCATCCTGGAATCCTACGTTACTGAATCCCTGTGGCTCCTACTCCTGGTCCAGATTGGAGACTTCATTCCTTGCATCTAAAATGGAAAAGAATAAATGAAAAGGCCAAGGACTCAAGCAGATTTTTTTGGGGTCATAGGGTTTTGGTGGGAGTAGGGTGCCCTTCCCCTAACAGCATGGTTCTCTTACTGGAAGCCATTAATGAAGAAGTCACCTTGCTCTTTCAGTTGCAGCTGTTGCTTGCCCTTTGGAATACCCATGCATGCTTTGGCCCTCAGGATTCTCCCAGAATCAGTTCCGATTGTCCTCCACATGAACGCATCATCTTAGCAAACTGATGGATTCCAAACATGCACCATTCCCATTACAAAAAGATCATGGTGCCTTTGGAAAGAGCAGTTTCATTTGAATGATGAGGGCAGAAACCAGATTGTAGAATGTTTGGAAGAGATTGAGAAGAGAAGAAGAGAAGGCAATGGTTGTTGATGTCTTTCCCAAGGAGTTTAGTCACCAAAGAGAAGATAGATGTAATATTATAGTTAGTGAGGATAGTTATCAAGTGAGGTTGTTTTTTGTTGTTGGTTTTTTTTTTAAGGTTGAGGGAAGGTATGGTTGTATTTTTAAGCAGCAAGGAAGCAGATAGTAGCAGATAGGGAGATATTCAAGATTAGTGAGAGAGTGAGTATGATTGAAAGAGAAATCTGCTGAGGAAGATGGGGTAAAATGGGATCAAGGGGACTTACAGAGGGGTGTGCCTTGGTAAGGAGAAGGTCTGTGAGGGAGTAGATAGTAGGGGAAGACATTTGAATGAGTGAGATGAAGGAGAGGGGAAAAGACGGAACTCTCGGCAAATGCACTTAATTTTTTTTTTAGTGAAATGTGAAGGTACGTCCTTGATAGGGTTGGGGGAGGGGATGTCATGGCAAGAAAAGGAGGAATGAAAAGTTTTGGAATAGATGCTGTGGTGAGTGGGATAAAGACTGTATTACAGACGTATGAAAGGATAGCTTTGCTTTAGTGAAAACCCAGTTTAGATTATGCAACATCAATCTGTAATATTCCCAGACCATGTTGGTTTTGTGATTTTCTCATAAAGCAATATATAAGTAAGAGTGAAGGCAGTAGATGGTGAGAATAAGCCAAGATTGGAGTTTGGCAAGGTCTTGCCGACTTGAAGCCTAGCTCTCTATTCATTATGCCATGTTGTCTTCTATCTATGATAATTAATAAGGCTTGTGATAATCATTGTTAGGTCTGGGAATAGAAATTCTTGGTTTTTTGATCATGTGTTGGACTCCTCAGTGTTTTCTTTAGAGACCAAGGATTAAAACTTGTCTTATGCACATAAAGAGATGGTGACATAAAATATAAGCAACCATAATTAAGGTGTTTGATAAGGTGAATAAGTACATTTTTATTCAAAGGCAACCTATATTAAATACTTAATTAGTCCAAAACATTTTTGTACTAGAAGAAAATCAGTATTTGTTTCAACAGCATAACTAAGAGTTTTGATTGTCTACATATTAGTTATCCTTAGTTAATTTTTTAAAAAGAAAAATTTTTTTTTCTTTATTTCATGTTTAAACTTTTTTTTATAATTGGGGCCTTGATTATCTATCCATAATTAGTATAATCCCTCTGGAAAAGTTCTGATTTCTTCTTGTTTTAACATTTTAATTGTGATTTTCAGTACTTACAGAGTATACTTTTGAAGTAGCTGTTGAACCCCATGATAACCATGTATTCATGCCACTTCTCATCTGTATAGTTTTCATGATAATTAAAGTTATAATGATTTTTGGTAAGAAAAATTCATGATGAATTCAAAACTTATTATTTTAGGTTTGAAATGTGAAAGAAGATAGGTCAAGTCAGTTCACCTTTATGTGAAGGTGATAAAGTATGCTGAAGATAATAAAAAGGTTTTTTCATTTTTTTTAAAAGCTCTATTAGGCATAAGCATAAGATCAAGGAAGGGCTAGGACTGTTGCGTGGGTTGGATGGGATGATGGTAAAGGACTATGGTGAGAAAATGAATAATAAAGCTCTTATTTTGTATTTCAGTCTTTCTCCCCTTATTTTTCCCTATTGTTTACTTTTTGATACCCTCCCCTTTGATAGCAGTTTTTCTTTGGGCTGGATCTCAAAGCTGCCTCAGCCTCCTCCCCCACTGGACAATTCATGGTTTACCAACTTTGGTCTGTGCCCCAAGTGACTTCTATGGGGACAAACTGGCCCCATCTAGATGCTAGACTCTCTCTTTCAGGCTAAGTAGAGTGTTACATGTGTCCTGCACCAATGCCCTCTGTTCTTCAGTTCTTTGGTGAACTCTGTTGTGACAGAAAGTTCTGTGAGCTGCTGTCTTTGCCTGAGAAAATGTCTGTTGTTTGGGTCTCTTGAGGCACAAGAGGAGGCTGCAGGGTGAAGAGTTGAGTTCTGTTGCAAATACATGTATAAGCTTGTGCAGCATGGTGAACTGTGGGAAAAGGAATACCGAGTGAATACATTCAGGGTTAGGGATTATTGTATTAGTTCATTTTTTTTTAACCTCATTTGGATTCTTCGCTACAGAGATAGCTGAAATTGCCCTATTTCTTATTTATCTTCTTTATCTTGGAGAGATTTGAGAAGTCATAAAGATTGGAGAAAATGTTTAATCTTCCATCTTATTGATCATGTGACTCAGCATGTTGGTGAAATTAGAAAGATTGTGAAAAACAGGAGCAGTAGAGCAGGACTAGGAAAGAACAAATGTGCTGATTTTCAAAAAATTAAATTAAGTGGTACCTGAATAACTATCCACCAGGGAGTTAGGTTTTTATTCCTGACAAAATTCTAAAACACATTAAGGGCATAGTTTATGAGCACTTAGGAAGGGAAATCGCAATCACTAAAAACCAGCACAGTTTCATCAAAATCAGGTCATGCCAAACTAACAACTTTTCCTTTTGGAGACTGCTAGTTGGTTCAGTGGATAGAACACTGGGCCTGGAGTCAGAAAGGCCTGAGTTAAAATCCAGCCTCAGATACTTACTATCTGTGTGACCCTGAGCATGTCACTTAACTTCTGTTTGCCTTAATCCACTGGAGAAGGAAATGGCAAACAACTCCAGTGTCTTTGCCAAGAAAACCCCCCAGACAGTATGGTCCACAGAATCATGAAGAGCTACATATGACTGAATGACAACAACAACAGTCAGACTCATAGTTCAGGGGAATGTCATAGACATCACATGCTCAGCTTTCAACAAAGGATTAGCTTATAGTTAACATGAAATGATGTGGTAGATGATAAAATAGGTAAATTTGGAACTGGTTGGATGACTAACGCTCCAAAGTAGCTATTAATGGGTCAATGCCAACTTGGAGGAAGGTATCTAGTGGCGTGCTCCAGGAATTATTAGTTCTATAGGTTTTTTCAGTGACTTAGAAGCATAGACTCAATCACTCTATCAATCAGCCAGTATTTATAAAGTATCTACTATGTGCCAGGCACTGTGCTAAATGCTGAGGATACAAGTGCAAAGAATGAACCAACCCTACTCTTAATGGGATAAAGCATCTCTATTCAATTCTAGTGGGAGAGTTTGTCAAATTGGGAGACACTAGAAAGCATGGAGAAAAAGCTAATACATTGTATGACAGAGTCCAGAAGCTAGGTATGACAGAGTCTAGAAGCTTAGGCAGAATCAAAGAAGTTGAAATCTGACAGAGATAAATGGGAAGTTCCACATGGTTTCAAAAGACCAGTTTCAAAAATACAGTATAGATGGAGGATTTGGGTTTGGGTGCAAAAAAAAAAATTCAAGATTTTAGTGGACTGCAAACCTTAGTGGATCACAAACCCAACAGTGTGACATGGGAGCCAAAAATGCTAAATCTGATTTTAGGCTAAATGAGAGGGCCAGTGTCCAGATTGAAGGAGGTGACTATTCCATTGTATACTGGTCTCTTAAGGTCATATGTGGATTATAGATGTTCAGTTCTGTGTACAAGCTGGGTTGTGAGTAGAAGAGAGGAACCAGTAAGTGAGAGAACTGGAGAGATGTCATATGAGTATGGGTCTCTGAAAAAGAGAAGACCTGGAGGGCACTTGGGGCAGCTAGGTGGTGCAATGGATAAAATGCTGGGCCTGGAGTTAGGAAGATCTGAGTTCAAATGTGGCTCAGACACTTATTAGCTATTTGATTTTTTTTCCTTAGGCAATTGGGGTTAAGTGACTTGCTCAGGGTCACACAGCTAATAAGTGTCAAGTGTTTGATCTGAAGCCGGATTTGAACTCAGGTCCTCCTGACTTCAGGGCTGGTACTCTATCCACTGCACCATCTAGCTGCCCCACTTACTAGCTATTTGACCCTGAGCAAATCATGTAACCCTGTTTGCCTCAGCTTCCTCATCTGTAAAATGAACTGGAGAAGAAAATAGCAAACCACTCCAACATCTTTGCCAATAAAATCCCAAAATGGGATCAGGAAGAGTCAGACACAATTGAAACAATTAAACAACAACAAAGAGGTCATGATAGCTATCTTCAGGAGTCTGAAGTGCTGAATTGTGTAGGAGACATCAGATTTGTTCTGTGTGACCTTAAAAGGCAGAACTGGAAACACTGGATGGGAGTTTCCAGAGAGGCCAATTTAAGCTTGATGAAAGGAAAAATTTCCTAATAATTAAAGCTTTCCCAAAGTAAAACAAACTGCCTCAAGGAGGTTGGAGGAGTGGTGGTTTCTCCTTCATTGTAGAACTTCAAGCACAGGTGGGATAGCCATTTATTGATACTGTAGAAGAGATTATTGGCTACGGGTTGGGCAAGATAGTTTCTGAGCTCTAAGGTTCTGTGATTTAGTTGTTTAATTTCATAATTTTAAAAGGGTGATGATGGTAGTATGTGTCTGAAGGTATGTGACTTAAAGCTTTAGTGTTCTAGCAACCCTCTAAGACTAAGCATGGGGAACTTGCAGCCTTAAGGCCACATGTGACCTTCTAGGTCCTTGGGTGCAGCCTTTTGACCAAGTCCAAGTTTTATAGAACAAATCCTTTTATTTAAGGGGATTTGTTCTGTGAAGTTTGGGTTTAATCAAAGGGCGGCACTTGAGGACCTAAAGGGCTATTTGTGGCCTTGAGGTCACAGGTTCCACACTCCTGCCCTAAGACTATACATAGCAGAGTCATTTATTTATTTATTTACTTACTTACTTACTTACTTACTCATCTATGTATTTGTTTGTTTGTTTGTTTGTTTATTTATTGCTAGCCAATGGGGTTAAGTGACTTGCCCAGGGTCCACACAGCTAGTAAGTGTTATGTGTCTGAGGCCGGATTTGAACTCAGGTCCTCCTGAATTCAGGGCCGGTGCTCTATCTACTGTGCCACCTAGCAGCCCCACAGTCATTTATTGATCCATATCACTAGAGGGCTTTTCCTCAGTGCTCTCCTCTACAAGTTTAGGCCTTCACTGCAACAAGATAATTCCTTTATAATACCTTCCTAAGACTCATTATCCTACTCACTACAGCGGTTTTTCCAAATCTTTTCTTCCTTCCTCAAACTTCCTGTAGATCTCCCTCTTTCCAGCCTCTTAGTTAAGAATTTTGCCTCATATTTCACTGAAAAAAAATTGAAACCATTCACTGGGAGCTCCCTCTTCTCTGTTCCCCCTCATATCACAATACTCAGATGCCTTCAGCTACCATCTTTTCCTTTATTCCTGTCTCTCATGAAGAGGTAGCCCATCCCCTTGCCAAGGATAATCCCTGTACATGCACAAAGGATCCCATTCTATCTTATCTTATTTGGAAGATTGTCTACTCTCTCATCCCTACTCTTACTAATCTTTAGTCTCTTCCTATCTACTGGCTGCTTCCCTTCTGCCTACAAACACAATCATGTCTTACCCATCCTCAAAAAACCTCCACTTGATCCATCCATCTCTTCTAGCTATTATCCTACATCTCTCTTCCTGTTCATGGCTAAACTCCATGAGAAGACCATCTTTTAAAACATTTTTTATTTTCTAAAAATTAATTTATTTTAAACTTAAATACAAAAACTTAAATACACAATAAGAAAAGAAAAAACATATTATAAATTTAAATATTAAAACTTAAATACAAAATTAAGGAAGAAAAAAATAGCACTGCCATGCACACAGCAGAATGTAAGAGAGAATTCAAAATATACAGCAATAAATTTCCATTTCAAGAAAGCCTATATAATAACTACTGTGTATTGTGTTCAAGGACCATCTTTAGTAAGTGCCTTTATTTCCATTTCTCTCATTCTCTATTTAACTCTCTACTGTCTGGTTTCTCATCTCATTATTCAGCTGAAACCACCTTCTCTAAGTTACCAATGATCTCTTAAATGCCAAATCTTACAGTCTTTTCTTGAACTCTCTGCAGCCCTTGACACTGTCAGTCAAGTCTTGACATTTTCTTCTCTCTAGGTTTTCAGGACACCATTCTCTCCTCATTCTCCTATTTGACCCCTCCTCAGTTTCCTTTGCTGGACTTCACCCAGGCTATACCATGAACCATGGTTGTCCCTCAAGGCTCTGTATAGGGTCCTCTTCTCTTCTCTCTCTGAACATTTTCATTTGATAATCTATCTCATCAGCTCCCATGAATTCAATTATCTTCTCTATGCAGGTGATTCTTGGATTTATTTGTCCAATTCTAACCTCTCTCCTGATCTCCAGTTTCACATTTTCAACTGCCTATTGGACATCTCAAACTGACTATTCTATAAACATCTGAAACGGTATGTTCAAAATGGGATTAATTCTCTTTATCCTCAAACCCTCTCCTCTTTCTACTTTTCTTATTCCATTGGAGGGCACCACCATTCTTCTAGTAACCTAGATTTACAACTTAAGTGTTATCCCCAACTCCTCTTTCTCTCATCTCTCCATCAATCAATTGAAAAGTCCTGTCATTTCTACCTTAGTAACATTTCTTGTATACTCTCCTCTCCTTTGACACTGCCACCACCCTGGTCCAGGCCCTCATCACTTAATGCTTAGACTATTGCAGTAGTTTGCTGGTAGGCTTTCATGTAGCCTAGTCAAAATGATCTTCCTAAAATGTAGATTTAAGTATATCACCAGCTTCCATTAAGTAAAGTCCAGTGGCTCTCTATTACCTTCAGGATCAAATATAAACTTCTCTGTTCAGCATTTTTTTGAGGCAATCAGAGTTAAGTGACTTGTCCAAGGTCATATAGCTAGTAAGTGTATGATCTGTTTAACTTTTAAAGTCCTTTATTATAATTTGGTCCCTTCCAACCTTTCCAGTCTTCTTACCTCTTCCTCCTTTTTACTCACTCTGTCATCCAGTGACACTGGCTTCCTTGCTATTTATTCCTCAAACAAGACACTTCACCTTTCAACACCATGCATTTTCACTGCCTCTTCCCTCCTGCTTGGAACTCTCTTCTTCTTCATCTCTGCCTCTGACCTTCCCTGGCTACCTTCAAGTCTCAGCCAAAGTCCTACCTTCTACAAGAAGCTTCTTTTGCTCCTCCTTAATCATAGTCCCTTCCTTCTGAGACCATCCCCCATGTATCCTGTATGTATCTTGTTTGTATGGAGTTCTTTACATGTTATCTCTCCCATTAGACTGTGAGTTCTGGTTTTTTTGTTTTTTGCTTTTTCTTTTCTCTGTATGCCTGGTGCTTAGCACAGTGCCTAACACATAGTAGGTGCTTAATAAATACTTGCTGGCTGGTTGACAGGAATTCTCTATACCAACAAAATCATAGGTCTACTCAATAAACAATAAATTACAAGGCCCCATTAATTTTATTGACTCAAAACCATCCCTTCCTCTCTGTTACCACAGTCACTATCCTTATGGAGGCCAACATTTTCACTCTTCTAGGCTATTAGAATAATCTCATTTCCATTCTTTCCCCTTCCACTCTCTTTTTTAAAAAACTAAATTTTAAAAATAGAAAATGGAAAAGGCCCACAAATGCTCTTCCAATGTTTTCTTATATTCATTACACAAACTCCTATTTGCAATAGTTGCCAGGAAATTTTAGAGGCATCATAATTTAAACTGGCAGATGTTATTTTTTTCTTAGTTTGCTAATGAAGAAAAATATTCTAGCTAGGCCAGCTAATTTGGTATACTCATGCTCACTAACTCATTCTATATATTCTTTGCCCAAAGCATGTGAGGTCAAAATATTGGGGATTTACTTCCACTCTCCCACATTTCCTCTAACTCATCTTTTATGACAGTCTGAGAATTGTCTTTGCCATGTTTCATCTCTGCTCAAAAATCTTCACTAGCTGTCTGTTGTCTACCAAGTAGACATTACCAAGCATTCAGTATAAGCTACCCTACCTTTCTCAAATTCCTACTTGCTATGTACTCTGTCATACCAAAACTCTTGGATCCCTAAATATTCATTGTGCCCTCAACTTTTCTCCCTTTAACTCATGAAGCTCTCTATACTCAGAAGGGGCAGCTAAGTGGCATAGCAGATAGAGCATTGGGCCTGGAGTCAGGAGGACCTAAGTTCAAATCTACCCTCAGATGTTTATCAAATGTGTGATGCTGGGCAAGTCACTTAATCCTGTATGCCTCAGTTCCTCATCTGTAAAATGAGCTGGAGGAAGAAATGGCAAACTATTCTAGTATCTTTGCCAAGAAAACGTCAAATGGGGTCATGGAGAGTTGCATGCTCAAAAATGACTGAAAACATACTTAGAACCCTCTCTCTTCCTCTTTTTACCTGAAGAGCTCAAATGTCACCTTCTTTGCAAAACCTTACCTGATCCCTCCCAGTTTGTAACAACCTTTTCCCAAAGAGCTCACATAGTCCGTTTTTCTTCTGGGCAACTCTCTAATGAATTTATGCAGTATTATGAAATTGGTATCTTATCTCTCTACTAGATGACAAACTCCTTTAGGGCAGAGACCATGTCTAATACAAATTTTATATCTTCTCCAGGGCCTACCATAGTACTCCATGTATAGCAAGTTTTTAATAGATTATTTTTTGTTTTAGTGTAAATAGTTTTACTGAGGTGCCAATGCAATGCTACTATCTGAACAATCCAGTTTTGCCTGGCATGCCAAGGAATATATTTCCTCTGGAATTTTCTTATAGA
The DNA here is from genome assembly GCF_900497805.2 of Vombatus ursinus. Lineage (NCBI taxonomy): Eukaryota > Metazoa > Chordata > Mammalia > Diprotodontia > Vombatidae > Vombatus > Vombatus ursinus. The sequence goes on from NW_020940355.1 coordinate 12,166,911, forward strand.
GCTCAGCCTATAATTACTCCAGGGAGAAAAGGGCTATCTTACAACTCTATTTAGCTGCCATCTACTTAACTTCTGAATGTGCAAGGAAGTGATGTAGGTAGTTGGTGGGTATTACTCCACTCTTGAAAAAATCATCTTGGGTTGGGGAAGGCCTGACGTTCTTGTGAATCATGGACTGTGGGAACAGAATTGAACAATGTCTCTTCTGAACTCCACAGTGCAGAAGTGTGGAAATATTGGAGATATTGGAAATATTCAGAAAAGAGTCAAAATGATCATTGAAGAGTCAGAGAAAGAGATTATTAAAGATTTGGGGGGGGGGGGAAGAAAAGACTAAGAAGAGATGTAATGAAGGGTTTCAAGTCTCAATGTGGCATGGTGAATAAACCAGGTCCTGAAACCAGGAAGACCGGGGTTAAAGTTCTGCCTCTGATACATACTGGCTGTGTGATCCTGGACAAGTCTCTTAACCTGTCAGGGCTCTAGGCAATTCTCTAAAACCATTAAGTTATAGAGAGGATGCCAACCTGTATTGGTAGAGGGAATTTTCTCATCTAGGAGAGGTATCTATACCAGCTAGGTAGCACCCAGGCAGTGAGGTGGTGCATTGAATAGAGCGACAGGCCTGGAGTCAGGAAGACCTGAGTTCAAATATGGCTTCAGACACTTACTAACTGTGTGATTTTGGACAAATCACTTAACCTCAGTGTGCCTCAGTTTCCTCATCTGTAAGGCAGTGATAATAATAGAAAATAATAACTACCTCCCAGAGCTATTGTGAAGATCAAATAATCAATAATAATTATAAAGTGCTTAACACAGTGCCTGGCACATAGTAAGCACTATGTAAATGTTAGCTATTATTGTTATTGTTGTTATTAACGAAGTCAATAGGGCTAGTCCTGATCCTTCCATATCTTAAGTCAAATCCACAAAACAGTATTGAGGACCTCCCATATTGAACTTACTAGACAATGTATATGAAAGCAATTACCTGGAAGACAGTGATTAGATGTTTATGTCTGTTGAGCAGAAAGAATAAGAGAAAATGGATCGACCTGCCAGATTAGGAGTTCAAAATTAGACATAATAAGTATTTTTGACAGGGAGAGATATTGATATGAGTAAATTGCCAAAGGAAATTGTGGCACCTGTGGAAAGTGGGTTCCAAGGCTGTCTTGCACATGTCATTATGGGGCCATTTAAGACCTAGTGGCACACAGCAATCAATAGTTCAATTATGACTTGAGTTAAGAGGAGTCTCAATTGTTCCTTCGTTTATATTCTAGCAAATTGTAAATGCCAAAGAGTATTCTTCTCTTGAAAGTGCAAGAAAAGTTAAGTTCTCTTCTTTTTATGTTAGTTTTGGATACTTCTGTCTATAAGCAGGACCTCCTATGGCCCAGGTGACAAACCACAATCATCATTTGGTAACAAATAGAATGGCCTCATGCATCCCTAGAATGATGAAAAATAGCAAGTTAGAGTACAAAGAATCCTGCCTGTCACCTACTACTTGTGTGAGTATTATTTTTCTTCTTAGCTCCCTAAATGAATCTTTTGGTAATTCTGTTGGTATACATTGAATAAATAAATTAATTTAGTTAGCATTGTCATGTTTATGATGTTGGCTTGGCCTACCTATGAGCAATTAATATTTTTGCACTTATTTAGGTCTATTTCTATGAAGTTTTTTTTTACAATTATATTCATATTGTTCTTGTGTTTTCCTTGGTTAGTGTACTCCCAAATATTTTATGTATTCTATAGTTATTTTTAATGACATTACTCTTTTTATCTCTTTTTGCTGGGTTTCCTTGGTAATATATAGAAATGCCAATGACTTGTGTGGATTTATTTTATATCTTGTAACTTTACAGAAGTATTATAATTTTTCTTGCTTTACTTTGAAAATATCAGCTTGGACAAAATTCTCAAAAGCTGTACATTATTTACAGGGCTGAAACATCACAGCATTTAAAAAAAAGTTTTCACATTCCTTATAAAATAAAAAAAAGTAAAAACCTAATTCCTTTCCTAGTTAGGCCTAACTGACTTTTTTCCCTGTAAAAGGAAATGTTCTGAACCTCCCTGTAAGACAGTTTGTATAACTGTTCATAAGAATTCTATGTGGTTATATGCGGGTACATGCATGTGTGGTTACACGTGTGGAATAGTGCATGGTTTATGTCTGTATATGTGTATGTCAATGTAGGGAAAGCAGGAAGGAAGGTAAAAAGGAAGGAAAGAAGGAAAGAAGGAAAGTAAGAAGGAAGAAAGGAAGGAAGGAAAGAAGAGAAATGTGGCAAGCTTGAGCAGGAAAGGGGTAATTCGACTGAATTCTAATACGTTTGTCCTCATCCTGAGAACAACTGTGAATAAGGCTTGGACTGGGTATCCTCAAATGACCTCTCATTGATTCATATAAACCTCAAACACACTAGCAAACATTCAGAATCTTCTCCACCCATTTGCTTCCTTCCCCGCCTGTCCTTTGAAAAAATTGATTAAGGGGCCATATTATAGCACCCTGTCCTTCTCCAGCCATTCTCTTCTTCCTCTCCTGCTCCTGTGGGAGAGAAGAAAGCCTCTCTTCACAAGATTGCAGCTGTGTATAGCTCATGCTGCTTCTCTGTGACAGCTTGGGAAAGTGGGGTTCCCCTGGCATGAAGGAGATGGGACAGACTGTCTCCAAAATGAGCCCCTGGCATCACAGCTGCTTCGTCACAGAAAGCTCTGGGTTTGGACTTTACCAACTGAAAAAGCGAGAAGGGGCCAAAAGGTGCCAGTCCTTCTGTCCTCGATGTGCCTTTGCCTTCTTGGCCATCACTAGTTTGTCTTTATTTGATAGGAAGAAAGGAAAATGGAATTATCAGGAGGCTTTGATCCTTACCAACCTCTAGGAAAAGACTTCAAAAATAGATGTTAGACCTGATGACAGGTTGGGAGGGAGGAGAAGTTTAGAGATGCACTTTGTTTTTGAATCTCTAGTTAAAAGCAGAGCTGGCAAGATGGGATGCTAAAAGGGAATGAAATTCTTCTCTGGATTCTCTCAGCAGTGGGGACACTTTGGTAGCCTGCCTCATAGGGAAACTTTCAGCTCCTTTTGGTTGTGTTGTTCAGCCTCAGAACAGGGCAGGAGTGATCTGCATCCCTTAACACTTTTATCTCCTGCTTGCCTGAATTTAACTGGGGAGCCATTTCCAAACCTGAAGAAAATGGATGCTCATCAACCTGAAGGATTGGTTGAATTTGTAAGTGGCCCAGGATCTGGGGGTTCCTTTAGAGAAAGATGAAGGTCCTGTTTTCTGTCCAGGGGGACAGAGAAGGAAAGGCATATTTTCCACAGTCCTTTGCTCAGTATTTTAAAGTATTTTATTTTTTCCCAATTATATGTTATGACCAGTTTTAGCATTCATTTTTATAAGATTTTGAATTCCAAATTCTTCTCCTTCCTCTTCCCTCCCCTCTTTCTAAAACGGTAGGCAATTTGATACAGGTTATATATGTGCAATTATATAAAACGTTTCCGTATTAGACACAGTTGTGAAAGAAGAAACAAATCAAATGGGGAAAAAAAAACCACGAAAAAAATAAAGTGAAGAAGGTATGCTTCAATTTGTATTCAGGCCTCATCAGTTCTTTATCTGGATGTGGATAGCATTTTCCTTCATGAGTCCTTTGTTCTTGTCTTGGATCATTGTATTGCTGAGAAAAGCTAAGTCATTTATAGTTGATTATCATACAAGTTGCTGATACTGTGTACCATGTTTTCCTAGTTCTGCTCATTTCACCTTGCAAGGTTTCGTACGCGTCTTCCCAGGTTTTTCTGAAATCTGCCAGCTCATCATTTCTTACTGCACGATAGTATTCCATCATATTCATATACCATCAGGTTGACTATTGCTCTGTATTTGCATAGTTTCCCTGTCCTCCTCCCATTAAAAGCTCCTCAATAGCAGGGCTTGGGTCACATAATCTTTCTGTAGCCCAAGTGTCTAGAACAGTGTCTCCCACTAGCAGGTACTTTAAATATTTGTTGCATTGGATTGAATTGAAGTAGAGAAAGAATCATTAACCTTAGATTGACATAGACTGGAGTTTAATAGGATGAAGAAACACCCAAAAGTCTGCCTCCAAATCTCTGGGTTTGATAATACTTGATAGCACTTAATACTTTATCATTCATCCTGTCTTTCTAAGCAGTTTTCTTGCTCAGTTTTGTTCTGCCCATAACCTCTTGCTTCTGTCTTCAGAAATTTTTCCCTTCTATTATCTTTTCCCCAAACCCTCCCCACTTCCTACCTTCCCTATTACAGTAGAGGGCAACACTATCCTCCCTGTCACTCAGACTCACAACCTAGGATTGATCCTGGATTCATCAATATCTCTCACCTCCCATGTGCAAGCTGTGGCCAAAGTCTGTCAATTTAACCTTTGCAACATCTCCCAAATACACTCCCTTTTGTCCTGTGACATTGCTATCTAGTGTAGACCCTCTCACTTAGCACCTGGATTATTGCAATAGCCTGCTGGTGGGTCTTTCTAGTTTCAAGTCTCCCCTCACTTTAATCCTTCCTCCATTCCCCCACTAAAGTGATTTTCCTAAAGCATAGGTCTGATCATATCACCCCCCACTCAATAAACTCCAGTGGTTCCCTATTCCCCCAGGATCAAATACAAAATGTTCTCTTTGCCAATCAGAGCCCTTCATAACCTAGCCCCCTCCTACCTTTCCAGTCTTCTAACACCTTACTTCCCAATACATGCTCTTTGCTCCAGTGGCACTGGGCTCCTGGCTGTTCCTCAAAAAAGACACTCCACCTCTCTGCTCTGGGCTTTTTCTCTGGTTGTCCCCCATACCTGGAATACTGTCCCTCTTCCTCTATGATTACTGACTTCCCTGGCTTCCTTTAAGTCCTAACTAAAATTCCATCTTTTACTGGAAGTCTTCCATAACACCTCTTAATTTTAGTGCCCTCCTTCTGTTAATTATTTCTTATTTATTCTGTATATAGCTTACTTTGTATATATTTGTTTGCAAGGTTTTTTCTCCTATTAGATGTAAGCTCTGTCTTGTCTTTTTTTGTATCCCAGCTGTTAGTACAATTCCATAGTAGGAATTGAATGTTTAATGATTGATTGATTCTGTGAATTCTATTGATTCAAAAATTCTCCTGAAATTCTTTTTCTAACCATTCAAATACCCTAGCCATGGATTTTCTTTATGTTTATTCATGGTGTCTTGGATATCTATTATCCATATGACTGGATCTGAGTGAACAAAACTAAAGTGGAAGCCAAGGTACAATGTCAGAAGAGTTCAGCACCTGCATTTTGTTCGCTCAATCCAGAAGACAGCAAACTTTGGGGATTTAAATGCTCCATGCCTAACCTTTGTTATATGATGGAAAGAATACTGGATTTGAGCTGGGTTTCAAATCTTGGTTTTTCTCACTTAATAGGTATGTGACAAGCAAGCCACTTGATCCCTTCAGGCCACCATTTCTTTACCTGTCGCATAAAAGGCTTGGATCAAATGATCTCTAAGGTCCCTTCCTATGATTCTATGACATGAAAGCCTTTGCTTGCATCTCACAGGTAAATAGGTGATATGCCTATTGGGGAAGGGAAGAATGGTATTGGTGGGGAATATACAAGGGAAAAGGTGGTGATAATGGAGACTAAGTCTTTCACGACATCTATCCCTGTTCTGAAAGCTGTAGCAACCTACTCTCTCCTTTGAATAACACATGACCCAAAGGCTGAGTTGTTCACCTATGGCTTGAGCTTAGAACAAAGTGAATTTTTTTCCTTAGAATTTGGCTTTCTGTAGAGCTCTGTGGGGAGAACTTCTGGTGGTGGGGCTCCTCTGGGATCATATCTCTAGACCTGGAAGGGACCTCAATGACCATTTAGTATAATCCTTTTATTTTGCAGATGAGGAAACTGAGGCCTAGAGAAGTTAAATGATTTGCCCAAGGTCACACAAAGAAATCTAGAGTCCTCCAACTCTAGATCCTGTGTTCTTTCCACTGTATCATGAACTTTGTTAAATGTTGCTCCTTCCCCCCCCCCACCGTCTATCACCAAGAGATGGAGGCAACCAGCCAATTTGTCAAGATCAATCTGGAATATTCAGGCTAGTCTCCTAGAACTCCAGGCTAGCATACTGGAAACAGTGTCTTTTCCTTACCCTTGCGAAAAGACCCAGTTTGATCCACTAGTGACTAGTCAATCAAGGTCAACTTTGGGAACAAAGAGGCTTAGGTAAGCCGCACTGTTGTAACTCTAGCCACTGTGTGGAAACTTACCGATGGTCCCTTGAGACTGGAGTGTTTAAAATATCACCGCTGATGGTGAGTTTCAAAGTGGATGCCAGAGCCAAGAACAACCACCCAGAGTCATAACCATCTGGGGTATTTAGGGAAGTAGACCTATTTGAAACAATGACATGCCATCCCGATAGCTACAGAATCTCAGAATTGGAAAACACTCCAGAGGTCCTCTACTCTAATCTATGCCTGGACAGTAATCCTCTTAAGAACAGCTCTGACAAAAGCTCTGTGTGACAACCTTTAGTGGGTGGGAACCTCTTATGACTGCTCATCCCACACTTAGATACTCTGATTGTGAGGACATTTTTCCTTAACTCAAGCCTAACTCTGTCTTTCTATGATTTCCACCAACTGTCATAGTTCTTCCCTCTAGGGCCAAGTATAGCAAGCACAATCCCTCTCACATATGACAACCCCTTACATAACTGATCACAGGCATCACTGTCCTCCCAACTTTCCTCTTTTCTCCGCTAAACGTTCTGTATTCCTTCAGTATATTTTTGTAAGGTTCAGTGACCCAGTTATTTCCATTTTTGTGTGTTTTATAACCAGGGGTATGCTGGTAAGTGTTTAACAACTAGGTCACTGAAAAAATAATGTATACATGACACACATTTAATTTTAATTTGCTTTATTAACATTTGCTCCATCATTTTCTTAAGTCTAGACATCCAACAAAATAACAAGTCAAGCCCCAATTTGTAGCATTGGATGATTTCTGAGATATAAATGCTTACAATGAAAATGTAACGATCAGATCTTGAGAGCCTGTTTAAGTTGGCTACAGCACACCCCTTTTATTAGTATATATTAGCCTTTATTTGGACACACTATCTGCAGAGACAGTACTTACTCTTCGTGGAATATGACTCCAGAAGTCACTGGATCATAGGTTCAATGGAAGGGACCATAGTGCAACCCCCTCATTTTACAGATGAACAACTGAGGTTATGTGACTTACCCAAAGTCACATAGGTATTCATCCTGGTCATTTTCATTGGCTGTCCCCTTGTGGCTAGAACTCTGTCTCTCTTTTTCTTTTGCTCTCTGTCTCTCTGTCTCTGTCTGTCTGTCTGTTTGTCTGTCTCGGTCTCCTTATCTCTATCTCTTGGCTTCTCTTTCTTCTTCAGGTCCCAGCTGTAATTCCACCTTCTTCAAGAAGCCTTTCCTGATTCCCTCTTAATGTCAGTGCCTTCCCTCTAGTTTATCCTGTTTATATCTTATTTGTACATAGTTGATTGCATGTTGTCTCCCTTGTGAGATGGTGAGATCCTTGAGAGCAGGGATTGTCTTTTGCCTTTCTTTCTTAGCACAGTGATGTATAAATGCCAATTGACTGATTGTTAGTTGATTAGTAAGTAAAAGAACCAGGATCTGAGCCTGGGTCTTCTGACTCTGAGTCCAGCACTCTCTCCACTGTTCAATATTGCCTCCCTAAACTTGGCAGTCATGGGAGAAGAAGGAAATGGCCAGCAAGTTCCATAGAGTAGCATGGTGCCATATTGCCGACCTTTGACTTGGACCATAATGAAGGGGTTCCGAGCTTTAAATTTCAGTCCTGCCATTAACTTTTTTGATAAAGTAATTTGGAATCTTAGAGTTTTTGATCTGAAAGGACCTTAGAAACCAAATTTTTCTTTTTACAAATGCTGAAATTGAGACAGAAATTTAAGGAATTATTCAGTCATATAGCTATGAAAAGAGCTCTATCTATAACTCTCTTGGTTACTTAACTTGTAAAATGAAGTGAATTATATTTTTCATAAGTTCAAACTGTGTTAGGACACAGCCCATAGGCTTCTCTGAATTGGGATTTAAGACAGCTGTTAACCCAGTTTCAGTGTCCACATGGAATGGGTTGGCCAGCTAGGCTAGCATATCTTTTACTTCATTCATTCATTCAACAAACATTTTCCAAGTGCCTGTCATTTAAGCTCTCTGAGGGCAGAAACCTTTTTTTTAAGTTTTGAATCCCAAGAACATGGTGGAGTCCCTGGTACATTGTAGATGTTTGATAAGAACTGAATTGAAATTATATACAGAGCACTTTGGGTACAAAGCAGCTACTTCAGAGTGTGTATATGTGTTCTTTATCAGCAAATAACTATAGTACAGTGGAAAGAGCACTGGCTTAAAGGAGATTGAAATCAAATCTTCTCAAATCAAGTCTTTGGGCCTCAGTTTCCTCATCTGTAAAATGACAGGATTAGATAAGAGAGAACTTCTGAGATTACTCCAGATTTAGAGCTATGATTCTATGACTTAAGCAAGTATATGAGTGAATGAAGAGAAAAAAATGTTTCAAGTTTCCAAATGAACTGGGAAAACTGGGGCTTGTATTCAACACTAGAGGGAGCCTTATGAGGAAAAAGAGTAATAAATTACATTGCAAGAGGATCCAGGTTTTTGATCACTAGAATACCACATTTAACAAAATAGACATAGAATTCAAACTATAGAGATCACCTGACCCAACTCCTTTGTTTTACAATATGGAAACTGAGGCTTAGAGAAATTAAGTAATTTATCCATACTTACATAGCTAGTAAGTAGCAAGCTATGATTCAGACTCAGGTCTCCTGATTCCCAACTCTCTTTCCACCATGTTGTTGTTCTTCGGTCATTTCTGACTCTTCATAACCCCATTTGGGGTTTTCTTGGCAAAGACACTGGAGTGGTTTGCCATTTTTTTCTTCAGCTTATTTTACAGATAAGGAAACTGAGGCAAACAGTTACGTGATTTGCCCAGGGTCACACAAGCTAGTAAGGCCAGATTTGAACTCAGAAAGTTGAGTATTCCTGATTCCAAGCACGGGGCTCTATCCACTGCACTACCTAGCTGCCCCTCTTTCTTCTGTATCATGAAAAATTACCCCTACAATGAATTTCTGTATATTTCTGTATACTGAATTTTCTTAGAAGACTAGATGCATGTTCCTATGAAAAAATGTAGTCCTCAAGATATAATAAAAACATTTTTGAGAATGTAATAATTTTTAAAAATATATTGATACCTTTTAAAATTACATTCATTTACAAATATATCTCTCTCCACCACTCCAACTGAGCAGTAACAAATCTTTCTTAACTCATAAATGTAAAGGAAAATAATAGTTTTATAATTTTCCAAAGTATTAATGATGCTTTAAATCACAAACTATGCATGTGAAATAGATAGGATTATTCATATGCTTTGTAAAACAACTTAACCTGAAATGTTCCATGTCTAGAAGTTTCCAGATTATGGGAAGGTAGAATAGGGAAGAGAAAGGGGAGGGCAGAAGGAAAGGGGTACCAGTAAAAAGGAGAGCACAACTAGAGAATAAATACCCTGCTAGATAAAGAAAGAGACCAGAAAAACCAGAAGTTTTTTTCAGACTATACCAGAATCCTAATTGCCCTTCTCTGGATGTTCTCAGCTTATCAACATCCTCTAAAAATAGGGCACCCCAAACTAAACCTTCTACCCTAGATGTGCTCTGATTAGAGCAGAATCCAAAGGGACTCTTTATCTCCTTATATTTGGAAGCCATGTCTCTCTTGATGAAATCCAGATCACACTAGTTTTATTGGCTGCCATATCACACTGCTGACTCACATGAATCTTGGAGTCCACTAAATCCCCAGATATTTTTTCAGACAAACTTCTGCCTAGCCGTGCTGATCCAGTCTTCTACTTGTGAAGCTGATTTTTTAAAAGCCTGTCAAGTTTGTTTTTGAATACTGATTCTGTCATCCAGTTTGTTAGTTATTTATGCCTTTGAAAAGCTCTCCTAAAATCTAGGGTAAATGTCAGACTCTGTCCAACTTTCCTTTCCTTTTCTATTATAAATTCTAAATCTCTCCAAGGTTCTCATTATTTTCATCCCACCAGTTGCTGATGAGAATTAGATTAAGAAATGAATTTCCTCTTGTTGGTTCTTCTACCTATTGAAAAATAAAAATATAATTAAGGCAACTCAAAAATTCATTAGCTACTCTGCTTTTGTCATAGAAAGAACAGATATCTAGTTAACTATAGTTTCCATCACTGCTATATTATGTCACTGTGCCAAGCTTTTGATTTACTTCCCAAACACCTTTTCCATTTGCTTTTTTTGTCCAAGTGGTCTGTGGTATACTCCAATAACAAAATAACTTCTATTTCTTCCTCCATTGCTCTTACCCAAATGTTTTCCATCATGTTTCTCACCTTTGGTTCTTGGATTTCTTCATTTAAGTATGCCTTCTTTTTTATTTTATTTTAATTTTATTTTGAGTATGCCTTCTTAATATATAGTGCTATTATCCCTCCCTTTTACTTAGCACTGTTTCTTTTGAATAAGGTACTCCCATCCAGAGCCATAGTCCAATGGGTCTCTTCCCATGATGCCTCAGTGATAACTGTGGGATCAAATATGTATCACCTCATCTTCTTTGTTGGCTAAACTTTGGGAATTTGCAAATAGACATTTGAAGCTATGAGTTTTCTTTTGGTCCATTCTTAGATTTTTTTTCTCCCATGAACTTTTAGGTACCTCAAATGCTATTCTTCTTCATTGTAGCTATGCTGTATGGTGCCCATTTTGGGAGATAAACAAAGGCAGTTTTTTCTCTCTCTGATTCTTTTTAGTTTTATAGCACCTCCTGTGATTGTATTTTTAAAATAATTTTTAAAAACCAGTCCTGTCAATTTTATGTCACATTTGATAAACTTATTTCAAAGGAAACCAATTTATATAGGATAAAATGTGTCTATCAGACATTGTTGGTGAACAACTTTGTATATCTATATATAACTTTTGTGTCATTTTGTGCTTCAAGACCTTTCTCTGTGACAGACCAGGCTCAATCTCAGAGCATATTCAATAATTATTATTCCTTGGTCCTTGGGTTCTCTGCTGTATTTATCTTTCATTTGAAGTCCTCCACCAACCTACACAGCTGAGTGCACAGCAACCATTCCCAGGAACCTATTACTTTTGTACTCCTTTCCCAGACTCATCTTCCCCCTCTAAACCCCTAAGTTACTCCATCTCCTAGGATGACTGCCCATCTTTAGACTGTCCTCAGACCTGATTCCATGCTCTACCTGCCTCTCCCTTGTTTTACTGTGTTTGTTCTTAGGTGAAAAGATTTCCAGTTACAGTTCTATGGTAGGTTCAAGAAAGTGAGCAATTTCCCACTTGCCTGTTTATTCTAGTTAAAGGAAGAGCTAGTTCTAGAACCCAGACCCCCGACCCAGTTTTGGACAGTGCAGCGCTTAACTATGCAAATGTTAAATAACAACTAATAAACACTGACTACATGCAAAGCACTGTGCCAGGCACTTGGGAAAATACAAAGAAAGTTAATACATGGCCATAAACTTTATACTGCATATGGAATACAAGAAGAATAAAGAGTAAAGAAGAATTTAAGTAGAGAATATCATCAGAGAAATGTAGAATGATCAGGGTGCACATAAATTGGGGAATAGAATATGAATATAATGGAGTAATATTGTACACTAAGAAATGATGAATTTCTGGGATGCTTTCAGAGAAAGCCTGTAAGAATTACACAAACTGATGCTAAGTGATGTGATTAGAACCAGGAGAACAACTTGTACAATAACAGCATTGTGAAAACAAGCAATTTTGAAAGACTTAAGAATTTTGATCAATATAATGCCCAACTATGATTCCAGAGGACTGATAATGAAACATGCGATCTACCTCCTAATAGAGAAATGATGGATAAAAGATACACAATGAAACATGCATTTTCTACATGTTCAATGAAGGAATTAATTTTGACTATGCGTATTTGTTATAAGGGTTTTGTTTTGTTTTGTTTTTCTTTTTTCTTTTTGTTTTTCTGATGGTGGGGACAGGGAGAAATGGTAGGGAGAGAAAATAGATTTTTATTAATTGAAATAAAATTTAAAAAGAATGATCATATGGAAAGAGTCAGGGATGATCGGATGATAGACGAAGTGCTGCACTATTATGCTACTCATCTCAAGAAAAAACCAGCAAGGTCACCAATGTGTTGGATCAAACTTATGGGAGGACATAGACAAGAGTCCCCTAGAACAGGTAGATATGATTGGATTGAGATTGGCATCATTGGAGGGAACATAAAAATTAATGAGGCCACAGGTCTATTGAAGTATTTTGAGTAACAACCATCTGTCTCTATTTCACGTGAAGAAATATGTGTGGAAACTCTTTGAAAACTATAGAAGTCTACACAAACAGGAGATAATATCATTATAATCAGTACATATAACATCAAACCTTAGTTGCCACCTAACATCCTCATGGGTAGGAGGGGGTGCAAGACCTAATTTATAACTTTGCCTAAATCTGACCCTGCAAAGATATCAAGGCACTTGCCCAGTATGATACATTGAGTTCTTGGTAGAGGAAGAGTTACATTATGATCCAGGTCTCTTACACTTGAACCCAGTGCTCTTTACACTCAACAATGGAAGATGAGTAGAAAGCAAATAGAAGGTTCTCATGTAGTCTTTCATGTGTGAAGATGGTGCTGCTATTCTGCTGTCAGGAGGGTATATGAATTGTGCTTTGTTTTATCAGTAATGCAAATGGGTTTATTCCGGGTCACCTATACTCTATTTCTACATTCACCCATGTTACTGGATATATACTTGCAGATTGACTGAGACTAGCATAAGAAAGGTTTTTTTTTATTCTTTATTCAATTATGTGATGGAATTCATGACTTTGTCCTCATGGGCACTATACCCTGCCCAATTGTTCCATACATTTTTATTTTACAAACAGAAAAACATCAAGTTGGGGCAGCTAGGTGAGGCAGTGGATAGAGCACTGGCCCTGTATTCAGCAGGAATACAGGAATATTTGAGTTCAAATCCGGCCTCAGACACATAACACTTACTAGCTGTGTGACCCTGGGCAAGTCACTTAACCCCATTGCCTAGCCAAAAGAAAAAAAAAAGAAAAACATCAAGTTGTGGTTTGGCTCAAGTGCTACCTCCTGCAGGAGCCCTTTCCTGTTCCTCCTAGCTGCTAGTGCTTTCCTCATCAGGGCTACCTTCTATCTATTCTGTGTATATCTTACATGTATCAACTGGTGTGTATATGGTTTCTCCCATTAGAATAAAGGCAGGGACTGTTTTTCCTTTCTCCATATACTCATTGCTTAGCATGGTGCCTGACGTATAGTAAAGCACTTCATCAATGCTTCTTGATTGCTTGATTGCTTGGTGTAACCACTCAATTAGTGCACACTCAAACATTGCTTATGTCAATGTGACTCATTCTACTAGCAAGAATCCTGTTATGAGCATAGGCTTGCCTAGAAGGATATGTCAAGCTCCTGGCACACCCTGCAGGGCATTTCTATTGGTTCTCCTTTTCCTCTTCTCTCTCCTCTTCTCTCTGGGGAAGTAGGCAAAGTACCTGGAACACCTTTCTAGGCATGTCTATCAGTAATTCTGAAGAAGGCCACTGCTGGAGGACCCAGACACATGAAACTGGTGATTTAAGGGAAAGCGGAAAGCAACCTCTTTACATTCTTGCAGGAGACTGTTGAAGAGTCAGATCCTTAACACACACACACACACACACACACACACACCCTCCAACTTTAGTTATTTCTTGGTCATTGGCATTTAACCCTTTGGGTTGAATCTACATGCCTTATTTGGCAACTCTTCATCATATCATAGGCTTTAATTATGCAAAATAAACCACCCTTCCTCCTAATCAAGACAATTAACTGACCACAATGTAATAAGGTCTTCAAGAGGCATGGTATAAGATGTTGCCCATACCCTATCCAAGTACAGTATAGATTGGATAAGCGAATAGGTGTCTTTTTTCTTACGTAAGCAAGAGTAGCACTATGGAATGGGATCTAATCGGGGTACTGGAAGCATCACCATAATAAGGAAAAGGTAGAAAAAATTAAAAGACTGCTAGATTTCTTGGCAGTGAAGTTATAAATAAGATAGAGCTATAGTTATAGAGTTTGCATAGAAGTTATATATTCTTAACTTGTCATCCATATACCCCATAGGGATTTATGGGTAGATTTCAAGGGGATCCATGAACTTGGATGGGGGAAGAATACTTATTTATATTCATTAAACTCTAATTGTAGTTTAGCATTTCCTTCAATTATGAATTTTAAAAAGAACATTGTTCTGAGAAAGGGTCCATAGGCCTCATCAGGCTGCCAAAGGGGTCCATGAGAAAAATGGTTTAGAAATCTGTTATAGAGTATGAAAAAAATTTATATTAGGCCCAAATATAAGTTACCTTCATAGATAGGCTATAACCCCCAAATGACATCTCTTTGAAAGCCAAAATGCATTGCTATTCTTTAACATCTCAGTATTTCAAGGATCATTAATTTCATCAGTTTTAGTAGCTGATCTTTGGCAGCCCTTATACCTGTGAAATTCATCACTTTTAAGCCAACCTGCTAAGGAGCCTCACTGAACTTTGCTGGCTGGTTCTCAGGCAATAGACATCTCACTAACATTGGGCCATTGCAAGCAAGATCTTTGGTTTAGATTGGGAAGGGACTTAGGAATCCATCTAGCGAGCCAGAGGTTTCCAAACTTATTTGGCCTACCACCCCTTTTAAAAAATTACTCAGGGGGGCAGCTAGGTGGCGCAGTGGATAGAGCTCTGGCCTTGGAGTCAGGATGACCTGAGTTCAAATCCAGTCTCAGACATTTGACACTTACTAACTGTGTGACCCTGGGCAAGTCACTTAACCCCATTGCCTAGTCCCCCCCTCAAAAAAAAACAATAAAAAAATTACTCAGCACCACCCTGGAAATCTACTTTCTTTAATCCTTTAATGCTTTTTTTTTTTAATTTGTGGCATTTAAAAAAACATTTTTAAAAAAGACACATCTTAAACTTAATAATTTATGGATTTTTCCTGCATTGAAATTTTGATTATGCAATATTGAATCATGCAACCATAAAGTATCATATTATAAACAAGTCATTACACACTCATATTCCTGCTGATGTATACTGGACTTCCCAACAATGTGCAACATGCTTACCTGACAAACTTGCTTGTTTAGTTAGCAGACTGGACCACTGATGGGTTATAACTTGCATTTTGTGTGTTTATTTGGAAAATAATGTATTCACTACAACTTTAACTCTGTTATACATTGGATGAAACATGTTTGAATGGTTTTTCAAAATTTTCTCCTCTTCTTTCCTTATGCTTCCACTGCCCCCTTATTTTTATTCAAGACTCCCCAATTGTACCTAAGACTACTATCACCCCCCTGGATAGTTCCAGTGCCCCCGGGTAGTGATATAACCCACTTCAGGAACTTATTGATTCAACACCTTCATTTTGTATATGAGGCCCAGAGAGCTGACAAAGTTGCACAGGAATTAAATGACATACTCAAAATCTTTCAACTTTGGTAGTATCAGATTTAGAGCTGGAAAGGATCTTAGATAAGATTATCTAGTCAACTTGCTCATTCTACATTTAATAAACTTAAGGCCTAAAGAGGTTAACTATTCAGGCCCAAGGTCACACAAGTAATATGAGGCCTGTCAGAATTTGAACCCAAATCCTATTACTCTAAAAATACCTAGTTTTCTTTTCTACCAGGGCTTAGGCTCCATCAGCATATCCATTAATGGCCCAAGATTGCTTCCACTCTTCAATGATATATTAGCAAAGGACCTTAGTGGAAGTATAATTCATTGGAGGCTGCATTTAAATTTTATGCATACCAGATGTAGGAATAAATTGCTGCCTATATTCAGGCCAGCAGGCTAACAATAGACTTGCTTTCCCAAGAAGGCCCTCTAACCCAAGAGCCCAGCTGTTCCCTGGTCCCAGAGTCTGAGTGAGGGCCAAGCAATAGTCAGTTATATTAACTAATAAGAATAGATGGCCCACAAATTATTATTTCCCAGGTGTAGTGAAGCAGTGATAGTGTGCTAAAATGTCCCTTTAAGTTCTGAGAGGTGATGTGAAGTCTCCTTTTCTTAGCAATGGTATTGTTAGAAGCTCACTGAAAATATAAACTTTGGGTTCTTAAGCATTACTAAGTCTCATCTTCATTAGGCAATACATTTAACTTGTATTTCAGTCAAACATGCAAAAGATTCTTTATACAATTCCATACTTTACTTTTCTAATATTTTCGCACTATTTTCATATAATTTCACAATATTTTCACGTGCACTTTTTCTTATTTCTTCAATCTTTCAATGACCCTGTGATTACACTGGAATGGACACTAACTCTACCTGTCTTGATTGCAACTAATCCACGGCTTCTCATTCAGTGCAATTCTTGCTTGTATCATTCCATAAATCCTTTTTTGAGGCTCTATCTAATGTGCTGGAGACTTTCCTCCAGTCCTTTAAACTGTTGATGAATACCAGGGCAACAAACTAGCAACAGCTAGCTTGGGACCATAACCCAGCCCTCTTAATTCCTAGTTTAATATTGTTTCTATGACACCATTTACCTTCCCCATTTGTCTATTCCAAAAGGTTGGGTGTAGGATGCTTTCAGGGAGGACAAGCACTTCTGGTGTGAGGGCTACTCAGCTGTTTTCAGGGCTGCACATCCACCTTTGTTGTCCACCTGATTCACCCAATTCTCACTTGTGGGTCCAAGAAGCTGAAGCATGCTCAGTGGCTACACCTCAGTAAACCATCTCGGCAGATGAGTTAAACCACGTTGAGATGAGTTAGGAAGATGTCTCCCCCAAGTATGTGAAGACTTCCCCTGGTGGAATGGGCAGATGAGAACAATTTGTTGGGGCAGCTAGGTGGAGCAGTGGATAGAGCACCGGCCCTGGATTCAGGAAGACCTGAGTTCAAATTCAGCCTCAGACACATAACACTTACTAGCTGTGTGATCCTGGGCAAGTCACTTAACCCCGTTGCCTAGCCAAAAACAAACAAACAAACAAACAAAAAAAAAACAAAAACAATTTTTACCATTTTTACCTATCTCAAAGTCCTGTGGCAACAGGCAAGTGACAAAGCAACAGGTGTGGATACACTGGGAGTTGTAGTCACAACCCTGCACACAGGCAGCCCAAGCCATAGGGTTATCTTTTCGCTGGAAGCAGCAGTGGGATTCAGCAGGCCCCTGGGTGGGTGGGCAGCCTTTTTTAAGGACCACACTACTCACTTCCTGTGTGAGGAAGGAGCCAGAAAGATACCCTAAAAATTGTCTATTTCACTCAACCTTGGCCTGCTTATGCAGCAGGTGGGGATCTCACTCTGTAGTTAAAACACGAAAAAATAAAAATAAAAAAAACCTTTTTTTCCCCCTTAGGCAATGCGGTTAAGTGACTTGCCCAAGGTCATGCAGCTAGTAAGTGTTGTGTGTCTGAGGCCGGATTTGAACTCAGGTCTTCCTGAATCCAGGGCCGGTGCTCTATCCACTTCACCACCTAGCTGCCCCAAAATAAAAAAAAAATTTTGCAAAAATGATTCACTCACCATTGGTACATGGAATGTACCATACTTATGGACAACATGAAATCTAGTACACTTGAAAGACAAACAGCTCTTGTTATGAGAGAACTCAACACTGCTCCATCCAAATAGCAGCAAATAGCTGGCAAATGAAGGCTAGCTGTTTTTTCTAGAGTGGCCACAGTGAAGGGGAGTGCAGTGAAGCTTGCGTGGGTTTTGCAATCAAAACTAATCTAATCAATAAGCTTTTATGCCTCCCAAAAGGAATGAATAACAGTCTCATGTTAATGTGATTGCCACTTGCAGGAAAGCACCATGCTATGCCACCATCATCAGTTCATATGCTCTTACCATGATAAATCCTGATGAAGTTAAAGAAAAATCTTATGAAGACCTGGAGACCCTCATCATCAATGTGCCTGAAGAGGACAAGCTTTTAAGTCTGTGTGACTTCAATGCTAGAGTAGGCTCAGACTCCCAAACATGGCAGGGAGTTCTTGGGACAAATGGAGTTGGAAATAGCAATAGCGATAGTCACTACTGAAGACTTGTGTACCTCATGACTTTCTCATCACCAACACTGTCTTCCATTTATCTAAATGCAATAAAACTGCATGGATACACCCTCACAGCAAACATTAGTGTTTAATAGACTATGTCATTGTAAGGAGAAGAGACAGACAGGATGTGAGAGTGACAAAGATGATGTATGGGGCAGAGTGCTGGACTAATCAAAGACATCCTCTCCAAGCTAAATATTCACATTCAGCAAAATCAGCAGTCCCAAGGCAAGACAAAATGACCACAAGACTTATTGTCAACAGATTAGACCACTTCTCTGAGTGTAAAGAGTTTGTTGCTAACTTAAAAGGAAAGCTGAGCCAACACATGGTTGGCAACAGTGGAACAGGAAAGGAGTGGGCAGCTTTCAGAGATTTGGTGTACAACAGCATTTACTCATCTGGGCCAAAACACTTGTAAGCATTGAGATTGGTTTGATGAAAATGATGGGAAAATTCAGGAGCTGCTAAACAAAAAACAAGAACTCCACAGAGTTTACCAGCAGGATAGTTCATCTGTCTCTAAGAAGGCAGCATTTAACTCCATCAAAAGTAAAGTTCAAGTGAAGCTTAGAGAGGTGAAAGATTCTTGGCTCAGTAAAAAGGAAGATGAAATTCAGTTTTACACTGATAGTAAAATTCAAAGCACTTTTATAGTGCCCTGAAGGCTATTTATGGACCAAAGACCTATAGTGCATCTCAACTACTCAGTGCTGATGGAGCCACATTGATTAGTGATAAGGACATGATCCTGGAGAGATGGGCTGAACACTTCCATACTGTTCTTCACTGCTCATACAAAAGCTGACCATAAATTTCCAGTTATAAGGCAAGAGGACGTTATTCCCTTAGGAGTTCAAGGATGTCTCCATCATTTCTATAAAGATAAAGGAAATAGATTGTCCTATGACAATTACAGGGAGTGTCTCTTTTAGTCATTGCTGGCAAGATTTTTTTGCCAGAGTCCTCCTTAATAGGCTGATCCTTCACCTGGAATATGGGTATCTACCTGGAAGCTAGTGTGGCTTAAGAGAGGGGCAAGGAATGATTAATATGGTGTTTGCTGCTTGATAGCTCTAGGAGAAATGCCAGGAACAGAACAGAGGTCTGTACCCAATGTTCATCAATCTGACCAAGGCCTCTGATACCATCAGTCATGCGGGCTTATGGAAAATTATGTCAAAATTTGGTTGCCTGGAGAAGTTCATCAGTACTGTACATCAATTTCATGACAGCATGCTTGCATGGGTTCTGGATAATGGACAATGCTCTCGTGCTTTCCCAGTCACCAATTAAGTGAAGCAGGACCATGTGCTTGCTCCCATGATTTTTAACATGATGTTTTCAGCAATGTTGGCAGAAGCCTTCAATGAGGATGAAGACGGCATCAAAGTCAGTTACCATACTAATGATCATTTATTTAATGTGAAAAGGTTATAAACCAAGACTAATGTGGAGGGAGAGTTGGCGCATGATTTTTTGTTTGCAAATGTTTGTGCACTCAATGCAGCCTCGGGAGCTGAGGTTCAACAAAGTATGGATCAGTTCTCTGTGCTTGTGCTAATTTTGGCATAACAACTAACATCAAGAGAACACAAGTTATCCACCAGCCAGCACCACACCATCCATATGTAGAACTATCAGTTACAGCAAATGGAGAAATTTTGAATGCTGTGGATAAGTTCACTTACCTTGGCATCATACTTTCTAGGAACGTCCATGTAGATGATGAGGTTGAGGCATGTTTTGCCAGAGCTTGCTCAGTGTTTGGGAGGCTCCAAAAGAAAGTGTAGGACAGAAAAGGTATTAGACTGCCTGCCACACTAAAGGTCTACAGAGTCATTGTGCTGACTTCATTGTTGTATGCCTATGAAACTTGAACAGTCTACCAGTGCCTTTCCAGGAAACAATTGCTTCCATTTGAATTGTCTTAGGAAGATTCTGAAGATCACCTGGTGAGATAAGGTACTGTACACTGAGGTCCTTTCTTAAGCTGAACTGCCAAGCATTCAAACTCTACTACAGAGAGAGCAACTCTGATAGGCTGGCCACATTGTTTGAATGCCTAACATATATTTGCCTAATAC
This sequence comes from Vombatus ursinus, assembly GCF_900497805.2. NCBI lineage: Eukaryota > Metazoa > Chordata > Mammalia > Diprotodontia > Vombatidae > Vombatus > Vombatus ursinus. The sequence continues at coordinate 12,187,337 of NW_020940355.1, forward strand.
ACTATTTTACAGAGATCTCACACAAGACAGGAGCTCACATGGTGGTCAGAAAGGTTCATACAAGGACCCTCTCAAGGTCTGTCTGTAGAACTCTGGAATCAATTGCATGACATGGGAGACACTGGCAAAGGACTGACCAGCATGGTGTGCCTGCATCATAGAAGGCACTGTGGTCTATGAGGAAACAGAATTGAAGTAGCTCAAAAGAAATGTGAGCTGTACACCATCTCCACTCTAAATGTTCATATGGACTATTTGTGCCTGACCTGCAGTAGAGCCTTCCAAGCTCATATTGGTCTCATCATCCATGGTCAGACACACTGTATCTTGACTCCAGCATAGTGATATCACTTTGGTCCTCTTTGAGAATGAAGGCCAACAACCAAACAACCAATCCCAAAAAGTTTATATTTTTGTTTCTACTCCTGTGGATTAATAAAAGCCCATCCATGGGACTTGATTTTCCATAATGCTTGGGGCCAACAGAGCATTGCCAATTGGAAGCCATTACTTCTAAAGGAAAGGACAGCTAGGTGGTGCAGTCGATGAAGTACCAGGCCTCGAGTCATGAAAACCTGAGTTCAAATATGTCCTAAGACACTTACTATCTGTGTGACCCTGAGTAAGTCACTTAACCCTGTTGTCTTCAGTTTCTTCATCTGTAAAATGAGCTGAAGAAGAAAATGGAAAACCGCTTCAGTATCTTTATCAAGAAAACCCTAAATGGGGTCATGAAGAGTCCAACATGACTGAACAACAAAAAACAGTTGGTAACTAAAAATTAATACTACATGGAGAAGCTATAAATAAGAATGTTTATGTAAAAGGACTTTTATTCCTTTTATTCCTTCCTTGAGAAGAGTCAGGAAGAGTAGGTCCTGAGTGAAACAACTGAACAATAGGACTTCTGAGGGAGGATCAAATGATGTAATGCCCAAAGTATTTTACAAAACCTTCAGGTGCTATGGGAATGCTAGCACTTCCCATCTTCCCCCAAGAAAGATAAGATTTCCTTGTCCCTCGGGAGGAGTTACATCTCTCACAGTAGCTGAGCTGTACACAAGCCAGGATGCACAGTGACATCAGCAAGCTGTGGTCCCTCATATTCTCCATCTTCTGAAGTTCAAAAGTATAGAGCAATACACAGATGTGACTCTCGCCAAACATGGGCAGGTATGAAAGTCTTTAGCACTGTCCTTGGTGGCATTAATATGCTTTCATTAGAAAGGCTGCTTGTTGATTCCATGGAACCTTCTGTCCAGAACTGAGGGTCCCCAGAATGTTCAGCAACGTGCAATTAAAATTCTCTGACTGTATCTGGAATGGAGAGAGAAGAAAGACCATATGGAGTGGTGGGATTATAGCGCCCTTAGACCCCAGTGTCACATCCGGACCATGATGATCCCAGGGCCAAGCCAAGTGCTTTAAGGTATTTTCCAGTCTGCCCTTGGGGAGAGTCCCTGGAACAATCTTCCAAGAAGTGGCTATGAGTTGACTGAATTGCCTGGGTCCTGCTGGTATGGTAGGGAATCAGAGGGACCAAAATGAAATTGACTGTAACTCCCCTGGAAGTGAGGCGATCACTACTCCTTGTATACGAGTGCAGAAGATGCTTTACTGCTTAACGCTCTTCTTTGTTATTTGTCAAGTTTCATGTATTGATTAAAAGTTTTTGTTATTGGATTTAAAAGTCTCTAGTATTATCTAGCGAGTGAATAATGCATGGAATGGGGACTTGGGTCATGCGTTGAATAGTTAGTTTTTACTTCAAAGTGGTGATGCTGAATGTAGGTGGAGCTAAAAGGTGCTCCTGTACGTAGTTTCAGTAATGTGGAAGGTAGATGCTGGACTTACCCATAAAAATCAATCAATTAATCAACAAGCATATGACCCCTTCTCTCTACTGCCACCACTCTGGTGTAAGTCCTCATAAACTTCCTTTGGACAGTATCCTGCTGATGAGTCTGTCTGTCTCAAGCCTCTCCCTCCTCCAATCCATTCTCCATTAAGCCACTAAATAGGATGATTTTCCTAAGGCACGGGTCTGACCACATCATTCCCTTACTCGACAAACTTCAGTAGCTCCCTATTGCCTCCAAAATCAAATACAAAATCTTTTTCACATTCAAAGTCCTTTACAACCCCTCCCCCCAGTCTTCTTACACTTTACTCTCTGCCACACATTCCTAAACCCACCGACACTAACCTCCTTGCTCTTCCTGGAATTCGATTCTCCATCTTTTGCCTCTAAGAATTTTCTCTGGATTTTCTCCATGCCTGGAATGTTCTCCCTCCTCATCTCTGCCTCTCACTTCCTTCAGGTTCCAGCTAAAATCCTACCTTCTATAGAAAGCCATTCCTAATCCTTCTTAATTCTAGCACCTTTCCTTTTTTAATTATTTCCTATTCATCCTGTACATTATCTGTTTGCTTATATTCTCCCCCATTAGATTGTAAACTTCTTGAGGGCAGGAACTGTCTTTTACCACTTTTTGTATCCTTAGGGCTTAGCATAGAGCTTGGCACAGAGTAGGTGGTTAACAAATGCTTAGAGCAGGGGCAGCTAGGTGGTGCAGTGGATAGAGCACCGGCCCTGGAGTCAGGAGGACCTGAGTTCAAATCCGGTCTCAGACCAGACACTTGACACAGACACTTACTAACTGTGTGACCTTAGGCAAGTCACTTAATCCCAATTGCCTTGCCAAAAAAAGCAAAAAAACAAAACAAAACAAAAAAAACCCCACAAATGCTTAGAGCATCTAGGTGGTACGGTGGATAGAATGCCAGGTCTGAAGTCAGGATGACTTATCTTCCTGAGTTCAAATCTGTTCTCAGACACTTACTAGCTGTGTGACCTTGGGCAAGTCACTTAATCCTGTTTGCCTCAATTTCCTCATCTGTAAAATGAGCTGGAGAAGGAAATGGCAAACCACTCCAGTATCTTTTCCAAGAAAACCCTAAATGGGGTCATGAAGAGTTGAACACAAATGAAACAACTGAACAACAACAAATAAATGCTTAAGCACTTACTGTGGGTTAAGCAAAGCAATTAGGTGTTACAGTGGATGGAGTGCCTGGCCTGGAGTCAGGAGGACCTGAGTTCAAATCTGACCTCAGACACTTACTAGATGTGTGACCTGGGCAAGTCACTTAATCCTGTTTGCCTCAATTTCCTCATCTGTAAAATGAACTGGAGAAGGAAATAGCAAACCTCTCTAGTATCTTTGTCAAGAAAACTCAAAATGGGGGCAGCTAGGTGGCCCAGTGGATAGAGCACCAGCCCTGAAGTCAGGAGGACCTGAATTCAAATTCGGCCTAGACACTTGACACTTACTAGCTGTGTGACCTTGGGCAAGTCACTTAACCCTGATTCCTTCACACACACAAAAAAAAAGAGAAAAGAAAATCCTAAATGGGATCTTGAAGAGTCAGACACAACTGAAAAAAAATGACTGAAATGTGTCAAGCAGTTTTACATGCTGGGTATTCAAAGAAAAAAATGAAACATTCCCTAACCTCAAGGAGATTATATTCTATTGCAGGAGATAAGATGTTTATATAAATAACTATGTACAAAATGTTCTAAGATACTGTATGGAAGGTAAATGCATGGAAAAGATCCATGAACTGTTGAGGAAAAAGAGGAAACACTTCATGTAGAAGTTGCTTGAATAGAATTTTGATGGAAATGAGATTCTAAGAGGCTGGGATGAAACAGGAGTACATTTCAGGTATAGGAGACAGCCATTGCTGAAGTGTGGAGGTGGGAAATGGAGTATGGTATAAAAAGGCCAGTTTGACTAGATAAATATAGAGTGTGAGAATCTAATAAGGTTGGAAAAGCAGAATGGAGTCAGATTGAAAAGGCAAAAAGAGGATATTATATATTTGATCCTCAAGACAATAAATAGGGAGCCATTGAAGTTTATGAGTAGATGAGTGATGTGATCAGACCTGTACTTTAGGAAAATCACTTCAGCAACTATGTATAGGGTGTATCAGAAGGGACAGACTTGAAGCAGGGAAATCAATAAGCAGGCCATTGCAATAATCCAAGAGAGAGGTGAAGATAAAACAAAAGCCAAAAACTGGTTTCAAAAATCATTGTTCTAATATTTACATGCCATTTTTATAAATTGGATTTACTGTGGATATCATTTGACAGATTATGCAAAAATTGATTCAACGTTTTGTAGAAAAATTCAGAAATAAGAGTGATTAGAAGACTCCCATGGTTATTTGATATAAAAAGATAAGATCATTCAATAGGTTTTTAGACAGAATTCTCTGCACGCCTGAACTGTTTGCCTGCTATATAAAATGTGGAAATAAGATAATTTTAGTCACTAGGAAATAATACTGTTTGCCAAATGAGTAGAGTGGCCATAGAGAGGATTAGATAATATCTTGCTGCATTTCAGCTTCCTAGTGGGATAGCTGTGGGGGAAGATAAAGCCTTAGTAGGAGGTTTTGAATGACTATTAAAGCACTTACTATGTGTTAAGCACAGGATATACTCCATATAGAGCTGGTAAGTATAGTACTGTAGACTTGGAGTTAGAAGACTTGTGTTGTCTCTACCACTTACTACTGTGTGACCTTGACCAAATCACTTAACTCTGTAAATCCAAGTTTACTCATCTGTAAAATGGGCTAGGGGTTGGACTAAATGACTCTTACAATCCTCCTAATTCTAACACTTTGTGATTCTTTGGGGGCTATGGAGCAGATTGGAGAAGTAGTTTCTTGTAAAGATGGGGCAGGGTTTTTCTGTTCTCCCCAGATCTTGTTCCTTGTGGTGGATGGTATACCCCAAGACTGATACATCTAGAGAGCCATCTGAACAAAGCCTGAACTGCAAGCATAAGATGCAAACTCCATCCCCTCTCCCCTACCCTGTACCCAGTCTGAAGGAGGAGCTGACCTGTGACACAGAAGATCATAGAGAAGAAAAAATATTTGACAAACAAAAGAAATGGATCAAATTTAAATCTCCCACTGAGCATCAGAGAAAGAATAGGGTCATTTACTCTACCTTCCAATCTGGCTTCAGAAGCTTACAAGCTGTATGACCCTGGACAAGTCACTTAACCTTGTTTACCTCAGTTCCTCATCTGTAAAATGAGCTGGAGAAGGAAATAGCAAACCACTCCACTATCTTTGTCAAGAAAACTCCAAATGGGGTCATGAAGAGTCAGACATGATAGAACAATTGAAATACATAAGTGCTTTGCAAACCATAAAGATGGGTGGAACAGCATTTATTAAGCACCTGTGCCAGGCACTGTGCTAAGTGCTTTATAAATATCCCATTTGTCCTTACAAGCAATATATTACTAAAACTGTATTGATGATGTTGCAGTGCTAGGGGTTAGAGGGTCATAGAGACAGGGCTTTGCCTGTGTGTTGTCTGAATGTGTGTGTATGTGTGTGTGTGTATACTCATGTTAGGTGAGTTTTCCTGTCAGTATTTGCACAAAGTATGTGTCCCCAAGGAAAACAAAAAGGGTAAATGCCTTCCTCACTCTGTTTAGCCAACAAAAGTGGCCTTTGTTTTTATTAAACTCAATTCACTCTGGCTTCTAATGCCTTGTGCTATATCCCTTTAAATTTCCTACTGCAGAGGCTTTGGAATTGTGTTTCTTTGATGAAGGATGGAAATCACTATATGAGGAGGTTTTAGACTGATTCAACTAGTTGGGAAATTACAATTGAAATAAATATCTTGCATTTTTAAAGAAGTCATTTTAATCTCTAAGTATTGAATGTAATTAGCTGGAATTATGGCATAAAATGCCTCACTGGGGCCAAGATGCTTTCTTATCCTCAACATCCCTACTGTGTCAGAAAATCTGATGTTCAGTAATTCAGTAATGTTCAGGGGCTATTTATGAATCTGAAGAGAGAGAGAGAGAGAGAGAGAGATTGCAGAGGACAAATAAAGGATTTTCCAGAAGACTGAGGGATCTTGAAAAGGTACTGTTTGCAGCTTTCTGATTTCTCTGTTGAAGTTTATATTTAAAGGTCTCTTTCTCCTCCCTTCCTCCCTCCCTCCCTTCTCTTGTACATTTACCTCAGTCTGTCTCATCTGAGCCCCAGGCCACACTCCAAATTTCCATGAGCTTCTTATGTTTAGATATTGCTTCCTTTATGAAAAAATGACATTGCTCCCTAAGGGCTGTGTGAGAGAAAGAGACAGGGAGGATAGAAATAAGCAGACAGGAAGGTCAGAGAAAAGCAGAGAGAAATAGAAGAAGGGAAAGAAAAAGCCAGAACCAGAGAATAAATATGGGTTTTATAGGAGAGAGTAGTATCAATTTCAAATTTTATTTTAGTTCTGCAGGGTTGACATGGGCATAAATAAGAAAGTCTAAGAATCATATCAGATTAAAAAAAACAGTGCATTACATAGGAATCAAAGAACTTAGGGTCATAAGGGGACTTTTGGGAAATAATTTAGCTTAAGCTCTCATCTTACAGATGAAAGAACTAAGATCTAGGAATATTTCCTTCCTCCACTGTTGCCTTTCTGCTCCCTTTTGTGTTCTGTCTTGCTTCATTAGAATGTAAGCCCATTGAGGGCAGGTACTATCTTTTTGCTTCTGTCTCCAGAACTTATCACAGTGCCCAGCACACGATAAGTGTTTAATAATAGTTTTGTTTCCTGCCTGCCTAAATGACTTTCTTCTTCAAGATCTCATATCAATTTACTGGCAGAAAGAAGGCACTTAGTGGAACTGCTTTGTTTTTGCTTGTAGTTGTATTGCTAGTGCTTAGTACTGTGTAAGCCTACCATATAGTAAGCACCTAATAAATGGGTGATCTAATCTTTAATCTGTAAAATAGGGATAATCACAGCACCAAAATAACAGGGACGTGGTGAGGATTGAATTAATGCAAGTAAAGCATTTTTAAAATTTTAGAAGTGCTATATAAATGTTAGGCATTATTATTGTTACGGAAGATCCATTGTATGTAATTGTATTTGGGGTAAAGGAGAAAATGTTCCACGTAGAAATTACAAATAAATCCATTGTCATAAAAAGGATGCACTTCACAACAGCATGCTTGTACAGGTTCTGGGTAATGGATGATGTTCTCGAGTTTTCACAATCACCAATGGAGTGAAGCAAAGCTGTGCACTTGCTACCATTCGTCCCAAGGACTCCCTGCCATGTCTGATAGTTTATGCCTACTCTTGCATTAAAGTCACCCAGAATTATAAGCTTGTCTTCTTTTGGCTATTGATGATGAGGGTCTCCAGGTCCTCATAACATTTTTCTCTGACCTCATCAGGGTTCATCATGGTGGGAGCATAGGCACTGATGATGATGGTGACAAGATGTTTTCCTGCAAGTGGCAATCACATTGTCATGAGCCTGTCATTCACTCTTTTTGGTAGGCATACAAGCTTGTTGACTGGATTAGTTTTGATTGCAAAACCTACACCAGCTTCACTGCACTCCCCTTCACTGAGGCCACTCCAGAAAAACGTGTATCTGGCTCGATTTCAGTAAACTGTCCTTCATTTTCCAGTCTTGTTTCACTCAAGGCTGCTATTTGAGATGTGATACCTGCTGAGTTCTCTCACAACAAGAGCTGTTCGTCTTTCAGGTCTACTGGATTTTGTGTTGTCCATAAGTATGTGCACATTCCATGTGCCGATGGTGAGTAGAATCATCTTTGCAAACGTTTTTGTACATTTTTTTGTATTTTCACCTGCAGGGTGGGATCTCTGCTTGTCATGGTAAGCAGGCCAGGGTTGGGTGAAGCAGACAATTTTTAGGGCACCTTTTCTAGGCCCTTCTTCACACCAAGAGGTGATCAGTGAGGTCCTTAAAAGACTGCTGAGACACCCAGGGGGCTGCTGAATCCCACTGCTGTTCCAATGAAATGACCCTTGGCCTGGGCCACCTGTGTGTAAGGTTGTGATTACAGCACCCAGTATATCCACACCTGTTGCTTCGTCACTTGCCTGTTGCCATAGGACTTTGAGACAGGTAAAAATGGTGACATGGTGTGCATGATGTCTTGATTCGAGCATAAATTGTATTTAAGTGAGGCAGAGTAGGACAAAGTCATCAGCCTCACTCTCTCTTCCAGAGTAATCAAAGTCCAGTGACAAGACAAAAGTCAGGATGACTGGTGATAGCTTGGGATGCAGTGGATGATCTCAGCATCTTTGATGTGTAACCAAGTTCTAAGTGCTCCATGGTACTTATTTCAGCTGCCTTCGTGGCCACTGGAACAAATTGTTCTCATCTGCCTATTCCACTGGGGGAGGTCTTCACATGCTTGGGGCAGACACCCTCCGACTCACCAAAGGGTTTGAGACCTCTAAGTCACCCTCAACCTGGTTTAGCCCATCTGCCAAAATGGTTACCTAGGTGTGGCCACTGCCCATGCCACAGCTTCTTGGAGACGCAGGTGAGAGATGGGTGAATCAGGTGGACACCAAGAGTGGAAAGCATCCCTGAAAAGGGCTCAGCAGCCCTCCCACCAGAGGTACTTCCCTGAACACACCCTATACCCCACCCACCTACTTTGATAATGGATACTTCAAAGCAATACCTAAAGTGGCTTTTCTGTTCCCACCTCCCCTTTGATTTTGGCATCTATTATTATTATTATTATTATTTTTTTTTTTTAAGAAAGCAAGGGCATAACATCCCAGAGGTGTTCTGACTGGACAGAGTGCAATGGAACTATCCCATCTGCTTTCTCTCTGGACACTAGACCTATCTTAAGGTACCCCCACAGAAAATTAACTACTTTAGTAGCCTTATCACAATGATGACTCTTACTGAGGTTTCTGGTTAGTAAAAGCCACAACTCTTTGGCATAGAAATTATATTTAGCAATGTTTCTCCTATTCTGTCCTTGTCTGGATGAATTTAAATATTTTTTCATCATGAATCTAAACAAACACGAATAAATATGAACATTTAAGATACAAAGAAGAGAAAAAGAAGATTAAATATGAAACCATGAATTTCCATTATATATAATATATATATGTTAAGTATGTATTAAATTCAGTACAATAGTACTAGTACTACCTTGCTTGTCTGTGTTCCCTTTTGAATTTCCTTTTCTCTTTTGGGCATTTTTCTTCTTTTTCTCTCTTTTGGGCATTTTTCTTCTTCTTTTTTTAACCTACTTCACTACTTCCTCCCCTCCTCCTCACCCATAAAAGCTCTCCCCTGAGACAAAAAAATAGTAGCCAAGAAAAACAAATTTGTACATTGGTAATGTCTGAAAATGTATATCTCATTCTGCATCTCCAGTTAGCTTTGCTAGCAGATGAGAAACACCCATCATCAGTATTCTAGAATCATGATTGGTCTTGCATTGGCCAGAGTTTTTAAAATAAAATTGAATTTTTGGACCTAAATGTAGAACTTTATATTTCACCTTACTAGATTTCATCCATTATTCTAGCCAGTTAAAATCTTTTTGGATTTGTCTATGTTACCTGCTTCGTGTTGACTTCCCAGCTTCGTCCTTCCAGCTCTAGAACATTTGACAAGCATACTGTCTTCACCAATGATTCAATTAATAAATTGATCAATAAGTATTTTTTTGTCCCTGCTATCATCTCTTCTTTCTAATCATCAGTACCTATCCTTCCTTCACATTTACAAATACACCTGTTTCCCCATTCTTAAAAAACTTGACTATATTCCACAGCTTTTATTTGCTATCTCTCCTACCTTTTTCATCCAAATTCCTTGAAAAAGTTGTCTTCACATGGTGTTTCCAAGAGACAACTAGGTGGTGCAGTATATAGAATGCTAGACTTGGAATCAGAAAGAACTGAGTTCAAATTTGACTGTGGATATTTACTAGATATGTACAAGGACAGGATAGGAGAAACATAGCTAAATATAATTTCTATGTCAGAGAGTTGTGGTTTTTACTAGCCGGAAACCTCACCAAGAGTCATCATTGTGACAATGCTGCTAAATTAGCTAATTCTCTGTGGGGGTACCTTAAGATAGGTCTAGTGTCCAGAGGAAAAGCAGATGGTATAGTTCCATTGCACTCTGTCCATTTACTGTGACCCTGGGTAAGTCACTGAACCTCTGCCACAATTTCCTCATCTATAAGATGGGGTTAATAGCCTGTATCTCCCAGGGTTGTTGTGAGGATAAAATGAGATAATAGTTGTAAAGTGCTGTTGTTGTTAAGGAGATGTCATGACTTGCAAGTAAATTGGATTTAAGTGAGGGAGGGCTGTGCAAAGTCACCAGCCTCACTTTCTCCTCCAGAGCCATCTGGGTCCAGCGGCAAGATATAGATCAGAATGACTGGAGATGGCCCTCGATGCAGTGGGGGACCTTGGCCTTTGCAAGCTATGGTCTTTTCTAAGTCTCAATCTGTCTAAGGCAATGCCCATTCAATGATTAAGGCTAGGTAAAAATGAGGCAAAGAATGGCCTCTTTTACCTAGTAGAAAAAAAGAAGAATAAAATCAATCTGGGAGGGGAAGACCCTCATGGTTTCTGGCCAAACAGAAACAATTGCTGTTTACACTCACTTTTTAGCCATCAGAATCCAAACAATGACCAAGTGAGGCTTGGGCTGGGACCTATTGTTGACTAATCAATGACAGCCAGAAGGATTTGGGTTTAAGTAATGGTAATAAAAAAAAAAATCTAGCTGTAAACCCCAAGATAGCTTGCTAGGTTTCAGCAATCAAAATTTATATTCCTTTGGGCAGAGCACTGGTAGGTAAGGTCAAGTGCTATATAAATGTTGACTATTATTATTGTTATTCCCCTTATCCTCTCAAGTTTCTTCTGAATCTTTTGCATTTTGGCATCTGACCCCATCATTTAACTGCTTTCTCCAAAGATAGCAATGATTTTTCAATTGCCGAATCCAATGGCTCAGTAAAGTATTGACCAGAAATGACAGAATTACCTCTTTATTTTGTTAATTATTCTCTGATTTTTAAAATTCTTAGTCCTCATCCTTCATGACCTTTCTGCTGTATTTGACACTATTGACCACCTTTTCCTCCTGATGGTTTCTTGAGTTTCCTCCTTGATATATGACCTCAGGCTCCTTCTATGCACCATTCATGTCATGTGCAATAACTTTGGGTGTAGTCCAAAGGTGGGTGGCTCTTTTTATCTCTATACCCTCTTACTTGGTGACTTCATTAGTTTTCTCTTTTTTTAAATTAAATTTTATTTTATTTTCAAATAAAGATCAGCCTTCTCTTTCACCTCCTTCACTTCCCCTGCTCCTCAAATCAAGAAAAATGAAACATTTGTTACAAACATATATAGTCAAGCAAAACAAAATTTCCCATGTCCATGTCTAAAAAAAATGTTGCAATCTGCATTCTGAGTCAGTCACCTCTCTGTCAGGAGGTGGGCAGAATATTTCATGGTGAGTCTTCAAGAATTGTGGTTGGCTGTTGTGTTGATCAGAGTTCTGAAGCTTTCTTTTTTTGAAAAAAAATTTTGTTTTAGTCAGCCAAGATCTGCCTTCTCACCTCCTACTCTAACTCTCCCCAGCCTCCATCATGAACACAAGAAAACAAAATCCATTGTAAACATGGATTGTTGATCAAAACGAATTTCCATATTAACCATGCATGGCCTAAAAATACTTGTTTCATTCTACATTCTGAGGCCTTTAAATCTCTATCAGATAGTGGACAGTCTGTTTCTTCATTGGTCATCTGCAATCCTGTTTGGTCATTATTCTCATAAGAGTTCAGCACAAGAGTATTCTACCACATTTCTAAACAACAGCTTATTTATCCATTTCCTAATTTATGGGCATCCCTTCATATTCCCATTCTTTGTCACTTCAAAAAAGACCTATAGATATTTTTGTACATCCTTAGAATTTATTATGTTTAGGACTAATCTTTCCTTTAATTTACCCTTCCTCTAATTTTCCCTCCCCAGTTTTCCTTTTCCTTTCTCCTTTCCCTGTTGAGTGAAATGTATGGCTGTACCTAACTCTGTGTGTGCGTGTGTGTGTGTGTGTGTGTGTGTGTATTCTATCTTCTTTTGACCAGTTCATTTGAAAGTGAGATTCAAGCATTAGCCACTCCCCTCTCACCCACTTCTCCTTGTTTGTATAGATATCTACTTGTGGGCCCTGATTGAAATAATTTTCCACAACCTTTCTTTCCTTCCTCCCATCTTAGTGTGTTCTTCTTTTCCTCTCTTTCCATTCTTTTTTAAAGATCATCAAGTCATAGCAGAAACAGTCCCGAGTCTTATCTAATTGAACTCCCTCTATGTACCCTGACAATGATAGGGATCAGAGGGGACACACGTATCATTTCCCCATATCTGCATGTAAGCAATTTATCTTCATTTAGTCCTTTATCATTTTACATTCATGTTTACCTTTTTATGTTTTTCTTCACTCTTGTGTTTGAACTTCAAAGTTTCTACACAGCTTTCTGTTCTTTTCATCAACGGTGCTTAGAAGTCCTCTATTTTTCCCCTGTTGCATTATATTCAATTTTTTCTGTCAAGTTATTCTTGGTTGTAAGCCCATATCCTTTGCCTTTTTGAATATCATACTCCAAGTTTTCTACTCCTTGATAGTGGTAGCTGCTAAATACTGTGTGATCTTGACTATGGGTCCTGGATACTGAATTCCTTCTTTTTGGATGTTTGCAGTATTTTTTTCTTTGAATTAGAAGCTCTGAATTTTGGCTAGGATGTTCCTGAAAATTTTCATTTGGGGATTTCTTTCCCATCCATCTGTGATGGATTCTTTCTATTTTCACTTTGCCATTTGATTCTAAGAAACCTGGTCACCATTAAGACTTCTTGAAATATGATGTCTAAGTCTCCTTTTTTGGTAATGGTGTTCAGATACTCCAATGATTTTCAATTTTTTTTCTCCTCAATCTATTTTCCAGGTCAATTATTTTTGCTATGAGATTTCTTACATTTTCTTCCTTTTCTCCCCCAGCCTTTTAACTTTGTTTTAGTATTTCTGGTTGTCTCAAGGAGTCATTGGCTTCAATTTGGTCTGTTCAGATTTTCAGGGAGTTTGTTGCTTGGGCAAGGTGTTGTAACCTCTTGTGCTAAGCTATTATTTCTCTTTTCAGTTCTTGCTTCTATACTTCTCATTTCTTTCTCCATTTTCTTTTCCCTTAAGCACTCTCGTTCCATTAAAAAAAATTTCTAACTCTTAAGAAAACAAAACAAAACAAAAAACCTTTCACTTCACCTCTTCCAGAATTTCTGGTTGAATTTGTGCCCAAGATGCATTTTTTTCTGAGGTCTTGCTTACAGATATTTTGGAGCCATTCTCTTGAGTATCCCTTCCACCATAATAGCTCATTATGGCGAGGTTCTTTTTTTGTTTGCCCATTCTTCCAGCCTACTTCCTGACTTCAGACTTGATATTAAGGCCAGGCTCTCTGCACTTTAATAGGGAAGGTCTGGGCTGATCCAGTTGCTGCTTTCTTGGGAGTATTGTGTGTTGTGTTATTCCAGGATCTCAGGGATAGATTGGGCACCCGGAAGCTTTCAGTGCTCCCAAAATGGTCTGATCCAGAGCAAAGTCTAACTGCTGCCCCTCTGACCTGAGCTCTGCAAATTCCTGACCTGGGTTTGGGTATGTGTAAGAGTGGACTGCTTGCTGCTGGACTTTGCCACATCAGGCCACTGGAAAGCTCTTGGCTCAGAGCAGGAAGAATTGTAGGCTCTCCTTTGGTCTGGGATTCCTGCACTGGTTATTCCTCTGGGCTAGATGCTGGCTTCCTTTATGCCTGAGGCCTTAGCAGGAGCTCAGGCTGCTGCTCTCACAGCATTCCAGCATCCGAGGAGAGGCTGTGCACCACAGCAAAAAAAACGTTCCTAGGCTATGTTGTATAGCCCTCTCAGGCCTATACTGAGGAGCTACAGTCGGGACAGGTGCCAGTCTGCAGACCTCTGTCTTTGCCTCCCTATGCTGAAATGACTCACTGTGATTTCTTCTGGATTTCTCCAGTAGGATTCAGTCTGGTGCATTTTCTAGATCTGTTTGGAGGAGTTTGTGATAGGAGCTCCCCACACTGCTTTCTTATTACTCTACCATCTTGGCTTTTCTCCTCCCTCATTTAACAAGCATTTATTAGGCACTCATCTTGTGCCAGACATTGTACTAAGTCTTGAGGATACAAAGACAAAAGAAAAACAGTCTCTCCCTTCAAGGTGTTTATAGTGTAACGGACTCTCTGTGGTACTAGTATGCCAAAGATTTGAAGGAACCAAATATAATTTTTTTTTTTCCTTTTTGCCCTTTCCTGTAAACCCTGACTCTTTCTGTACATGGTTCTTTAGCTGTTTCCTTTTCACAGTGTGGGAAATGGGCTAATTTCCCAAACACCTTCTCAGGTTTATTTTTAGCAGGTGACTGACCTATTTCCCCTTCCCAGAATTTTTTTTTTTAAAAGCAGAGGGTGGAGGCACCGGCAGGGGATTGAATGCAGTGTCTGCCTTTCCTTCAGCCTCAGGATCAGAATTCCTATTTCAGAATCCCTGCAGTCAAGGTTATAAAATCTAGGCACTCAGCAGTCCCTGTCAATCCTGTGGACAAGCTGACATCCAGAAATCTCAGGCAAAGCTAATGTTCTCAGCTATCCCACCCCTAGACTAATATCTGTCCAATATCTAATCTAGATCTAATATCTGTCCAAGTCGGAAAGGGTCACTCAGTAGCCTGAGATTCGAAGTCTGAGTACTGAAGCAAGGCTTGTAGTATGTTGACTACTGGGGACTTGAAGGAAGCATGAAAGCCAGACTACATTATTTTTATCTAAAACAAGTTCCTCCAGACTCTAGTTTCTCACCTTGTTGTGAAACTGTTGCATTTTGAATTGTTCTTTTCAAGCCTGGGTGGGAGCTATAGATAAACTTTGGGGTGGAGCATGGAGAGGAACCCTTTCTCTCACAGGCTTGATAATCTCCGATCCATTCAGATGAGACCACAACACGCCTGGATGTGTAGTCTACAGACAAAGACAGAACTCTATCCCCTTCAGCCAAGTGAAGCTAGGGAGCCCACACCTAGCATCGCTGCAGGCAGGGGCAGCGTTTTGGTAGGTTGAGTAAGTGATCACGTACAAGGGGTGATCTGAGAGATGCTGTTAGTGGGAAGCCCAGGCTTTAGACACTGGGGACCAAGGAAGGTCAGGGCCCTGGGATAGACAAGTTGGTTTGGTTGGAGGGCCAAAGGACTAGGAGTTAAGGTTTTTTGACTTGCTTCACAATTTTGCTACAGAGATAAAGTCTATTTTACCCTCTCCCTAGCCTTATCTCAGCCCAAGCCACACTCTGGGGTTAGGTCCTCTGGGGCATTTCACAGAATCATAGAATTGCAGTTGAGAGAGGCCTCAGAGGTCACCAACTTAATATATATTTAAAGCATAATTCCTGTCTAAGATGTCACTGACAAGTATTCATCCACCTCTGCTTGAAAACCTTGTGTCACCCGGCACACCCCAGCCCTGTCCCCAGCCCTCCAGGCAGCCACTCCCACTGTTGGCCAGCTTAGATCATTAGTACATTTTTCCTTATGCTGAAATGAAATTTCCAACCCTATAAGTTCTACTCATTGGTTTTAGTTCTTTTCTCTGGTAGAACTCAGTCACAAAATCAGTCCCAAAAAGTCTTCAGAGAAAGTCAGTTATCATGTCCTCCCTCCCCCAGCCCAATCTAATGGGAAGTTTGGATAATTGCTGGATAATTGCTTTAGACCTTCACTTCAATTTGTCTCTACAGACACAACTAGGCATGAAGAGAATAGTGCTGCCTCCTTTTAGGCAGAGCCCTGCCTACGAATCAGGCGGTGAAATAGGCAGCTACGATTTCATAGACCGGGAAGACCCCTGTTTCCTTCCTACTCCCTCTCTACCCCCCAATATCTTTTCCTTCTGTCTGAAGTTTCTTTACCTGGGGTCAAAGCCTTTAAACGCACAATACCCTTAATTCTTCTGAGATTACTTCCTGTTCACACTGTATATTATCTAGGATGTATATAGTTCTTTAAATATTTTCTTCCTGTTAGAATGTTAGCTCCTTAAGGATAGAGACTTGTGTTTTTTTGCCTTTGTTTGCCTTTTCAGCATTTATCACAGTGCCTAGTACCTAGTACCTAGTAAGTATTTAATAAGTGCTTATTGAGTGGAGGAGGAGGATGAAACAAACATTTATCAAGCACTTACTATGTACCCAGGCACTGTGTTAAATACTTAATGAATATCTCAATTTGCTCTTCAAAACAACCCCGGGAGGCAGGTGCTATTATTATTCCCATTTTTATAGTTGAGGAAAATGGAGGCAGAAAGGTGTCAGGGGGACACAGCTAGTAAGTATGGGAGGCTGGATTTGAACTCAGATCTTCCTGACTCCAGGTCCAGTGTTTTATCTACTCTGTAGTCTAGTTATCTTGACTAACCTAATTAGGGCTATGGTTTAGAATGAATATGCACCTAAGAAAAGTAACTTTTTTTTCCCCTTAAATTCACACTAAGAATGGATAAATATAGATAAGTGGCCAAAGGACATGAATGAAGAGTTCTTAAGAGAAGAATTGCAAAGTACATGAAAAAATGCTCCAAATCACTAATATTAAGAGAAATGAAAATCAAATCATTCCTGAGGCTTCACTTAAAACCCTTAAAATCAGAAAAGATTAAAAATAAATAGCAGCACTCAGTGTTGGAGGGTTGTGGAAGGATAGGCATACTATTACATTGTTGATGGAGCTATGAAATAGAACAACTATCTTGGAAAGCAATTTGTAATTCTACAAATAAAGTGACTAAAAAGTCAATACCTTTTAAACCAGAAATTCCATTACTGGGTTTAGTCTCTGAGGAAGTTATGGAAAAGAAGAAAGTCCTTATATGCTCCAATCAATCAATCAATCAACATTTGTTAAGTACCTACTGTGCCAGGCACTGTGCTAAGTGCTGGAATACAAATACAAAAAAGAAACAATCCCTGCCCTCAAGCAGCTTGCAATCTGATGGGGGATCACAACACACAAAAGGAACCTGAAATGAGAAGGGTGATGGGGAAAGGAAAGTACCCAATTGTATGGTGAAAAAGTCAGAGAAATCCCAAAGTAGTGCAGGCAGGTGAAAAATGAGATCTTTGTAGTTAGATTTCCTCCTTAAATGGAAGCACACTAATACATTGTTGATGTAGCTGTGAAATGGTACAACCATTTTGGGAAACAATTTGGAATTATGAAAATAAAGTGACTAAAATGTCCATGGCCTTTGAACCAGAGATCCATTACTGGGCTTGGTAACCAAGGAAGCCACTGAAAAGAAGAAAGTCCTGTTATGTTTGAATCAATCTGTCAACAAGCATTTATTAAGTACCTGCTATCTGTTTGGAGTTCATGTCTCTACCTCTACTCAGGACAGAGGGTGGTGATGAGGTAGCATCCCAAGGCTGATGGGATCTTGTAGGGTGATGAAGGTTATTTATAGAAGCACTTTTTGTGATAGCTAAGAATTGGAAAGCAAAGTAGATACCTATCAGCTGGAGAATGGCTAAATAGATTGTGGTACATTAATGTAACTGGAATACTATAGGCTGTAAGAAATGATATATGTGATGAAGTATGAAAGACACATACAAAGAAGTATGAAAAGAACTATGTGAACTGATACGAAGTAAGCAGAGCCAAGAAAACTATACACAATAGCTATAAAAATGAAAAAAAAAACCTACACACCAAAAACCCCAAAGTAAATGTCACAAAATTATAAAAATCAAGCAAGACTAGAATGAAGATATATGAGAAGATATCCCAACCTATCCCTATGGAAGGTCCATAGGTGCTATACACTGCATGTTTTAGGACATTTTTGATGTATTGGTCAGTTGTGCTAATGTTTTTCCCTCTCATAATACTATTTTTCATAAGAGAAGGCTCTCTGGGAGGAGGAAGAAAGATACTTGAGATAACTATAGTGATATAAAGACAGAAAATATCAATAAAAGCTCATTTAAAAATTCACACTAAGACACAAATGTGTGATATAAGATCTTGTCCTTAGAGCAGGTTCTGATAAAACCTAGCATGAAGAAGACAAACCTCACCTACCATGCTATTTTGCTCAGGGCCACCTGCTAGGAATTAGTGGCTGGTATAGATTGCCAGAAGTCATCTAATTCAGTCCTCTCTCTCCATACAGGAAGGCATGGAACTGACCTGAAAAGCATAAACCGCATATGTGAGATGGAGCAAAGCTGAGCCTTGAAGAGGACTAGAGATGGCAAGGGGACTGAAGTGAGGAGGAAAAGCACAACAGGGATGGCAGATTTCACATTCAAGAAATGGCAAGTTATTTAGCTAGTTTGTAGAGTGTGAGGAAGAACAATGTGCAATAAATCTGGAAAGATAGGCTTGCGCCAGATTGTGAAAACCTTTAAATGCCAAACTGTAGGAGTGTGTGTTTTGTCCTTACAGCCATAGGGAACCAGTGAAAATTCTTCAGCGAGAGAAAATGTAGACAGATCTGTCCTTCAGGAGTATCAGTTTTGCAGCTGTGTGTAAAATGTATTGGAGAGGGGAAAGACCCAAAGCAGGAAGACCAACTAGAAGGCAATTCCAATAGTCCAGGATCTGAGTGAAATGGAGATTCTTAGTTCCCTCCCAAAGGGGTAGGGCTGGAGTGGGGAATGGGAGGTTAGTATCTAACCAGGAATTGGGAAGGGAAAAAGAGAATTGACAGGAAGGTTGGGGGAGAAGTACACCCCGTGGGGGTGCTCTCTGGCCCTTGGATGCCTGGCTGGGGATGGGGGAGGGAAGGAGGGAATTTAGAGAATATCCAAGCCAATCCTTTCATTATGTAGATAAAAAAATTGAGGTACAAAGAATGAAATTGCCTGGCCAAAGTCAAATAGCAAGTTAGTAGGGTTTACCTGAAAAGTGAAATGATACCACTATATGGCAAATGCCAAATGAATGAAACTGAAAATAATGTGCTATAAGAGAAGGGTCAAAATCACCTTACCCGATTTTAGCTTTGATACCTTAACAAGGTAAGAACACTCTAGCTCAATCAATCATAGGCATCAAGACTGGGAGAAAAGTCTTTGAAAGCCATCGGATGAAGTGAAATGATGCTGGACAAAAATTGCCTGGGGGATTCGTTATACCTCCTTGATGGCTCTCAAATAATAGAACTGAGTTGGGGAGAAGAGGAATTTCAGAAAGTGGAGCCCAATGGAGTTCTAGTTGAAACTTTTGAGAAGAAACTGCCTGGGGGTGGGAGCGATGGAGTGGGGAGGAGCAGGGCTTCAGCTTTGGCCAGGTGCCCTCTTCCCACTCCCCACTTTTGACAGGATGAGGACACTTTGGAGATTCCAGAGGATGTTGGACTTCCCATCTTCCCATGTACCCACCAGTATTCTGAATAGAATCTCTAGATCAGCTAACAGCGGCATCTATATCCAGAGAAAAGGGCAAAAAGGGACAAAGATTCACCTACTGCCTTTACAGGGAACTTCTTGAGCATCTCATGAATAGGAGAGAAGGACTTCCAACAGTTAAGAATTGTGAGTTACTTTGCTATGTGTGTTCTCCAAGCTTGAGCTTATTTTCCCTTGAAATCTGTATAATAATAATAGTAGCTAGCATTTATATAGGGCCTATTATGTGCTAAGCACTTTACAATTATTATTTCATTTAATCCTTACAACAACACTGCAAGATAGGTGCTATTGACATATCCATTTTACAGATGAGGAAACTCCGGCAAATAGTGGTTAAATGACTTGCTCAAAGTCACAAAGATAGTAAGTGTCTGGGGCTGGATTTGAACTCCAGGTCTGACATGCTATACATTGAACCACCTGGCTGCCTAATATGTATTTGTGGGAGAATCTTTCATAGACTTTTAAGGAGGATGTTTTGTATCAATTACTCTTATTGTGCCATCTTAGTAAAAACCTCTTTCTAAAAGCTAGTTAAGGCTGGCTAGATAAAATAGTTTTCAATGAATAATTATGAAGGGAGGCATATTGGTAGAGGTTCAAGCCAATGGCATTAGAGAATCACCCTGACACTCTCTGCGATATCCTTAGAACCCTGAGGGAGAGATGTAGCTAGCCAAGCCCTTTGGGGTCCCTACTCATCAAGGGGGAGTGGAAACTGGGATAAAAATATCTCAGAGTTCTTATGGACAATAGAGCTATAACAACTGAGAGAAAAAGAGAGTAAGAGAGAAAGAAAGGAGAGACAGACAAGAGAAAGAGGCAGAGAGACAGAGACAGACACAGAGATAGAGACAAAGACAGAGTCAGATATATATAGAGACAGAGAGCTATATAGAGAAAGAGAGATATATAAAGACAGAGACATACAGAAAGAGACAGAGAGATACAAAGAGAGACAAAGACAGAGAAACAGAGTTCACTTCTGTCTGGGGTGGGGGAGGGGGTTAAGAAAGGTTCCAAGAAGGGGAGGAGAACAGGAACTTGAGGTTCCCTTGGAACCTTCTTATTTGCAGTGTGTCATATGTTATAGAGCCATCTGTTGTTTGTGAAGCCATTTCCAAAACTGTTCTAATGGCCTTTGTGCCTTTGAAAAGCAAGGCATGTTGGCCTCAAAAATCACTTTGCATTGCAGGGCCAGTTGGTACCAAAGGGAACTGAAGGCTGCAGGCAGTTCCTGACAGCTGAAGGAGAGCTCTTAATTTAAGTATAGACCCAACATGCTCTGTCTCGAAGGAGAAATACAATCTAGGGCATGACTTCAGCTTGAAAACTAGGATCATCTTTGGTGTTTTTAGTCATTATCCATACCAGATTTGACCAATTTGAAGTTAAATATATTTGAGGTTGAGTAATAAGAAGTTGAGCCAAGAAGTCATTGTTGTGATTTAATATTTAGTGAGGACCTAGGGTGCTGGCCTTGGGATTGACTTAACCTGCACCTTCTCAAGGCCATGGGCAGATCTCTGGGCTAAGCCAATAGGAGTTTTCTCTCAAGTTGACATCAGCCCATCAATGATGACTCTTGGGTCTGATCATTCAATCAACTCTGATTTGACCTACCTAGAATCATCTAGCCCATATCTTTCCATTTTGTCCACAGTGATAGTGTGATAGAATTTAGGTCTATCAGGACAGAATGAGAGATTAGAGGGATCCAATTTATCCTCCTTGACTCCAGAGAGCAGAATGAAAGTCAACTGATGCTCTTCTTGCACAGGACCATGGCAGACTGTTTTGTCACTGGGCTCTGGACTGAGCAGGGCAGGATGTTATGTCTCTGGGCTGCTGCTGCTAGGCTGGACTGGCCAGGGAGTTTGTCCACTGGCCTCTTAGGGTATAGTATGTCTGCCAGAGGAGTCGATCTGCTGGAGGTCATGGGCTTGCCCTCCCGTGAGCAGCTGAAGTCTCTTCCACTTTCATCCATTGGCTTGGCTGTGGATTACTTCATTCTAATCAGCTAGAGCACTACAGTGCTCTTTGAGCTAGGGTAACAACCCTTGGCTTAGGATTGGCAGAAGAGGAGAAAGGAGAAGAGAGAAGAGAGGAGAGGAGAACAGAGGAGAGGGGAGGAGAGGAGAGAAGATGATTGTTTGACAAGTTCCTAAAGGAGAGTTGGTGGGACCAAAGATACAAGCAGAAGGATGAAAGGTTAGACTTGGAAAGGAGAAAAGTACACTTCTAACTATGAAGCTAGAGCAAAGGCAGTGAGAATGAGTGGAGACATAGAAAAACTTTAAAAGACCGAGTCGGGACTATGAAGGATGGTCTCAATTTTCTCAGCAAAGTGAGGTCATCTGCTGAAGAGGGAGGTACAGGTTGTAACTGGGACTTGAGGACAGAAGACAAAATCTGGATGAGCAAATGTGGAAAACGTAACAGTCAATTGGGGAAATACCAAAGGAATGCAGGTAACAGTGAGGGTCCAGTTGAAGTTAGACAACATGAATTTAGAGTATATCTCATTAACATAGTTTAATACATTTCACTCATCCACATTTTTTTTTCTCAGAAGTAATTTTGGTCTAAGAAGTCATTTTAAAAAATGCTGCTCTCCCATTACCTCTAGAAGTAGAGAAAGAGTACGTATCAGAATGCTTTGAACATAGTATATAGTTATAAAAATTCCTCGAATTTAACTGAAAAGCTTTGATTACTAAGAATAAATGAATTCTTAGCTCCCATGTATTAAAACATAGGGGAATGGAATCTTGGCTTGTAAAAATATATTCTCCTTTCTCTGGCATAGTGGAAAGTACACTGGATCTATATACTTTCAAACTTTGTGACCTTGAAAAAGTTGCTTAATGTCTCTGGGTCTCAGTTTCCTCACCCGTAAAAACTGAAGGGGTCAAACCACATAACAAAACAGTCTGTTTCTAAATACCATGACCCTAAAAATTATAAAGATGAGTCCTTTATAATACTTTCTATATAACAGAATACTTCAGTTTAATCTGTTTGGAGGTGGGAGGGGGATATTCCCCAATCAATACATATAAAATACATGTACACACGTGTACATATATGTGTACACACATATAAAAATAGATAAGCAGCTGAATGTTGCAACATATAAAGCACTTGACCAGGAAGTCAAGAAGAAATCTGGCCACAGACACTGACTAGCTGTGCAACCTTGAGTGAGTCACTTAACATCCATCTGTCTCGGTTTTCTTTAATATATGGATAATAATAGCACCTACCTGCCAAGCTTGTTGTCAAGATAAAATGAGATAATATTTGTAAAGTTCTTTTCCAGCCTTAAATATATATACGCTTATATAAATGCTAGTTAGTATTAGGATATTTTATTTATTAGTATTTTTTAGATTATTTATTAGTATTATTTTTCTTTTTTAAATTCATTTAGAACTTAAATACAAAAAGACCAAAAAAAGAGAACATTTCCATGTACACAACACAAAAAGATTTTTGTAGATAGTAATTCAAAGAAAACATTACAGTAAATTTAAAAACATAACATCTCTTAAACATGCCAAAGTTAAAAAAGAAAAGAAAAAAGTCACCTTGTGACATCTCACCTATTTTCTATTTTAATCTTATTCTCTGCATCTTGACATGATGCATTGAATTCACATAGATTTAGGGGAAATTTATGATTCCTTGAAACCTCTAATGATAAGATACATTCAATGCACCTCAGTTTGTTTACTTATATGAAGATTTTTTCCTTGACGGCTAATATTTTTTGAACTCTTGAAAAATTATAACTAACCATCAGTTTTCTTTCTGAAGGCGAGGTTTCTTTGGTTATCTGCAAAACATTGGAGCTAAGAGAGTAGTATCAAGCTCAGGCATGTTTGGAATACATAAATAGTAGAAGAGTAGTGCATTTCAATTAATTTGGCTCCTAAGGAGAAGAAAAATACAATAACGATACCTAGGGATCTAATTTCTCTTGAATGTTTCTTATATCCATTCAACACCCAATACTGAAGTGAAACATTTCAAAGAATCTGTTTCTACCAAAGCAAGTTCTAGAGAGGCAAGGTAGTAATGACTTCCTAAGAAATAGGTTATCTTACCATCTGCTCTAATCACAGAATCTCACAGTTGGAAAGAACCTCAGAGGTCAAGCAATCCAACCCATCCTTATCCCTTCTATATCATACCTAACAAATGGTCATACAGATTTTTTTTCAAAACCTCCACTGAAGGGGAACCTTACTACCTTCCAAAGTTTCCTATTTCATTTTTGGATAGCTCTAGTTGTTAGGAAGTTTTTCTTTTCATCAAGTTGACATTTATCTATTTTTTTTTAAATAACTACACTCATTGTCCCTAGTCCTTCTGTGTGACTAAGCAAAACAAATCAATTCTCTTCCTTGTGACAACCCTTTAAATAATCAAAGATAGCTATCATATTACTCCTCAACTTTTTCTTCTCTAGTTTAAACATCCTTAGTTCCTTCAAAGTTATAATACTATATGCTTTTGAAACCCTTCACCATTGTGTTCTCCCTCTTGGTATCCTGTACTTTATCATATCCTAAGCACAATCCATCACAATGGCTTAATAAATGTGCTGTCTCTTTCTCTCTCTCTCTCTCTCTCTCTCATATCACCTGTCACCTATTTCCAGTATAACCACAAGCAAAGAAGTTTTGTTGGAACCTTAAAGAATTTGTCAGTTTTCACTCTAGTAGGAGAGGAAAAAAAGAAAAAAAGAAAATCAAATGAAAATAAAAGCAAATACATTCTGTTTGATCAAATGTTTTTAATCGTTTTCTCTTTGTGGTGTCACGTAGACACAAGTTTGGCTGGTTTATGCCCCAACTTCCTTATCTAATCCCTCTTCCCCATGTCAGCCCCTCATATGCTTGACGACAGCTAGAGATTTGAGCAGAATCTTCATCTCAGCAAGAGATGGTCTTGTCAATTTCTTTAGTGATTATCCTAGTCACTGTAAGAGAGTGTATCGACTGAGATTCAGCCAATCTTTCTAGCCTGTCAAAATCTTTTTTGTATTCTGATTTTGGCATCCAACATGTTAACTATCCCAGACAGCTTTTTGTCTTCCACAAATCTGGCAAGTATGTCATCTATGCCTTCATCTGAGTCGCTAATTAAAGAAAAAAAAAAGTCAAAATGTTCCAGAGACAAGTACATATTCCAGGGTTAGTCCAATAGCAACTGACTCCATCTCCCTTGGGGGGGGAGTTTTGAGTTGAAAAGGCTACATGAGACTATAGGATCATGACTTTAGTGATAAAAGAATCCTTTCAAAGTACACATGGGGAATTTGAGGTCCAGCGAAGAAAAATGACAAGTCTATGGATGCATACATGTAAGTAGCAGAACCCAGATTTGAAAATGCAGTTTCTCTGACACCAAACCCTATATTCTTTAACTATTCTATACCGGGGAAGGTGGAGTTTATTGACTGATGGAATGAAGCCATATTTTCTCAGGTTTCATGTTTTTCATTCCATGGCATATTTGTTAAGTTTTTTTAACTTGGCAATGGTACATCTAAAGTATCATCTCTCTCTCTGTCTGTCTCTCTCTCTCTGTCTCTGTCTCTCTCTCTCTCTGTCTCTCTCTCTCTCTGTCTCTCTCTCTCTCTCTCTTTCTCTCTCTCTCTCTTTCTCTCTGAGAGAGAGTACGTCCTCATTCACCCAGGTGCTCTTTGCTGATTTGGCTGAAGTTATAAATAACTTTAACTCTGAGGCTTCAGTTATCTCATTTATAAGAACAGGGGATTGGACTAGATGACCTTTCCAAGCATAATGCTGTATGATCTTAAGTATATACATGCCTGAAACTCAGTCATAGAAGGCACTAAACCAGGCCTGGTTTTTAGCACAGCTGCTGTATTTGGAAACCTCTCCCACTCTTCTTTCAATTGTACCTTCATATCCTGGGTTCCTATTCTTTATTGCATTCCATCAGGGCTTGACTCTACACCTGCTGCCCTAATTCCTGGTAAGGCTAACACCTACAAACTTGGGGCACCACGAAACAGAGGTTCAGTGGAAGTGTATGTCTGTATCTTGGCAGTTATTTTACTTCTTTGTCTCTGGCTTCTACCAGAGAACCTCTACTCTGGAACATTTTAGATTCCCTCAGGAGCTCCTGGGGGTCAGGTAGGAGTGCTGGGTCTAGAGTCATCATCTTCCTGAGTTCAAATCTGTCCTCAGACAGTTACTAGCTGTGTCACCCTGAGCAAGTCACTTAACCCATTTGCCTCAATTTCCTCATCTGTAAAATGAGATGGAGAAGGAAATGGCAAACCACTCCAGTCTCTTTGACAAGAAAACCCCAAATGGGGTCACAAAGAGTCAGGCACAACTGAAAAACAACCAAACAACAATAGGAACTCCTCACCCAGGCATGGATAAACACCATTCTTCCTTTCAATTCAATTGAAAAAAAAATCACCAGTGTTAAAAAACTTTATTACTCTATCACAAATAATAATAATGAACATTTACATATAGGCTTATGGTTTACAAAATGCTTTCTTCACATCTCTGTAAGACTGAGAGTATGAGAACTATTAGCCTCACCTGACATGTATGTAACAGGTATCTCACTCAACTCTGGAATCATATTGCTACTGGAACTCTATGAGAATAGTATTTGGTTCTTGACCACAGCCAGTGAATTTTCTGTGAACAGACCAGGAAGAAAATATAAATCAAATGACCAAGTATTTAATTGAGATAGAATAGCAAAATAAATAATGAAGGAAAATCACAAAGTAGAATAATTCTCAGAGGCTGCCCATCTACCGCTAATACACAAACTATGCTGATGGGTACATTCCAAATTTAGGTTGTCTAACATATGTTTGGATTCTTACTATTACAGACAATCTCCCATAGACTCACATGGCAATGAGAAAGGGAACAAATGCCTCCTAGGAAAAACTCATGGTTGGCTTGGTATGGTGGCACATGCCTGTAATCCATGTTTCCAAGGAAGCTGAAAACAGTGAATTGCTTGAGTTCTAGAATTCTGACCTGTAGTGGGTTTTAAACTAAGTCTGGTACCAATGTGATGAGTACTTGGAAGGAGGGGGTCACCAGGCTTTCTAAGGAAGGGAGGCTTGACCCAGGTTGGAAATGGAGTCGGTCACAGCTCATGTTTTGATTTGTGGTGGAATTGAGCCTCTGAGTGGCTTCTGTACTTTCAGTTTGGATGAAATGGGAAGACTCAATCTTAAAGAAAGGAAGGAAGGAGGGAAGAGGAAAGGAGAGGAAAGAAACAAAGAAAGACAAAGGAAGAAGGGGAAGAAAAAAGAAGGGAAGAAAGAAAGGAAATGGAAGAGAAGGAAAGGAAAAGGAAGAGAAGGGAAGGAAAGACAAGGGAAGGGAAGGGAAAGGAAAGGAAGAGAATAAGAGAAGAGAGGAAAGAGGAGAGAGAAAAGAAAAAGAAGGAAAGGGGAGGAGAAGAGAGGAGAGGAAAGGAGACAAGGGGAGGGGAAGACAGGGAAGGGGAGAGAGGAAAACTGCCAAACCTCTGGCTTCTGCAGCTCCATGCCACTGAATTTCTGTTCTGAGTTGCTTTCCACTCAGGCTCCATTTTCTTCCTGGTGCTCTCTCCTCTCCTCTGTTACTCAGGCAGATGTGAAAATTTCTTTGGCTCATCCCTCCCCATATAATGTTCCTAGTTTTTAGCCCTGGCTGAATTTAGCCAAGTGAATTCCTACTGCCTTGGAGAAGTCAGTGTGACCAACCCCTCCAAGAAAAAAAAGTAGCAATCATCTCCTACTGAGTATCCCTTCTACTCCTTTTGTGTCAGCTGGTAAATAGACCCTGGCCATGAAGAAGGTCCTGAAATGCCCATAAACCTTCAAAAAATACAAGAAACATTGCCTGTGTGTGTGTGTGCGCGCGTGCATGCGTGCGTGTGTGTGTGTGTGTGTGTGTGTGTGTGTATGTGTGAAGCCAGTGGTCTCTGCTAGGTTCTACCACAATGACAAAGGTCACTGTTCTTAGAGATAGATGAGGAAACTGGAACTCAGAGAGGTTAAGTGATTTGCCCAGGGTAACATGGCTAATAAGTATTAGAAACCTGAACTCAGACCTCAAGTTTTTTGACTCATAAGATTCCTTGATGGAGAAAAATATAATTGAGAAAATGTATTCAGTAGCTTAAATTAGCCAAGTTTACAAATCCAGTCCTACATGCAGTTGTCAATGGAGAGGTTCACATTTAGAACTGTGGACTTCTGAATATGAGACCACTGAGCAATGTAAAGTACTTGATTGAGCAGAAGAGAAAGGAGTGTGTGGTTGAGTTGGATCAATTCATCCTATATGGTTGTGAGTACATAACATTTTTACAAAGTGAAATTAGGTTTAAATGAATATCAAGAGTAGCCTTGAAGAGATAGAGAAGTCACTGAAATAACATACAATCTAAGAATTAATTAAGCAGTGTACATGTTGTAAGAGAAATATTTATTTAAGGGACAAGGGAAGGAGTCATCCTTTGTGGAGGAGATCAAAGAGGTTGATTTGCAAGTTTATTTTATGTCTGTTTCTCTGCAATCTCCCAAAATACTACCTAGAAAGGAAGTGTACTCTTAAGAAATATGGAAGGCAGGCAGAATTCACTAAGGTAGCAATCCCTATTGGGGAGAGGTTGCAACCCAATAGTTCTGAGACTGAAATAGAGCAATATGGGCAGGGTAGAATAGGTAAGCAACTGAAGTGTTGATAGAAGATAGTAGAGAGAAGGGATATAGAGAAAGGAAACATAATAGAAAACATTTGGATAAAGATAAAAAGGAGGAGAAATAGAAGCAATATGGTGGTAGATATATTCTTAAGGTACTGGTCAAACAGAGAAAATGGATGACAAGTTGGGTCACAAAGCTGGCACAGAGAAAACATGGCTATTATGAGCACTTCAGCAATGTATCTTTTTTCTGAAGGTCTCATCATTAAAAACAGAACTAATAAATTCTTGACTTTTCTTGCCAATAATTTATCTGTTAGAAAGTATTCTAGCCCTAATTCTGGCCAGTTAAGAGAACCTGGTTCCCTAAGTAGAAGTGAAAAGAACCTTGGGAGGAAGAAACCCCACCATACTAAAGTCCATGAAGGATAAAAGGGGATTGCTAGGAACTATCTGATATGTACACTAAACCTTAGGAGGGTAGTTGCAAATAGTTCAGGGGCCAAAAACAAGCACCCCATGGCCTCAGACTTTAAAAATGAAGTTGATTCATGAGGTATGGGCAGCTGCCAAGAGCTAAATCCTGATAACTCAACTGCAAATGATTCTGAAGAGGACAAAAAGGGGGAGAGTATCTACAGATGCTGAGTTGGCTTTTTAGGTAGGGCACTGACTCATTCACATTTTGAAAGGACTTATCTAAGAAATGGAAGTACAGGAGTGAATTGAGCAGTACCAGGAGAACATTGTACACAGTAACAGCAACATTATGCAACGATCAACTATCACTGACTTAGCTCTTCTCAGCAGCACAATGATCCAAGACAATTCCAAAAGACTCATGATGGAAAATGCTACCCACATCCAGAGAAAGAACTATGGAGCCTGAATGCAGATCGAAGCATACTGTTTTCACTTTTTTTTTTTTGGTGGCTTTTCCCTTTTGCTCTGTTTCTTCTTTCACAACATGACTAATGTGGAAATATGTTTACATGATTGAACATGTATAACTTATATCAGATTGCTTGCCGTTTTGGGAAGGGAGGATGCGAGGGAGGGAGAAAAAAAATTTGAAACTTAAAACCTTATTTAAAAAAATGAATGTTGAAAACTATCTTTACATGTAATTGGAAAAAATAAAATATTCTTTACCAAAAAATAAAAAAATAAAAATAAAACAAACATTAAGAAATGGAAGCAAGGACAGTTAACTAAGGACAAATATGACAGAATGGTATAACCCTATAACAATAGTGCTTTAGCCTCGAGTCAATGCTCTTCCCCAACTGCCCTAGAACAGTCATTACGTGTTTAAGGTAGAATTAATGAACTCTTATCTTTAATGAACAAGTAATGATGGGGTGGGGGTGGGGGTTAGGCAGGAAGAATAGTGCCAGAAAGGCTAAAACCTAGTCTAACAGTAGATGAGGGTAAGAAGTGTCTGACTGAGGAATAAAACAGGCATTCTTCCTCTCTGCCGCCTTAGGTTAGTACCATTCTGTTCTCAACTCTCCAGTTTATAGACTTGACTTTCTCTCTAGTCTTTGCCCTGGGCTCCTCTCCTGGGGAGAGGGGTTGGGGAGAAGGAATGAGATTCCTTTAATGAGAGAGACAATGGGAAGGAAGATTGCCTGACAGCCTAACTCCAGACTAAGTACCAAACCTCCTCCAGAAAACTGCTTGGCTCATCCTTTGTCCAAGTCATTCCAGATTTATTTATTCTCCTTTGCTTTTAGGGAGCTATAATAATATGTAACAATATAATCCCCTTTGTTTTGAGGCCCCAGCTGGTATTCCCAGTAATTAGACAGAAAGTCTATTTCTCTCTCTCTGACTATAGCCTTCTTCCCATCTTTATTTAATCCCTCAAGGGACATTACACACACATATGCACAATAAATATCTAAAACAGGAGTTGGCACACCACAGCCCACCTCATGTATTTTTGTACAACCCGTGAGCTAAGAATGGTTAAAATTGCAAACTAAACAAAACAAAACAATATTCTTAGTTTATGGGAAATATAAAAAAGATGGTGGGTCAGATTTGGCCTGTGAGCCAGTTTGCCAACCCCTGGTCTAAAAGAAATCAGTTTCTATATTTAAAAATTTTTTTTCCTTTTAATTTCCTTCAATTAACAAGCATTTAATTTTCTCTCCCTTCCATCTTCTCTTCTTAGGAAATAAAAAAAAGGGAAAAAAAAACACCTTGTAACAAGGGTCGCCTTGAGGCTGGAGTATATTAATAGCCTAGTGGTATATCTGCTTGCCTCAAGTTTCTCCCCATGACAATCCATTCTCTAATCAGCCGTTAAGGTGATTTTCCTTAAACAAAGATTTGACCCACTCCTCCCAGTTGTTGTTTTGTTGTTTTCAGTCTTGTCTCTCTTCCCCAGCAGGTTAAGTGACTTGCCTACATCATGCATCTACTAAGTATCTGAGGCCAGATTTGAACTCAGGAAGATGAGCCTTCCTGATTCTAATGAGGATGAGATCTAGACCCCAAAAAGGAAAAAACCTGGACTTTCCTCAAGGCCAAATCTCAGGCGGTTGCCTGAGGCTATAATCTCATCAACTGGCCTTTCATTGTGGCTACAACCAATCTCCCAATTCTGTTATCCTTAACCTAGCCTAGCCCTCCACTGTCTTACCCTCCCTAAGGGCCCCAGGCCACTTTCCACCCTTAATCCTATCTAAGCTCCATTTTCCCTTGGTCACGTGGTCTGGGTCCCTGGAGTTCTATTACCTCATAGACTGCTTGGCCACTCCTAGATCCCTCCCATAGTCTTTCTGTATATATAAGGTCCATCTTGCCTCCATTAAGATGCTCAGATTCTTACAATCTAGCCATTAGCTCACAGATGCTCAGATTCCTTAAGAGTCTGGCTACTGTGACGGCTCTTTAATAAACCTTGTCTCTGGCTGAAAGAAGGCTTGGGTTGAATTCTATCGGGCAGGACCCATATGTCATGATTTTGGGGTCCCAGCACCCCTAAATCTCTAGAACTCATCAACTCCAGACCCAGTGCTCTATCCATTATGCCACCTAGCGCCCTCTTTCCCCGAATAAACTCCAGTGGCTCCCTATTGCTTCCAGGATCAAATACAAAATGCTTTGTTTGGCATTCTGAGTCCTTCGTAACCTATCTATTCTGTATAAACTCTTTTAGTAAGTATTTGTTTACATATTGTCTCACCAGTTGGATTGTAAACTCCTTGAGGGTAAGAAGTATCTTCTGCCTCTTTTTGTATCCCCAGTACTTAGTATGATGCCTGACACATAGTAGGTGCTTAATAAATGTTTATTGATTTTGTGAACCCCTCCTTAAGCCATTTTGAACCCCCAAGACCAGAGAAAGGTCTAAAAACCTGGATTGACCAATCATGAGAAAGATATAACAGACATGCTTTACTTTGTTGAGTGAACCCAAAAAGCCTCTTCCTGTGTCAGCAACTACAAAACCAGATGAAGCTGATCAGGAGCATTCTTATTTATTTATTTTTAGTTTTCAACATTCACTTCCACAAGATTTTGAGTTCCAAATTTTCTCCCCATCTCTCCCCTCCCCCCACTGCAAGATGTTCATTCTGAATACTCCTTCCCCTAATCTGCCCTCCCTTCTATCACCACCTCCTCTTCCTTCTCTTATCCCTTTCCCCTTCTATTTTCTTGTAAGGCAGGATAGATTTCTATACGCCATGATCAGGAGCATTCTTCTGTGCATTCTATTACCGCCAAGGACAAGGCACCTTGAACTGGACACTATCTTAAATAATTGGACTTTTCTTATGTTATGTTATGTTATCTTAAACACAGACATCCTGGATCTATAATTTCAATTGACACCTTGACATTCTGTTTTCTAACTATATTTACAATCCATCCAATTAAGAAATTCATTTTTCTGGGCAGTGAGGTTGCCCAGTGGAAAGAGCACAGGCCCTGGATTCAGGAGGACCTGAACTGAAATCCGGCCTCAGACACGTAACACTTACTAGCTGTGTGACCCTGGGCAAGTCACTTAACCCCATTGCCTAGACAAAAAAAAAAAGAAATTCAATTCTCACATTATGGTTAACACATAAGGAGACTATAATTTTGGCTGACACAGGCATCCTGAGCAAGTAAGGGAGGGAGGGGTGAAAGGGAATAACTCTGAAGATATAATGTCCCCATTGTCTATCTCCCATGCATATCTCTAAATGCATATTCCACCAGCTTTGAGAGAAATAAACATACACATGCAGCCTAATTTTGTTTGTCTTTCTTAGAACCAACTAAGTAATGGTTAACAATTTGGAGTGTATGAAAACATTCTGTAGCTAGTTCCCTCCATCTAATGATTCAGGGATGGGGAACCTGCAGCCTTGAGGCCACATGTGGCCCTCTAGGTCCTCAAGTGCAACCCTTTGCCTGAATCCAAACTTCACAGAACAAATCCTGGAACCTGTGGCCCTGAGGTCACTTGTGGGTAAAAAGCACTGACAAAAACGGTCTTTTCCTGCCTGGCTGCATTTGAGAGACACATGTTCTAATGAATCTAAAGAATCTGTTTGTCTCAGTATGGATTAAAAGCAGCCAAGAGAGACCTGTAGTAATTCATTCATTGAAACTGGAAAATATGAGGCGAGGAGTGGGAGTAGTCTTCATCATGTCCCTACACCAGACACTTGGTGAAGTTCCCCCTAGGTTGAGAGCCAGGACTCTCTTGGTTGAGTTGAGTCATCTCCATCCCAATGGGAAAGCTCTTTCATTATTCTGTATTGTCTGGTCTATATTCTCCTAAGTGGACCTTCTCTGATTTCTGTTTTGCTGCAATATAAATAAATTTCTGCAAAATAGATAAAATTTCTTTGCTATTTGCTGTGTGTGTTCATTGTGGAACTGGTATTTCATGGGAAAAGGGTCAAGCCCTGGATATAGAGCTTTGGGTTCCCCCTCTTCCTCCAAATGCCAAAGCAATTTGAAGTTAAACCTGACCAAGACCCCTAGACAAACTATTTAAGGGAGCAGAGAAATATGCTTCTGGCTCAGTACCCCCTCTGAGGAGAGCAGGAGTGATGACCTCTGGCTCCAATAACTTGCTTCCCCTCCTGGCAGGAATGATATTCTTCCTTGGAAAGGGGTTGGGGGGGAAGAGGCTAGTGATGTCTATTTTACCTCCCTTTGAACCACACTCCACAACAATTCCCTTCTCCTTACATGTAGGGTTCTCACTACACACATAGGGCCCACTTATGCACTCATCTATCCTTACGGAGGTAAGCAGGGGAAGGCAAGGCCTTAAGTTTGGTTCATGGCCTCCATGCAGTAGCTAAGAGTGGCCATTCAGTAGCACTACTTTTAAAAAACACAGACAGCCAGTCAAGGAGGCTATCCCCGCCTACATGGAGGCATTAAAATCTGTAAATATCCTTTTGCAAAAGTTAATTGATGTTAATTAGTTAAAGGATATTAGGGCACTAATCACTAGTGATTAACATTGGGAAGAATATAAAAGAATGGAGGCTTTAGATTATAGTATCAGAGATGAGCCACCCTCACTTAGAACCCTGAGTAGGAGATTTAGCTAGCCTAGCTCTAGGAACCCAATCTGTTAGCAGGAATATGGATTAGGAACAGAGGTGTGCTGATAAATGTTTAACAACTGGCTTTCCAGAAAAAGAAAATACTGGACACTTTTAAATTTTATATACATTAAAATTTTATTCATCAGTTTCTTTTTTTCCCTTTTTAAATTGTATTCTATTTTTTTCCAATTACATGTAAAGACAATTTTTAACGTTCATTTTTTAAAATGAGATTTTGAGTTCTAAATTTTTCTCTCTCCTTTCTTCCCCTCCCTCTTACCTAAGACAGTAAGCAATTTGATATAGGTTATATAAGTGCAATCATGTAAAACATATTTCCGTATTAGTCACGTTGTGAAAGAAGAAACAGAGCAAAAGGAAAACAACTATAAAAAAATAAAGAAAGTGAAAATAATATGCTTCCATTTGCATTCAGACTTAATCAGTTCTTTCTCTGGATGTAGACAGAATTTTCCATCACAAGTCCTTTGGAATTGTCTTGGATCATTGTTGAGAAGAGCTATGGCAATGGTTTTTCTTGGTTCTGCTCACTTCACTCAGCATCAATTCATATAAATCTTTCCAGGTTTCTCTGGAATCCGCTTGCTCATCATTTCTTTTTGCCCAGTAGTATTCCATTACATTCATATACCACAACTTGTTCAGCCATTTCCCAATTGATGGGCATTCCCTCAACTTCCAATTCTTTGCCAGCACAAAAATAACTCCTGTAAGTATTTTTGTACATATGTATCATTTTCTTACTTCTAGACAATCAAAACAACAAATCAAATTCTGATTTGTAGCATATGACAATTCCTGGGTTTTAAATACTCACACTGAAAATTTAACAATTGACTTCTGAGAGCCCTTTCTATCTGACTCAGCATACCCCTGGTTGGACCAGTAAATCCAGAGTCTTGCTACACATGACCTTGAACTTGAGAAAAGCACCAAGGCCAACAAGAAGGGCATTTGTAGTTTTGTTAGGGGCTAGAGAAGGAACAAATAAAACTTCTCCCTGGGGGGGGAGGAGGAACTTAGGCAATGAAATGGAAAATGGAGAAATACTTGACTATTCTTTTACCTCTGTTTTCTCTCAAACTCAAAACAAATGAGAAGATAGTGAGAGAATATCTCCTATCAATAACTTCAAGTCAGAGGGCCCTGAGGAATCCCAGGATCCTAATGGAATTTTTAGAGGTGATTACAAAAGTACTGGAAGATAGGAATGGCACTGTGGGACTGGAGAGAGGCAAATGTTCTGTTTTGGAAGCTCCAATCAATTACTCTGATATCAGTTCCAAGGGGAAAAAAATGCTGGAATGAAATATCAAAGGGAAGGTCAGTGAACACTTAGAAAGGGAAATAGTGGCCACTACCATTTAGATATGGATTTGTTCCCAACCAGACTAACCTAATTTCTTTTGTTGATAGGGTTAATAGATCAGGGAGTGCCATGGATATGGACATAGGATATTTAAATTTCACCAAAGCATTTTACCAAATTTCTCAGTGACATTCTTCTGGATAAGGTAGAGAGATGTGAACTATGTAGCACTATCATTCAAAAAGAGTTCTGAATGGGTTGACTGACCAGACCCAAGTGTTAATTGCTGGGTTGACATCAATCTTTAGTGATGTCTACAGTAGATTGCACCCAAGGCTTTGTACTTTTCTATTCACCATTTTTATTAATGACTTGGATGACAGGTTTATCAAATTTATAAATGATTCAAAGCTGGGAAAGGGTAGTGAATACAATCAGAAGATCCAAGTGATGGAGTTATGTAATTTGCTCTGAACCACACAATCCAGCCCCTGAACTTTCCCACACATTTCTATCTAGATACTCAATAATCCTTTTACCTGTCCTTTTGCTGTGGCTCTCCAACCACTTAACTCCTTTCATTATCTGCACCTGGACCACCCCAGGCAATTTACCACTCCTTAATCCCATCCAGATCTTCTCACTGTCTTTTCTTGTATACATGTACCAATCTTGCCACCATTAAATTATGCAGATTCACAATAAACCCACTATTTTGACTGGAAGTCTTGAGTGATTGACCCCCCTGTACCCTCACATTTTGGGGTTCCCAGCACCCCAAACTGCAACACAAGAAGATTTTGACAAACTGAAATGATGGATCAAATCTAATATGATAACATATCTGAGTCAATACTTTTGAGAATCTTTGTAGTATTAAAATGGATGCCACTTCTCCAAATCTGTAATTCAACCCTTCCATGCCTCCTTAGCCTTCATGAGTTGTGACCTCTCCCCCAAACAAACAAACAAAAAACCCCAACATCTGATAGCTTACCATCTCATGAGAAACTTCTCTGAATCTAGCTAGATTGATTGTTATAGAACACACATACAGCCCATTATTTGACTAGTATAAAAAGCCTTTACAATTTAGTAGGTCCTAACAGAGGTTATGCTTTACTGGCATAGTCTTTTTGAGATCACTGACTACTTGTATTAGCCTATTTCATAGGGTCACCTCCATGCCCCATTGAGGCATTGGAATAGCACTTTAGTGGAAGAAAGTACTTTATAAGTGGGATTTATTACTGCACAAATAATTTCATTAAATCAATCCATATTCCAATACTTTATTCCTACAATATGTGTGCTGCTCCATAACTTCATGTTTCCATGCTACAGTGTCAACCAGCTGCAAATAGGAGATGAAACATTTGTACAAGTTCCAGCATTTGGCACGGCTTTTCCTTTAAGGAGGTGGCAAGAAAGCATTTGTTTACTCCAGGCAAGATTTGAAAATTGCACTCCTTGTGTGTAACTGTCAATCAGAGACTTTAAGCCTTCTCTGTAACACATAAGACTTGGCTTTTCACAAAATAAATACTCATGTGCCATGGGTTTTCTGGCTTTAAAAAATATGTGCATTTGTAAAAGACAAAATGGAAGTATGTCCCTTATTGTCATCTCTCCCCTACCCCCAACTGTACTCATGGCAGCTCTGTCTACTTTGTTCACTCTTTGTCCCATTTCTGATGGCTGGCATTTGGAAGCTTAGATCAGTTTCAAAGAGCACTGAGGGAATACAGAAAACCAGTTCATCCATGGTCAGTTTTCCTTTCACTCAGTTTGTTTTTCTTTGAATCCTGTGACTCTTCAATTTGTTCTGATGATTCTCCATTTTGGCACTTGCTTTGGGGTCCCACTAATAGCAGTGTGGTAAGGTGTAAAGAGTACTGGATTTGAGATCAGAGGATGTGGGTTCAATTTCTGGCTCTTACCACTTGCAAACTATGTGACTGTAAGCAAATCACTTGACCTCTCTGTTCCTCATTTGTAAAATGAAAGGTTGTACCAGATGACCTATAAGGCCCCTTCCAGCTGTAGATCGATGATTTTTATGGGGGTGACTCAGCTACTCTTCCAGTGTTCTAGCTCCTTTTCTCTTCATATCATTTGTCATGATGATTTCATTCTTGATTTTCTTATTTATTGACATTCTGTTGTATCCATTTCATAGCCCTCTTGACTGTTAATCTGGCCTTTGATGTTCTATTTTCCCATGCCACACCTTGCTACCCAGGAGCTTGACATCCTAATATAAAAAATTCTTGTCCCTGAAACACCATGACAACCCCCACAAATGTTATGGTGCCTTTTGGGGTGTCATAGGCTTGAAATGACAAAATACTCCGAAAGAGGTTATCAAGTTTTTTCCTGAAGACTTCCAATGAGGGGAACCCACTATTTCCTGAAGCCCATCTAGCCTAAGACACTAACTGTAAGACCTTGGGCAAGTCCCTTCACCCTGTTTGCCTCAGTTTCCTCATCTGTAAAATGAACTGGAGAAGGAAATGGAAAACCACTCCAGTATCTTTGCCAAGAAAACCCCAAATGGGGTCATGAATAGTTAGACACAACTGAACAACAACTGTTGGGAAGCTTTTCCTCCCTTTGAGCCTAAATCCTTCTCTTTGTAGCTTTGGTCACTGGTTTTAGTTCTGTTCCTTGAGGACAGGTTGGACAAGTCTAATCTCTCTTCCATATGACAGTCCTTAAAATATTTGAAAACAGCTGTTCAATTCAGGGTTAAGTGACTTGCTAGGTTTACATCATGATAAAAGAACAAGTTGAAAGTTCAAACATACAGTCAATTGGCTGCTTAATTTCTTTGATGTCAAATAACTGGTTTGATAGGTTTTCTTATTCCCCTGTTAAATGACTGGTTGTTTTTGACATTTGACAGACACGGCCTTGGTGCTATTTTTTAATCTTCATGGTGAGTTAAGTTAAGAAGGAAAATAATATATAATAATAATAATTGTTAATATTTATATTAAGGCTTACAAAATACTTTACATACATTATCTCATTTGGTCCATATGACACCTTTGAGGTAGATACCACAATCAGAGATTTTGAGCCTTCTCTGTAACACCTAAGACTTGACTTTTCACAAAATAAACACTCATGTGCCATGGGTTTTCTGGCTTTAAAAAATATGCGCATTTGTAAAAGACAAAATGGAAGTGTGTCCCTTGTTGTCATCTCTCCCCTACCCCTGACTGTACTCATGGTGGCTCTGTCTACTTCGTTCACCCTTTGTCCCATTTCTGAGGGCTGGCATTTGAAAGCTTAGATCAGTTTGAAAGAGCATTGAGGGAATACAGAAAACCAGTCCATCCATGGTCAGTTTTCCTTTCACTCAATAGTACCAGGTATTACTATCCCTATTTTGCAGGTGAGAAAACTCAGAGAAATCAGTGAGTTATCCAGACGTGATTTGAATCCTAGTGCCTCATGGATAAAAGTCCAGTACTCTCCCCATTATGCTGGCAGTGAGGCAGCTAGGTAGCAGAGCAAAGAGTGCTGGTCCTGGACTCAGGAAGACCTGAGTTCAAAGACTGAGACATTTACTAGGCAGATCACTTAACCCTCCTGTCTGCTTCAGTTTCTTCAACTGTAAAATGAGGGTAGTAATAGAACCAACCTCATAAGGTTATTGTGAGGATCAAATGAGATAGTATTTGTAAAGTGCTTAGCACAGTGATACCTGGCACACAGTAGGAATTTTATAAATGTTTATTCCCTTCCTTTCCCTTCCCTTTATGATTCTTTATAATTATATGCTATACTTTTTAAGGAATAGGATACATGACTGCCCTTAACTAAGGCACTACCCTTTGCCAAGATCAAAATACCTGAAATGGAACACAAAGGGAAAAAAGTCTAAGGGGCTCATTGGACTGATTAGGACACCCAGATGAAACTGGAACTGGAGCTTTTGCTCTTGGGGTCCAATGAGTAAGTAGACGATACCCCCATGATGTCAAACAACAGTACT
Source organism: Vombatus ursinus (assembly GCF_900497805.2). NCBI lineage: Eukaryota > Metazoa > Chordata > Mammalia > Diprotodontia > Vombatidae > Vombatus > Vombatus ursinus. The sequence continues at coordinate 12,226,378 of NW_020940355.1, forward strand.
TTTATCTGTGGTGTTAACTGAAGCGTTTATCCATGAGCTGACTCAGAGAGGGTGGATTCTGAGTCCTGATCCAGATTCCCAGACTCTACCATATACAATTCTCTGCCAGAAGTGGGCTTGCTGAAGCATGTGTTGGTAATTGAAACAGATGATATCATGGAGAACTTATGTTCACTAGTGGGGGCCGCTTAAGTGAATGCTACTCTCACCTAGAAAAGAACATGAACTTTTATGTGTGTGTTGCTGACTCAGTAGCAGCACCCTAAGAGAATCCTGAAGGAGATGGAATCACATTAGTTTAAGGGAATATTGAGGTGATTAAAAAATACCCTTGTTAGGATTATAGGACTTAGTGCTGGGGGGAGGGGAGCCAGATGATAACATCTGGTCCCAAGAACATAGACTTTCAGAATTGGATGGGACCTCAGATGACATCTAATCTAACCTGTAGGTGACTAAGAATCATGTCTACAAAATGCTCTGAAGAGGTTATCAAAATTTTTATCGAAGACTTTCAATGAGGGGGGAACTCATTATTTCCCCAAGGGCAATCTAGCCTCAGAAGCTTACTAGCTGTATGACCCTGGACAAGTCACTTAACCCTATTTGCCTCAGTTTCCTCATCTGTAAAATGAACTGGAAAAGGAAGTGGCAAACTATTCCAGTATCTTTGCCAAGAAAACCCCAAATGGGGTCAGGAGGAATCAGTCTATGTGAATGGAGAGAAGGAGATGATCATAGTAAAAGCTAACGTTTATATGGTGCTTAATATGTGCCAGGCACTGTACTAAGTTTTTCATTTGATCCTCACAACATCCCTGTGAGATAAATAAGCTATTATTATCCCCATTTTACATATGAGGAAACTGAGACAAACAGAGGCTGAGTGACTTGCCCAGGGTCACAAAGCTAGTAAGTGTTTGAGGTCAAATTTGAACTCAGGTCTGTCCTGATTCCAGACTCACTGGAACCAATTGAAACCAACAAGATTTGGCAATTGATTAAATATGGAATGTGAAGAAAAGGGATGAGCCACAGGGGACTCAGAGACTGCAAATCTAGATGACTGGTAGGATGGTGTTGCCCCCCACAGAAATAGAAGTGTTTGAAGGAGGAATTGGTCTTGAGGAAAATATCATGACTTACACAGCAGCAGCATGGGGAGATGGATAGAGAACTGTTCTTGCTACCAGGATGGCCTGGGTTTAAGTTCCGTCTCACACAGATATTGGCAGTGTGACCCTGGGCAAGTCAGTGCCTCAGTGCTCTAGGCAAGTCTTTAAGGCTGCCAGCTGTGGACAAGGTGCCACTCTGCTTTAATACAGGAAGATTCCTCATCCAGTCGTTCCTATTCTAATCCCCTATCCTGTCAATTATTTGCTTCATCTGACTCCAAATCAGGATTCTTTCCATTGTCTTTCTTCTGTGAGTGCAAAGTTGTGATTTCTTAGTATTGGATGAGATTGAGCCTGTGATTTAATTGGTATAGGGAAATTCTGAGGAGGAAACTACATTTGTCAATACAGATCTCTCCAAAAAGATCTTGACACGCATTGGGCTGGAACTTCTCATGTGAAATTCAATAGAGATAAATGCAGTCTTATACCTGGGAATAATAAATCAACTTCCCAAGCATAAGATAGGGTAAGAGATGGATGGAAAGAAGTCAATAAGCATTTATTAAGTACCTACTATGTGCCAGGCACTGTATGAAGCACTTTATAGATAGTATTTCATTTGATCCTCACACAATTCTGAGAGGTAGGTGCTATGATTATCCCTGTATTACAGTTGAGGAAACTGAGTTAGTTAGATGTTAAGAGTCTTGCTTAGGATCATACAACTATTAAATGTCTGAGGCCAAATTTGAACTCAGGACTTCCTATCTCCAGGCCCAGAGCTCTATTCAATGTGTCAGCTAGCTTCATGGATAGACAACAGTTGTCCTGAAAAAATTGGGGGGGAGTGACTGCAAGATAATGCAATCTTGGACTCCATCAAGTGGGACACAATTTATAGTGCTAGGGAGAAGATCATCTCCCCGTACTTTGCCCTCTTCAGACCTCAGTGTTTGGCACCACAGTTTAAGCTGGACGTTGTCTAGAGGAAGGCAAGCAAGAATGTTCCTTGCCTAGAGTCCATGACATATAAGGTTGATGGAAGTAGGCTTGTTTAGCATAGAGAAAACCCTCGGCGAGGAGGAGAACATGATAATTCAAGTATTTGAATGCCTATCTTATGGAAGAAGGATGAGGCTTGTCTTGTTTGGACCCAGAGGGAGGAACCAGGTGGCAATATGTGGAAGTTACAAAGAAGCAAATTTAGGTTTCACATCAAGAAAAACCTTGTAACAATTAGGATTGTCCAAAATTTGGAATGTTAAGCCCCAAAAGGTGGTAGATTCCCTCTCCTTGGAGGTCTTTGAGCAAAACCTGGGCAATCATTTATCAGGTATGGTATAGTGGGAATTCCTTTGATTTATGAGTTGTCCTAGATGGCTGCTGAGGTCCCTTCTCAAATTCTGTTATTCTGTGAGATGCCTATGGGACATAAGGTTGGATATGTCCAGTAGGCCAATGGAGTGCTATTTTTTTTCCCATCCCAAATCTTCTTTTCTCCAGGATAAACAGATCTATCCTTCTTATTTTACATATGTGAAAATTGAGGTCCAATTCTTTGCAGTGGGGATTTGAGCAATGGTTCTCTGACTTTGAATCTCTTTCCACCATACTACAATGCCTTTCTCTCATTTTCTGGGTGGATCCAAGGTTCTGACTCTCTTCCCACACAGAATACCTGAGAGAAATGATTATTTCTCTTTTGTATTAATAACTAATCATAATGGAGCAAGATTTTTCTCCTTTTCTATTTCCTCATCCAGAAACCAACCAGCATGGGAAATCTTTCTCAGAGACTTACCCAGGAAAAGAAATTCTAAGTTTAGGCTAATGAGTGGAATCCTGCTCATTGTATTTACTCTGACAGGTTTGGGAAAATGTGGATTCTCCCTTTTGTCAGACAGGTGATATGGAAATTGCTAAGTCTCTTTGACCAAGACTTGGGTGATTCAAGTCACATACCTAATGACCCTCATTGGAATATAACCCATCTCTATTATACTACTCATTCTTTCATTAATTGTTAACCAATCAGAGTTGATTGCCACCCTCAGGAATATTTATTCTTCCAAGGGCATATAAAGTGTGAGCCCACCACCATGAGGGGTCTTTGGCTTTCAAGAGTGCCACTGACTTTTTTTTTATTAATAACCTGCTAACCCTATTAATAAAATGATTAAATTACCCAGAAATTATCTCTTAAACTTTTCAAACATCACATACCTCAGGTTTTCATGGAGCTGGTTGTATATGGTGAGCCTAGCTCTCCACTAAACCCTTGCTTTCTATATTTAAGGGTGCTAAGACATTTTCCCTGCATGTCTACTGATATTCTGAATTACTGGCTTTGAACTCTTAGCTCAGTTCTGCATCTTAAATTCTGGTAGTTGCCCACCTGCCTTCTCTTCCTTTCCGTTAATTAGTGAATCTGTGTGGCTGGTCAACAGTAAAACACATTTTATTCTGCAACTGTACTGTCTTTAATGAGAAATTCAGGGTGTAGAGTGGTCATTGTGTTCTTCTATTTAATTGGGTATATTTGAGGGAAAGGGGAAGAGACATTTAGATTGAAAAGCTCAGGTCATGATCCCCATCTCTCCACTACAAATTGCCCTGGAAATTAGTAATCAATTTTGAACAGCTCTTATTATAAGTCAGACTTTTAAATTGAATTTTTCTGGTTTGCTAATAAATGTGTGTCTGAGAAGCTTGTTAATGATTCAAGTTGCTAAACAGTTCCACACTGCTCTCCCCCTGTCCCCCATATACCTATTGATCTATCTTGAAAAAACACCACATTTGACTTCTGTTTATTTATAGAGCCATTACACCTTGTTACTACATCCTATGTTCTAGATCGTTAACAGGCTGACCAAGGTGATAGAAGTAAAACAGTATCCCATTACTCTTCAGAAATCATGGACTCAAAGAGGAAAGTGCCTCAAGAATTTTCAGAGGTCAGAATTTAACTGTAGTATTTTTAATCTTCCAAATGTATCCGTTTCTATTATTACCAAATACCTTTGCATTTCCTTTAAATTGGTTCGTTCCATTTGCCTTTCAACTTCAGTAACACCATGATTTGGCTGAGTTTGCTCATGAAGTCTCAGATGTTTCCTGTAACATCATGATTCACGTTGAAGAGAAACCTGTGCTGTCACATTTGCTTGGTTTTCAAGGCTTGTTGAGTCATGTGTGTTAACTGGGTGTGACACAGGGGTAGTTACATAAGCTCAATTTCTTTGGAAGTTCTCCATTTTGTATTACATATCTGAAAAAAGAGATTTTGGATGAAGCCAAGTAGTTGATTTTAAGGAGCTAAAGTACATTTCTTCTAGGCAAAGTCTCTTGGCAACTTTGATTGGAAGTTAGTTCTAAGACATAACAGGGCAGCTAGGTAGCACAGTGGATAGAGCACCAAGCCTGGAGTCAAGAAGACTGAGTTCAAATTCAGCCTTAGATACTACCTGTATGACCCTGTATTTGCCTTGGTTCCTTATCTGTAAAATGGGGACAACACTAAAGAAGGAAATGTCAAACCACTCCAGCATGTTTGTCAAGAAAACCCCACGGATAAAATTCTATGGCATCGGGTAGAGTCAGACACAACTGAACAACAACCAAGACATAAAGAATTGAAGGTATCATTTTAGGAAAGAAAATCAAAGAATTCCATGCCAACATCAGAACAAAGGTTTTTATTTTTGGTATTTCTTTTGTAAAAGTTAATCATAACTTTTACAGTATTTAGTAAAGGGTTAGAGACTAGGCAAGTATACCTGATGATAATGCAGGAATGGGATCATAAAATCATGGATTTAGAGTTGGAAAGGACCTCTGGTGGATGATCTATGTGTCAGGTTAAAGTATTTTCATTTTTGAAAATAATAGGAATATTGTTGAATTTGTTGTTTTTGAATTTCCTTGTTTTCCCTTGGGAAGACAGAGAGAGCAAGTGATTTAAAGTAATATGCACTGATAGCTAATATTCCACAATTCATTAAGGAGGCTCTCTGGTTGCCTCAGAGACCTATGGAGTGTACACCCAGGTTCTGATTAGTTTGAATAATGAATTCCATAAAGTGGTTGCATTATTCTAATTTGCACTGCAAATTTCCATTGGGCTGGAACCAATGACCATATTTTACATAATTATAACTTCAAATAGTGTGAATCCAAATACATACAATCACTTCATGGGATTCATTTAGCTCTAATTCAGGCCTAGTAATACAATTGGGGAGTGACCCTGGCCTTACTGAAGACTTCTGCATCATTCCCCTCCCCACACTTTATAATGAAGACATTTTGGTCCATTTACTGTTTCTCACACAGAACTCCATCTTCTACTTTGGTGCTGTTGTCTCCTATGACTGTCTCCCTTGCCTGGAATGTTTTCCTTCTTCATCTCTGCCTCTTGGAATCCTTGGCTTCCTTCAATACTCAGCTTCAGTGTTACCTTTTGCATGAGGTCTTTCTGGCATCCTCAACTCCCAGTGTCTAGTGCCATCCTCTTCCAGGTTACCTAGTAAGTACTTTTTATGTATTTTACAGAGACTATAGCTATTGTTACTATAGCTTTAAAAGCCAAATGGAATGCTGCAGAAAAATTAGTGTTGATGTGAAAGCTGAAAAATATCTTTCTATGAGGTAGATAGAATATGAGAGAGAGAGAAACCTTTTTACATTGCTATGAGATAAAATGTGGATGAATTGATAACTTGAGGGAAACTTAAGAGACTGTTTCCAGTCATGACTGGGAAGAAGCTGGAGAAGACACAGAGAAAGGAGATGGAGAGATCTTTTCTGATGAAGATGTTTTTACTGTTATCTTACAAATATTATTTTTGAGAAGAGACTTTGCTTAATATCTTGAGAGAAATTGAATGACAGAAGGCTGATTTTCACAGGTGAAGAGAAATCAACTGACATTACATTGAAAATTTGGGGTGGCACTATAATCTTTCACACAGTCAAAATGTTGCAAATGGTTATGCCTTTATGTTTGTTATTTATTGCACATATTAATGAATTATATGTTCAGCAGTTGTAATATTTATTTAATTATAAAAGGTTAAGCAATTTATTACATAGAAAAAATAAGTGTACTTTTGGGATAAGATTTCTTCACTTCATTAAACCTCATATGGGTAAGACCATAAATTATAATACCATAGATTTAGAATGGAAGTGACCTTGGAAGCCATTGAGTACAACTCCCTTATTTTACAAATAAAGAAATTAAGATTCAGGAAGGTTAAGTGATCTGCTCAGGGCCATGGAGCTAGTAAGTATCTATTGTCTTCCCATTACAGTATAAACTCCTTGAAGGCTGGGACTGTTGAATTTTTATTTTTGTATTACCAGAGTCTAGACTTAATAAATGATTGACTTTGACCTAGTGTACCCAGGTAGGTAAATACCAAACCTGGCTTGGCGGATGTTCTCAAATGGAAATGTCATTCTTGTTTGGAACCCATGAAGCTATCAACCATTTCCAGCTTAAGGGAATTGGGATGGGCTATGCTATTAGGCAAGAGGAAGTGTAGCTAGATAGATCACTTTAGGAATTGTATTCTGCAGTCTGGAATTAAGGACTTTTCTGTGTGGTACTAATAACCTTACCCTGTTGTATTACTTTTGAATGTGTATATTCTTTTTTTTCTTTTCTTTGGCTAGGCAATGGGGTTAAGTGACTTGACCATGGTCACACAGCTAGTGAGTGTTACGTGTCTGAGGTCGAATTTGAACTCAGGTCCTCCTGACTCCAGACCTGGTGCTCTATTCACTGCACCACCTAGTCGCCCCAAATGTGTATATTCTTTTGTTCATTTAGAAATAAATCCCTCAAACCCACTTCTGAGGTCTGACATGTACACCTGGGTTAAGAAGAGAAAGAGGAAAAAAATGCTGGAAGAAGAGAAAGAGGAAAAAAATACCAAAAGATACTGTTAATGGTTAAGTAAGGAGAGGTGAAAGAAAGGTTTTGTAGTAAAAAGCAGAGATGTGACTGAAATCCTTGTCTTCTGACACCAAATCCAATGCTCTGTTTAAAATGGCATGTGAAAGATGGAAGTCATGAGGCCTAACATAAAGACTTTCTGGACAGGTTCCAAGAGGAGGAGCCAATGTCTAAGTCAACTGACTGAAGTCAAAAGCCTGGGATCCTTCATGCCTTTCAGTTTAGTCACTCTACAATGTCAGGGGGTTGAGTGATGGAAGTGTGTGATACAGAGGAGAAAGGAAAGATTACCTTGGAATTGTTGAAGCAATGTAGAATTGAAATTCTTCCTTTGGAGGGTAGAACTTGACTGACTAGGGTAAAGGTTGGACTAGATCTAGGCTTCTTAGGTTCCTCAGATTTTGTAATTTAAGATAAGCTACTTCTCAGACACTGTGGCAAGCAATAGAGGCCCTTTGGTTTCTCTCAGAAGCAAGAACATCTGTTATTTGCCTTAGGGATAGAATGAGATGGAAATTGGACACCTCCACTACAAAGCATTAAAACACAAGGGAATCCTTATAGTCAAGCCAGCCCTTAGATTCAGCCCATCATTATTATTATTATTATTATTTTGCATTATTGGCTTTAATTTAAACATCTAGTATGGCTTTTTTTTTTCCATTTTACAAAATGTCTTTGGTTAAGACAATGAAGAGGAAATACATTTACACTTCTAAGCCACAAGGTTCAAGCTTAATAGTTATTCAACACAGTAGCAGCTTTGGGATTCAACAAAAAGGGGTACAGATAGTGTGTTTCAGGAAGAAATGTATTCACTTCAAATGAATGTCATAATGTCTTTCAAAAGACCAATGTACTCTTAGAAAATTCTTTTGTTATGCAAAAATGAAAAATCGTGGATTATTAAAGGTTCTCAGAATTCATCATGTAAATCAGTTAGAAAATGATATTCTGTAATTTGTTTGTTTGGAAGCTAACCGAGGACTATTTGGTATTTCTATAGCCTAGTTCTTTCTAACTATGAGTCTTCCAGAGGGTATGCATATGAGGGTAGGGGGACAATGTGAAGGAGGAAAATTTTTCTCCTTGTGCTCAATTAATAAAGAGAAATGGGGGAACCCTTCCACATGCCAGCCCATTAGATATTTTCCAATGAACTAACTTTGAAATAGTTTATTTGAAAATATACTTACTCATGATGTAAAATCTCTCTCTGTATTTGGTCTATGATTTGCAATTCTAAGTGGCACTGACTTAATTTTCATTAGTACCTTGTGCTTTGCACATAGTAATTGCTTAATAAATATTTGTTGAATGAATAAATTAGAGTATTTCTACAATATAGTGTAGCACTTGAAAAAATGAAAAAAAAGATACATCAAATTTCTATGTAGCCACCTAATTTACTGTTTTGGTTAACTTTTTCTTTGGCCTTAAACTGTTGATTATAGGTGATGTTTAAACTTATTATGAAGACAGTTAAATACTCCAGATGTGTTTTTTAAAAATTATATTTTTGGTGTTGTAGGCAGTCTATTAGATTAATACATAGGCAAGTGCCAGAGATGGGTCATAGATCCAGGACATGAAAGGTCCTTAGAGCTATGTCTAGAATAGAAGAAGAGGAGGAAATGGGGCTGGGGTGCATTTGGGAAATGGCAGACCATTGTCAATGATCCATAGGATCATCGAGTTGTAAATATAGAGGTGGGAAGGGGCCTCAGAGGTTGAATTCAAACTCTAAATTTTACAGATGAGGAAAGTGAAATTGTCACTTACTCAGGGTCACACAGATCATAAGTAGCTGAGTCAATATTTGAACCCAGGTACTCTGACACCAGATTTAATGCTCTTGCCACCGTATCAAAGGAAGATTTATAGGAGAAGCAGCTCGGCACAGTGAATAGAGTACTGGACTTAGAGTGAGGAAGTAGAATAAGGAAGAACATTTCCCATCCTGCCTCGGACACTTCCTAGCTGTGTGACCTTGGGGAAGTCACTTAACTTGTCTCAGTTTCAGTTTTCTCATTTGTAAAACAAAGATAATAAGTTATCCATATGTGAATGATGCATTTGTTCTACTTACCTTGTAGGGTTGATGATCAAATGAGGTAATATGTGTAAAACCTCGAAATGCAATTTAAATTCCCATTACCACTATTACCATGCTTTGCAAGCATTTTTGTTGTTGTTTAGTCATTTTTTTTTTATTCCTCATGATGTCATTTGGGGTTTTCTTGGCAAAAAAAACTTGAGATACTCATCTCAAGTGGCCCAGTGTTACAAAAGCACCACCCTTGAACACTGAAAGTCTCCTGGGGATACTCTCCTGGAATTTAAAGATTTCAGAAGAAGTAAAATTGCAGGTCACCCTTGTGGATGTGAATGGGCTGTAGCATATTGGCAACAGTGGTACACGAGACATACAAAAATTCTGTAACAAAAGTCGTCATCATGGAGAGTTATGTTGGTATTAAAAAAAGTGGGCCACTCATGTAGAAAGTTAATGAGAAGAGGAGGAGACCCTGGGTAGGAATTGCACTGGTCTCCAAAAAATGCTTTTGGTGTTACCCAAATCTGCATGAAGTTTTAAATAATTAAAGCTTAAAACTCCATGAAGACTGTAGTACAAGGATTAGATGAAGTCCTCTAGCACTTTGGGCAGGTCCTTTATAGAGGATATATTAAAATAAATGAATTAGAATCACACAGAAGGAAAAAAAATGTAGTCCTACCAAACCTATATTTTGCCAATAAGGAAACTGAGGCTCTAATAAGTTAAGTGACTTGTTTAAGGTCACAGAGTGAGCGGGAGTGCTCTTTTCACTGTCCTGTGTAAAGTCAAAGATATGTGTGGGTTGCGATCTCCATTAGAGGAGGCAGTATCCAGATCTAAGAGTTTTCAGCTCCATGGATGGATAATCTCTACATGGTGACAAAGCATTTTGATGAAAAGTTTAAAAAAATCAGTCATATGGATGTGTTTGTTCTACATGATGTTAAACATCTGAATATTTGTAAACATCTTCAATATTCCTCAGCTTTGAAACATCTGGATACTTGGTATAGAGCAAACATTCAGTTGATAGGAATGAATTTATTTCTTTTGGCATTTTGCCCTTGAAGATTCATCACAAATATCCATTGCCAGTTAAGTACTAGAGACAAATTTTCTTTATTTTTTATCTTCACTTCACCTTTTATTCCCACTACCTTCTTAACCCTCACCCCACACCATCACAGCCATTTATTTCAGTCAATCAACTACAAAAAACATAAGATTACCCAGAGATCTATATTCTTCCACCTGAATGGAACATTCCTACAACCACCACTAGCAGTCACAACTAATTCCTTAAACCCAAATCACTCTGGGTTTTATGGATTGGCCAACAAGAAGTCCCAGGCCAAGTCTCAGTTGGTCATCGTTTGGGCCCTGATTGACTCAGAGTGAATGTAAATAGCAATTGCTTCTGTTTGGCCAGAAACCCTGAGGGTCTTTCCCTCCCAGATTGATTTTTCTTTTCTGACTAGGTCAAATAGGTCATTCTCTGCCTCATTTCTTACCTAGCCTTACCTAAATTTTTGTATCTCCACTGAAGGGCAGAACCATGAACTCCAAAGCCACCATTTGGGGAGGGAGGGGCAGCATAGTCTTCTCTCCATTTCTCATCATCTGCACTGCTTTGGGACTTTTTGGACTTCATCATATTGGCAGGTGATGTGTCTCTCTTCCCTCCCTTTTATAGCTTCTTTTCACATATTGTCTTTCTCCATTAGAGGGTAAACTCCTTGAGGTCAGAAACTGTCTTTTTATTTGTATCCCCAGCACAGTGTCTAGCACATAGTAGGTGCTTAATAAATGTTTATTGACTATTGACTATGCACTACTCCAATTTTTAGGAAATACTTCCCTAATTTGAGCCAAAATCTGCCTCTGTATAACTTGAATCCTATACATTTATACATACCGTTATATAAGAAAGGGCTTACTTTCTTGGCAATCATTTTTTTTTGGAGACAATTGGGGTTAAGTGACTTGCCCAGGGTCACACAGCTAGTAAGTGACTGAGGCTAGATTTGAACTCAGTTCTTCCCGACTCCAGGACTGGTGCTGTATCCACTGTGCCACCTCACTGCCCCAGAGAGCTCACTTTCTTAAGGACCATGGTTAAACCCAAATAACTCTGGCTCTCATTGATTGGTCAATAATAGGTCCCAGCTCAAGCCTCCTGTGGTCATTGTTTAGGCTCTGATGGCTCAGAGTGACTGTAAATATAAATTGTTTCTGTTTTGCCCAGAAATCCTGAGGGTCTTCCCCTCCCAGATTGATTTTTTTTTTTGACTAGGTACCCATTCTTTGCCTCACTTCTTACCTAAGTTTAATCACTGAATGGGCATTGCCTCAGTCAAAAGGAGACCTGTGAAAGACCTCGGCTTAAAAAGGCCAAGGACCCCCACTGCATCCTGGGCCATCTCCAGTCATCCTGATCTATATCTTGCCACTGGACTCAGATGGCTCTGGAGGAGAAAGTGAGGCTGGTGACTTTGCCCAGCCCTTCCTCACTTAAATCCGATTCACTTGCATGTCATGGCATCACCTCCCTGATGTCATGGTCCTCTTAGAGAAGGAAAAACAAACAACAACAGCAATACCTTTTTTCAGGAAAGAGAGGGATGATGTTCAAAACAAAGTAAAATGTGTTTCTGTTCCCTTGAGTAAGGCAGCATTGCTTGATGGGTGAAAATGTGCTGAGCTAATTGTCACATTTTTCAAGTACTCATTTGAAAATGCACGAACAACAATATTAGGAAGACTTAGCATAATTGACCATATCAATAACAAAATTAACAGAAATCGTATGATTATCTCAATAAAAGCAGAAAAAGCTTTTGACAAAATATTACACCAATTCTTATTAAAAACACTGGAGAGCAATAGGAATCAATGGAGTTTTCCATAAAATGATAAGTAGTATCTATCTAAAACTACCAGCAAACATTATATGTAATGGGGATAAGCTAGAAGCATTTCCAACAAGATCAGAGGTGAAACAAGGATGTCCATTATCACAATTGTTATTCAATACTGTACTAGAAGTGTTAGCTTTAGCTATAAGAGAAGAAAAAGAAATTGAAGGAATTAGAATAGGCAATGAGGAAACAAAAATGATCACTCTGCAGATGATATGATGGTATACTTAGAGAATCTTAAAAAAATCAACTAAAAAACTACTTGAAATAATTAACAACTTTAGCAAAGTTGCAGGATATAAAATAAACCCACATAAATCATTGGCATTTCTATGTAGTACAAATTTCTATATATAACAAAGCCCAACAGCAAGAGATAGAGAAATTCCATTTAAAGTAACTGTAAACAATATAAAATATTTGGGAGTCTGCCTGCTAAGACAAACCCAGGAACTATATGAACACAATTACAAAACACTTTTCACACAAATAAAATCAGATCTATATAATTGGAAAAATATCAGTTGCTCATGGGTAGGTCTAGCTAATATAATAAAAATGACATTTCTACCTAAATTAATTTACTTATTCAGTGTCATACCAAACTATCAAAAAAAATTTTTTATAGATCTAGAAAAAATAACAAAATTCAGCTGGAAGAACAAAAGGTCCAGAATATCAAGGGGATTAGTGAAAAGAAATGCAAGGGAAGGTGGCCGAGCTGTACCAAATCTAAAACTGTATTATAAAGTAGCAATTATCAAAACTACTTGGTACCAGCTAAGAAATAGAGTGGTAGATCAATGGAATAGGTTAGGTACACAAGAAACAGTAGTCAATGACTATAGTAATCTACTGTTTGATAAACCCAAAGACTCCAACTCCTGAGATAAGAACTCACTATTTGACAAAAACTGCTGGGAAAACTGGAAAACAGTATGGCAAAAACTAGGTATAGACCAACATTGTACACCATATACCAAAATAAAGTCAAAATGGGTACACGATTTAGACATAAAGGCTGAAATTACAAGTAATTAGAAGAGCAAGGAATAGTTTACCTTTCAGATCTATGGAGAAGGAAAGAATTTATGACCAAACAAGAGATAGAGAACATCATGAAATACAAAATGGATAATTTTGATTACATTAAATTAAAAAACTTTTGCACAAATAAAGCCAATGCAACCAATATTAGAAGCGAAGCAAAAAGTTGGGAAACAGTTTTTTACAGCCAGTGTCTCTGATAAAGGCCTCATTTCTAAAATATATAGAAAACTGAGTCAAATCTATAAGAATACAAGTCATTCCGCAATTGATAAATGGTTGAATGATAGTTCGACAGTTTTCAGAGGAAGAAATTAAAGCTATAGTCATATGAAAAAATGTTCTAAATCATTATTGATTAGAGAAATGCAAATTAAAATTCTGAGGTACCACATCACACCTATCAGATTGCCTGACATAACAAAACAGGAAAATGATAAATGTTGGAGAAGATGTAGGAAAATTGGAACATTAATGCGTTTTTGGTGGAGTTGTGAACTGATCTAACTGTTCTGGAGAACAACTCTGAACTATGCCCAAAGGGCTATAAAAATGTGCATAACCTTTGACCTAGCAACAGCACTTCTAGGGCTGCATCCCAAAGAGATCATAAAAAAGGGAAAAGGATCCACGTGAACAAAAATATCTATAGCAGCTCTTTTTGTGGTGGCCAAGAATTGGAAAATTGAGAGGATGCCCATCATTTGGGGAATGGCTGAACAAGTTGTGGTATATGAATGTAATGGAATCCTATTGTTCCATAAGAAATGATGAGCAGGCAGACTTCAGAAAAACCTGGAAAGACTTACATGAACTGATGCTGAGTGAAGTGAGCAGAACCAGGAGGACACTGTACACAGTAACAACAACATTGTGTGATAACTGACTTTGTTAGACTTAGCTCTTCTGAGCAATGCAATGATCTAAGACAATTCCAAAAGACTCATGATGGAAAATGTTATCCACATTCAGAGAGAGAGCTATGGAGTCTGAATGCATACTATTTTCTCTTTTTGTTGTTGTTTTTACTTTCTTATGCTTTTTCCTTTTTGTTCTGATTCTTCTTTCACAACATGACTGACGTGGAAATAAGTTTAATATGATCATATATATATACCCTATGCCAGATTACTTGCCATCCTGGGGAGGGGGGAAAAATTTAGAACTCAAAGTCTTATAAAAGCAGATGTTGAAAACTGAAAATAAATAAGTAAATGAATTTAATTTAAAAAATACAAAAACAAGACAAAAGTAAATAGCTAATTGTAGTGTAATGGTAAAAAGATTTTTAAAGTCTACCAATGAAAACATTTAGGAACATGTTACAGCATGAAAAATTACTAGAAATGTTTAGTATAGGCCTAGGATTTTCAGTAGCTATAAAAATTCCTCCACTTTGCAAATATGCAATTCAGGAAGGAATTAAATGCTTCACATTCTACAAATGTTAAGACCTATAAGGAGTCTAGGTATTTTTGGAATAGTCAAATCAAAATGCCCAAAGCAAGGTCCTTCTTAATTTGGTTCTAATAAATACAAGTGAGTATTTCTCATAGTTTTCTAATCAATTATAAAATGGCATTTTGACTAATAATTAGATGTAGCTGGCAAAATTGTAAACTGCTTCTCTGTGGATATTTCATAAATGTTAAGTTTTATTTTCTAATCCCAAGGACAGAATACCTAGGCCTATACCTATATTTATATAGGTCTCTAAAGCTATATAGTCACACATACACATATATTTTAAAGCTATAACTTAATTAAAACATACATATAGAGTATGTAGATATATGTATTTTAAAGTACATATATCTACATATTTTCTCTATTTAAATCCTATTATTCTACTGTTGTGACATGGAGGTCTTGGATTTAAAAAAAAAATTGATATCTTTTGTTTCTGCACCACCATCACTTCCAAATGCATTTTTCCCCCTTACAAGGAACCATCCCTTACAACAAAGAATGAGAAAGACAGAGATAGCAAGAGAGAGATAGAGACAGAGAGAGAGAGAGACAGAGACAGACAGACACACACACACAGAAAGAGAGAGAGAGAAAGAGAGAGAGAAGGTCAGCAAAACCATTTAATGCATTAGCCAAGTATTATAGTACATGAAATATTCCTCACTCATAGTCCCCAACATCTGCAAAAAAGGGAGAGAAGTGCATATTCTTGTGGAAGAGATGGGCTAATCCAAGGTTACAGATAGGGTCTTGTGTAGGAAGAGCTGTAAGCAGGCCAGTTTGGCCATAGGGGAGAATGCAAGAAGGGAAATAATATGTAATCAGCTAGCAAAGATATCTTGAAGAGAGATAATGAAGGATTTTAAATGCCAAACAGAGAAGTTTGTATTTTATTCTTTTTTTTTTTCTGCTTTTTGATGAGGCAATCTGGGTTAAATGACTTGCCCAGGGTTACATAGCTAGTAAGTCTCAAGTGTCTGACGCCAGATTTGAAGTCAGGTCCTCCTGACTCCAAGGCTGGAGCTCTATCCACTGTGCCACCTAGCTGTCCCCATTTGTATTTTATTCTAATAGTAGCAGGGAACCATGGAAGCTTCTTGAGCTAAGGACGGAGCCAAATGCCTGCTCTCTAGATAAGTGGCCTATTATTGTACTTATTTGTAAGAAGGAATACTCAGTGCAACAGTATTGATTATTGATTAGATGCACATGTGCATATTAGTATGTAGGTATGGTTTTGTACTATTTTTTATGTGTAGCATTCATAGTCTTGTGTGATGAGAATTATGTTGCCTTCTCACTTAAGCTTCCATTGTTTGTCAGAACGTTGCTTTCTATTGTTAATCAAATCAATTCTATTATTGCTTCTGAAAAGGGAATGACAACTGAGACTTTTGACTCTACTCACACACTGCATGACTCCACATTCCCTTCTCTGGCCACGGCTTCTCTCCATGTGTTGTATTCTACACTAAGTATATACTGTACACTATATATACATATACATATATACATACACACACACACACACACACACACACACACACACACACACATCATATACTAAGCAACTTCAGGGTAGAGACCAGAGATGTGCTGGCAAATGTTGAACATCTGGTCATCTGAGAAAAAAAAATACAGAGGACATACTTTTAAGTTTAATCTACATCCTCATCATTTTCTGCATCACTTTATAAAATACAATCAACAGAACAATAACTCAAGCCCTGGTTTGCTAATGTGTTAGTCAGTGTTTGCTAATTTTTGCAGTCTAAGTGCTCACACTGAAAACTGAATAGTCAGCTCTCTCAGCCTGTTGGAGCTGGCTCCAGCATACCTCTGGTAGAATCTGGGTTTTGTAGTTGTAACCCCAGTGCCTGACACAGCATCTGGCACATAGTAGTTGTTTAATACATGCTTTTCATTCATT
The DNA here is from genome assembly GCF_900497805.2 of Vombatus ursinus. Lineage (NCBI taxonomy): Eukaryota > Metazoa > Chordata > Mammalia > Diprotodontia > Vombatidae > Vombatus > Vombatus ursinus. Next base: position 12,242,882 of record NW_020940355.1, read on the forward strand.
GATTGAATATTTGTAAACATCCTCAATATTCCTCAGCTTTAAAACATTTGGATTCTTTCTATAGAGCAAACGTTCAGTTTATGGGAAAGAATTTATTTCTTTTGGCATTTCACCCTTGAAGATACATCACAAGTCTCCATCGCTACTTAAGTGCTAATGACAAGCTTTATTTTTTATCTTTATCTCACATTTTATTCCCTCTGCCTGCTCAACTTCACCGCCCACTGTAACAACTTAAAAAAAAGAATAAACATCAGTCACAGGTAAACTGCTCCTGGTGGCCATTTGGTTTAATGACTATTACTATTTCAACTATAAAACAAAATTATCAACATAATCCTTACCAGAAGAACTGATCATGATTAATGTCTCAACTAGATAGGTATCTGACAACCTTCTACTAAGCTTCTTGCTTGCTAAGAGCCAGAGTACAGGAGATACCCTATTTTTATTCATACCCATTTTATTATCCAGATCTACAGCTACCTTTTCATAATTAGTCACTAGATATATCCCTTACATCATGGTCAAGAAGTGTATGTTTTAAAAAGTGGTTCTTAACCTAGGATAATGTCCTATTTCTATATTTGAAGGCCACCACTGCCAACCCTCAGACTTTTTTGTCACGTATACTTTCATCAATCAATAAACATTTATTAAGCACCTGCTATATGCAGGCACTATGCTAATTTTCATCACTTAATTGACCACTTCACCATTTAGCTTCTGCCCATTCTTTGGAAGGTTGCTTGAAAGCATCTGCCATCCTAACTCACTTGGTGCAATAGACAGGATTGTAGTTCAGCATCACTTACTCCCTCTGCATTGGTTAAGTCAATCAACCAACGAATATTAATCAAATTCCTACTGCTATGTTAAAGTAAAACTCCTAGTGCTTAAAACTTCTTTTCAATACTCAGATAATTTAATTATCTGGGAGTTTATAACCAAATCACCAACTTTATCTGAAAATAGTAGAAAGAAGGTTGCTAAAAAACAAAAACAAAACCCTAAAACATTGTGGATTGGGGAAAAACCATGTTTCAAACTTGTTTTCAATATTATTTTAAAATGACAAATATGAAGTGGAAGTAGGATTGTCGATCAATATATGCCAAAATGCAATAAATGTAATAAATGACTGTTTAAAATTTCTTTAGCATGCTCAGCAGTACCCTTGGAAGTGCTATATGGGAATGAAACTCCTTGAGAAAGTACATAGGAACTGCTCTTCTCAGAACTTCATTGTGATGAAAATACCAGGAAATGTTTTTCATTCTGACATATTTATACTTGAGTTTACTTTATAATATACTTTGAAGCAGCATAAGCTAGGGGAAAGGATATTGGCCTAGGAATTGAGTCCCAGACGCTGGTCTATATCATTGATTTTTCTATCATTGACCTTGGTAAAGTCACTTACCTTCTTTCAACTTCTCTGACAGCCAAATGGAGATAAAGTCTATTTAACAAGGCTGGGTTTTGAGGTCTGCTTTTGTATGAGTCCTTTAATTATATCAGACTTAGGATCCCCTGTGAAAAATCTTCTAACAATGAAGATTTAGGGTCATTATGAAGTTCAAATGCAGGATTTTATAAAAATTTTGAAAAAGTTTAAATGCAAAGTATTTTTGTTTGTAGAGCTTTATAAGCATGGAGGTGCCTTATCCCAATTCTCACTCATACTGACAAGCAAGGTCCTCAAGAGAAACGCTAGTTACATCTCTCCCCGAGGATTCTAGAGGTATTCCTGAGGAGTTTAGAGCATGTCTTTCAGTTGTTATTGACTGGTCTCCTGTTCTGGTGTGTACTTCACAGTATCAATTACTAGTTACAGTTAGTATCTTCCCTATTTCATTGATTGACCCTAGTATTATTTAATCAGTTAATGCCAATTAGCTTTTTCAAAGGACTATTTACTGAAAGGATATATCAAAAATAGATTGCACCAATACCAGGGGCAACCCCTCCTATACCCCTATACTATCTTGAGCCCCGGAGAGAGTAGGCTCAAACAAAGTGGTTGCCACAAAGCATTCCCCCAGCCAATTCTCACTTCTGAAAGTGGCATAGTTACTGGTCAAATCACTGAGTTGCTAGAGGACACAGCATTTGACCTGACTGGGCCTGGATCTTGCAGGTTGCTCATTCCTGAGGGTTATGCTGGTGTCCTTCTAGACGCAGTTGCCAGCAAACTCTGGTGTAGACTCCAGCTTCTAATCCTCTGGCAGCTCTCCCTTTTGACTTTTCAAAGCTTATAAGGTTACAACCATCTCTAATACTATACCTAAGAGCATAAAAGAGCAGATATGAGGCAGAAAAACAGCTAGGCCATACATTCATGGGCCACATGTTGGCCTGTACAGGGAGGGCCTAAGACCCTCCCCACTCAGAGGCTTAGAGCATGTCTTCCTTTGATCACCAGCGGGAAGGAGAGAACTGGACATGACTGTTTATTGCTTTATTGTAAGCACGTGAAGTTTGGGCCCAGCAGCCCCTCTCAGCAACACAGTGAACAGATGGAAAATAGTCTCTGCATGTTCCACGGTCCACTCAGGCAGAGAAAGCCAAACGTGCTGGTAAGGCCTGGGCTCTCATTAGCCATTTCCCTGTTACATTGCCCAGGAATTGGGTAGCTATGACCCAGAGGCCAAAATCTGGTTGCTGCCTCTTTTTGTATAGCCACCCAGCTAGGAATGACTTTTACATCTTAAAATACAATAAAACTTTATTTTAAAAATGTAAAAAAAGCCATTCTTAGTTCTCTAGTACAAAAGCAAGCAGTTGGCAGGATTTGGCACCACAGTTAGCCAACCCTTGATTTTGACAGCTGGCCTGGTAGATGGAGGGAACAGGACGGAAGGTAACAAGCATTTATTAGTGCCTACTATGTGCCAGGCACTGTTGTTGTTGTTCAGTCATTTATTTGTGTCCAACTCATTGTGACCCTGTATGGAGTTTTCTTGGCAAAGATACTGGAGTGGTTTGCCATTTTTTTCTCTAGCTCATTTTACAGATGAGGAAACTGAGGCCAAGAGGGTTAAGTGACTTGCCCAGGGTCATATACCTAGTAAGTGTCTGAGGCAGGATTTGAATTCAGGTCTTTCTGACTCCAAGGCCAGAGGTCTATCCACTGCATCACCTACCTGCCCAATTAGAGCGGTTCAAATAATAATAGTAATAATAGATAACATTTATATAGCCCTTAATGTGCACTTGCTCTTGGCATGTGAGCAGCCCATCTTCTTTTCTGATTATTTGTTTCTTTGATGACATTATTATTGTTTTTCAGTCATTTATTTATGTCCAACTCTTTGTGACCTTGTATGGAGTTTTCTTGGCAAAGATACTGGTTTGTCATTCTCCAGTATATTAAGGCAAACAGAGGTGCCTAGGATCACACAGCTAGTAAATATCTGAGGCTAGATTTGAACTCAGATCTTCCTGACTCCAGGCCCAGTGCTCTATCTGCTGAGCCATCCAGCTGCCTCCTGTTCTTTACTCTAGTTGCTCTTAATTCCTTATTGATTAAGTGCTCACATCCACCACGGGCCTCTCTATTACAATTTTAATTTTTCAAAGACTGTAGCAATCTATGTATAGGCATATGCCATCATCAGTATCTAGATAGACATTACTGTGCTATAAAATATGATTTGTTTGAAAAAAAATTATGTTGCTGTCACTGAGAATGACTAAATTTTTTGCACGACTAGTGATCATTTCCACTAGAGATTATTTCCATCAGTAATCAAAGATTTCCACAGTGCAAGGTTTTTGTGTAGTGCACATGCATTAGCACAGTATACAGCTTAGCATAGTGCCCAACACATGAGAAGTGCTTAATAAATGCTTGTTCACTAACTGACTAACTAACACGGTACACTTTTCAGTAATTACTCTTTGTAGAACCTGTCCCTGTTTGCCCTGTTTCCAGTTACAATATGCCATCTTGGTCTGTGGGCTATGTTTCATGGCATGACTCCAGGTTTAACTTTATGATCCTGTGATATGGGTCCACAGCATTTTGTTAATAGTTACCTTGTTGTTCTGTTTAGCAATTTGCTCTACAGAACTTGTAGAGATCCTACTGTCTATTATTTTATAAACAGATTCAACCTCAGGTCAATGTTTACCAGAGTTGATTATCCTTTGAGATATTATAGTTAGGGTAGAATACATTTTCCTTTGGAAGGCTCTAACTTTATAAGGTTAAAAAAAACCCCAATGAATTTAAATAATTTAGCATAAACTCATCATTTTACAAATAAGGAAACCAAATCCCAGGGAGTAAAATGACTTGCCCAAGGTAACAGCGTAGCTACCTAATAACAAGGCAAGGATTTGAACCTGTCTTTTGACAGTACACATATTCTACACATGTTGTTCCTTCCTATCAATGTGTCTTAAACCTGATGAGTAAGGAAATATTTTGACATAGGACATATTCATCATTATTTCCTCCACTGAGATTGACTTCATCCTGAGATATCACCCTATCTAGATTGCAGCAAAACTCAGTATAATCTTATTGGGGGAAAACAGCCATAATTTGATTCCATATTTAACCAGTTCAACTTTACATTGTCTTTTACTTTTGATTCTCTTGTTCCGTTATCCTCAAACCCCAGTCCATGATTACTTCCATCACCTGCCTTCTTGTCTTCTATAGTACTTGCATGGAACTGAATGCTGATGAAGGAAGTCATACAATTTTGCTGTCCAGGACCAGACCAACTTACGTTATATAATTTCATCCATGCTGTCACTGCTAATTCTGACTGACCCTCTATCCCACTCTCCACACCTTCTCTCCTTTCGTCATCTGTTTAGTAGAGTACCTAGCAAAATACTTTGTCAAAAATACTGAAACCATTTGTTGCAAGCTCTCTTCTTTCTAATTCTATGATTTAGATTATGTCAATATCATCTCTCACTTTGCTCTGGTCTCTGATGTTGGTGGACTTTTTTTTTTTTTTTTGTGAGGCAAACGGGGTTAAGTGACTTGCCCAAGGTCACACAGCTAGTACGTGTCAAATGTTTTGGTCTGAGGCTGGATTTGAACTCAGGTCCTCCTGACTTCGGGGCTGGTGCTCTATCCACTGAGCCACCTAGCTGCTCCTGGACTTTCTCCTTGATAACATCATCCCCTTTGCTATACCTTCGATCCCATCCCCTCCTGTTTCTTCTGGGAATGGGGCCTTTTGATCATTCTACCCCCTTTCTAATGTTCAATCTTTCCTCATCCATTGTATCTTCCTCTTCTATCTAAAAATATGCTCAAATATCCCCATTGTGAAAAAAAACAACAAAAAATCTTCACTTGATCCAGCGTCCCCTAACTTAATCACTCTAAATCTTTCTTTACTTTAATAATCAAACTCCATTGTTTTCACTTCCTCACCTTCCACTCATCTCTCAGCCTTTTGCATTCTGTCTTCCAATCTCATTACTCAACTGAAGCTTCTCTCCAAGGGTTACCAATGATCCATTAATTGCTAAAGCTGATGACTTTCTCGGTTCTCGTCTTTCCTGACTTCTCTTGCAGCACTTGGCACTGTTTACCTCCTTTTTTTTTTTTTTTTTAATAAACTCTCTCCTCTCTGGATTTTCATCACTTCCTACATAACTGACCAATTCTTCTCAATTTCCTTTACAAGTTTATCATCCATATGCTGCTCCCTAACAGTTGATTTGACATTGGGATGAAGAGAAATGACAAAGGAATTACCTGTGTCAGGGGTGTGGTTATTTTTTTATGTGTACACCTTTCTATTAGTGTACTTTATGGGTATGTCCACTCTTTCCATAGATGCTACATGTAGTTGTGTGAGATTATGCCTTTAATTTATGGGGAGTGGAATACATTGCTTGTATTGATTTAATGATGTCATCTCAGTAAATGCCTCTTCTTATCGACTTGTGATTACTCTTTGACTTTTAAAGGAAAATGCCATAGTAGGACTAGTTTTAGGGTATGGACCCACAAAATAACTTGAACCTGAGGATAGTCACTCCCTGAGGACTTAACTTTCAAGTATGAGTAGAGAGGCATTCCAAAAGAGGTCCTACAAAGACAAAAGTTAGAGACCCTTTCCTCAAGGAGTGGATATTCTAACAGGGGAGACAAGAGAGATACAAGGTACCTTTGGTGGGGGAGGGTATTGGTAGCTGAGAGGATAGGGAAACACCTCATGCAGAAGGTGGTGCTTGATCTGAATCCTGAAGGAAACTGAAGAATCCAAGAAGCAGAGGTGAAGAGTGAGTGCGTTCCAGACATGGGCTACTGCCAATGCAAAGGCACAGTGATGAGAGATGGACAATTTGGCTGGATTGCAGTGAGTGTAGAGGAGAGTAATGTGTAATAAAGCTGGAAAGACTTGGATAAGCCCAGGTTTGAAGAGCTTTAAATGCCAGAGGCATTGTTCCTAGAGGTAAAATAGGGAGTGAGGTAATGGAGTTTACTGAGTAGGAAGTGATGTGGTCAATCACAAACTTTAGGAAAATCATTTTAATAACTGTGTTGAAGATGCATTGAAATGAGGAGATACTTGAGTCAGGAAGACCAATTAGAAGACTATTTCAATAGTACAAGTGAGACATAATAGGGCAGTGGTTATCTCAGTGACTTAGCATTTTATAGTTCTTCAAGGTTTTCCAAAATGCTTTATAAATATTATCTCTTTTTATCCTCACAACAACCCTAGGTGCTATTATTAACCCCATGTTATAGATGAGGAAGCTGAGGCTCAGAGAAGTTAGGTGACTTGGGTCACACAGTCAAAATTCCAACTTAGGTCTTCCAGACCAGGACTTCTTAAACTTTTTCCACTTGTGACCCCTTTTCTCCTGAGGAATTTTTACATGACCCTGGGTATATAGGTATATAAAACAGATATATAAATCAAACCTTTACTGATAATAAATCATAAAGAAATTTATTTTAAAATAATTCTTTGGCATGCATATACTTTTACCATTTATTAAAGACAAAAGCAAATTTGCATACTAATGAGATGAATATGTTTCTTTCTTTTTTTTTTACATAATAGATTTGCAGTTTCATATTCATCCATCTTTATTTTTCCCTATTCTGATATGTTATGGAAATGCTTGTTTTATTTTTTAAGTTCAGAATAAAATATAAAATTTTAAAATCTATATAAAATAAACATATTTGTCAGACATTTTGTTTGAGTAAAGACAAATAAGGCCTGCCTCAAGCAAAACCATGAAGTCTTAACTTTCAAAGTCTCTAGTCTTTACCTCTTATTCTTTTTATCTACAGTTGTTCAGTTGTGACCAATTCTTCATGACCCCATTTGGGGTTTTCTTTTTTTGTTTGTTTGTTTGTTTCTTTTTACATAAAGAATTAAATCTTGGCAGAATATTTGATACTGCAGGATGGAGAGCATCTTCAACATTTTTCAGAGCTGACTGATATTTTGCTTTTATAATCATCAATGCTGAGAATGCTGCTTTGCATAAATACATAGCACAAAATGGCAGAAGTATGTTTAGGGCCATGATTGGAAATTCTGTCCTAATCCCAAGCCAAAATTCATTTAACAATTTTTTAAGAAACTTAAGTATTAAACCTGTGCTGCTTGATAACTTGGCAAATTCTTCTTGAACTTATAATGTCAGATGACTGTCATTTTTTATTTCAATTGAGTATGGTTTATGAACCCAACTTAGTTTTTTAGAATCAAAATTTGAAGGGAAGTATTTCTGAAACTGTGTCTCCAGGTACTTCAGATGATCAATTATAACTCTTACAATTAAATCTTTAGGGAGATTATCTTCAATTATAAAATCAACTGTAGCTGTAAACATTTCTAAAGAACCATTTTCAACCTTATTCTTCCTTATGTTAACTTTTTTAGTAAACCTTTCCATTTTATCTTTTAACATAAATGTTACAATTTTTTCCTTGAAGTGACATGTTTAAATCATTGAGTTTTTCAAAAGTATCTGACAAATAACACAGTTTTGAAAGCCATAAGTCATTATGAAAAAATTAACAAAATTGGATTTCTGCTCAGTCAAAAATATAACCACTTGACCAACATCTTATACCATATACTAAAATAAAGTCAAAATGGATACATGATTTAGATATAAAGGCTGATACTATCAGCAAACCGGGAGAGCAAGGAATAGTTTACCTGTCAGGTCTATGGAGAACAGAAGAATTTATGACCAAACAAAAGAAAGAGAACATGATGAAATGCAAAATGGATAATTTTGATTATATTAAATCAAACTTATTTTGCACAAACAAAGCCAATGCAACCAAGATTAGGATGGAAGCAGAAAACTGGGAAAGAATTTTTACAACCAGTGTCTCTGATAAGGGCCTCATTTCTTTTTTTTTTATATTTTTTTTTAGTGAGGCAATTGGGGTTAAGTGACTTGTCTAAGGTCACACAGCTAGTATGTGTCAAGTGTTTGGTCTGAGGCCAGATTTGAACTCAGGTCCTCCTGACTTCAGGGCCGGTGCTCTATACACTGCGTCACCTAGCTGCTCCTATCATTTCTAAAATATATAGAAAACTGAGTCAAATTTATAAGAATATAAGTCATTCCCCAATTGATAAATGGTCAAAGGATATGAACAGGCAGTTTTCATAGGAAGAAATTAAAGCTATCTATAGTCATATGAAAAAATACTCTAAATCACTATTGATTAGAGATATGCAAATCAAAACAACTCTGAGGTACCACATCACACCTATTGGCCAACATGACAAAACAGGAGAATGACAAATGTTAGAGAAGATGTGGGAAAATTGGAACACTAATGCATTGTGAGTGGAGTTGTGAACTGATCCAACCATTCTGGAGAACAATTTGGAAGTATGCCCAAAGGGCTATAAAAATGTGCATACCCTTTGACCCAGCAATAGCACTTCTAGGGCTGTACCCCAAAGAAATCATACAAATGGGAAAGGGACCCACATGTACAAAAATATTTATAGCAGCTCTTTTTGTGGTGGCAAAGAATTGGAAATTGAGAGGTTGCCCATCAATTGGGGAATAACTGAACAAGTTGTGGTATATGAATGTAATGGAATACTATTGTGCTATAGGACTTCAGAAAAACCTGGAAAGATTTGTATGGACTGATGCTGAGTGAAGTGAGCAGAACCAGAAGAACGTTATACACAGTTACAGCCACGTTGTGCGATGACTAACGTTGATAGACTTAGCCCTTCTCAGTAATGCAGGGATCTAAAACATCTCCAAAGGCCTCATGATGGAAAATACTATCCACATCCAAAGAAAGAACTATGGAGTTTGAATGCAGATCAAAGCATACTATTTGCTATTTTTGTTTCTTCTGATGTGTTTTGTTTCCTCTTTCTGGTGGTTCCTCATATTGGTTCTAATTCTTACTTACAACATCACTAATGTGAAAATATGTTTAATAGTAATGTATATGTATAGCCTATATCCAATTATGCATCATCTTGGGGAGGGAGGTGGGGAGGGAGGGGGAGAAAAATTTAAAGCTCAAAAGCTTATGGAAGTGATTGTTGATAAATCAAAATAATAAAAAAAAAAGAAATGATGAGCAAGTGGACTTCAGAAAAAACCTGGAAAGATTTGTATGGACTGATGCTGAGTAAGTGAGCAGAACCAGGAGAACATTGTACATAGTAACAGCCACATTGTGCAATGACTAACTTTGATAGACTTAGCCTTTCTCAGCAATGCAAGAATCTAAGACAACTCCATAAGACTCATGATGGAAAATGCTATCCACATCCAGAGAAAGAACTATGGAGTCTGAATGCAGATTGAAGCATACTATTTGCTCTTTTTTTTTTCTTCTGTTTTATTTTGTTTCTTCTTTCTGGTAGTTCCTCCTATTTATTCTAATTCATCTTTACAACATGTGAAAATATATTTAACAGGAATGTATATGTAGAGCCTATATCAGATTGCATGCCATTTTGGGGAGGGAGGAAAGACAGTAGGGGAAAAAATTTAAAACTCAAAAGCTTATGAAAGTGAATGTTAAAAACCAAAAATAAATAAATTAATTACAAATATAACAACTTTATCTTTCAATTTCAACAATCTGTTTAAACTTTGCCCTCTTGAGAGCCACCTCACCTGTGTATGTAGTAATAAGTTTTTGTAATTGGAGTCATGTCTTTCCAAAGGTTTGAAAACAAACATCTGTTAAGGGCATGGCTACTAATGAAGTTAATGGTTTTGATAGTATCTCGAAGCACAACATCTAACTGATAGTATTTTTTTTTGGCTACGAGTGCCTCCTGATGGATCATATAGTGAGTAAAAGTTCACTGCTACCAGCTTTAACTTTTGCTACAAATTCAACATTCTCACCCATCATTGCTCCAACACTTTCTGTAGACTCCAATGTAATTTTTCCACTGTAAACCTTCTTTGGTGAAAAATTCATCGACCTGAAGATCTATACCTTCATCTCTTGTATGTCCTTCCAAAGGGTGACAAAACAATAATTCCTCATGCATGCTTCCTTCATAAATATATCTTACATAAAATAACAACTGTGCTATGTTAGGAATTATCAGTTGTTTTATCTAACCGAATTGCAAACTTTGGGCTACCTTAAGCTGCTGGAATAGGTCATTACTAATTTCAGAAATTCTTTTGGAAACAGTATCATTTGATAAAGGAATTTTATGAATTTCATCACCATACTTTTTTTTTCCCAAGAACTATTTCTGACATTTTAATAGCAGCAGGTAACATAAGATCTTCTCCTATCACATAGGGCTTTTTAGTTTTTGCAATTAAATAAGAAGTTTCATAAGATGCAAGTCAATACTTTTCATTGACAGTAACAAATTTCTCAAAACATCATTTTTCTTTATTTGAAGATTTTAAAAACTGTTCAAAATATTCCTTTAGTTTATTGCAGTATGCTGCATGCTTGGTATTAAGATGTTGTTTTTGTTTGGCTGGTTTCATGCTCTCTGTAGCCAAGACATCATTACAAATTAAGCAAAGAGGTTTTTCCACACTATCATTGTTATTAGAAGTAAATCCATATTGTAAAAATGATTCAACATATTTTCTTTTTCTTGTCAATTTAGGTGTATTACAACCTGGTAGGGAAGACTGCTGCATTATCCTCAGTATTTTTACTTCGTCCATCTAAATTTAGCCACTTATTCATAATAAAAATATTTTTGTCCTAAATATAAATAATTACTGCTAATACTTTCTCAAATAAATACTAGCTTTAGTGTATGAAATTACATTTGCTTGTGCTTATTTTGGAAAATTGATGTTGACACTTACATATACATATAGCAGTGATGGTGGAGAAATATTATTAAAGGGCTTTTGTCTTTACTTGCTGCAATTAAATACTTATGTTTCTGTAAGAAGAGATAATAGCAATTTTAAAAAATCAAACATTCTAATATAATACAACCCAAAGATATATTAGTTTGATACTTACATGCTGAGGAAATAATGGTAGGAAAATATTAAAAGTCTTTGTTTTCTGTAATTAAACTATTATGTTTCTGTAAGAGCAGAAAACTTTGTATGTATGATACAATTCATAAAAACTGAAATTCATAGCACACAATAGTCTCAAATTTGAGCTGAGGTGTTTCTGGCAGCGTTCATTGGCACTGTGTGGTGTGATGGCATGCATAGTGCAAAGTGTGCATGTTGTGTGTTCAAAGGGCTGCAGTGAAGTCTCCTGATGCAACATGGGCAAGCACTTCCAGAAACACCTTGGATTCATTACATGTTTGATTTTGAATTATTTTTTGGTCCTTTCATGTTCTGAATCCTTTTACTGTTGTCAAATTCTTTTGTGACTCCCAGATTCAGACAGTTTAAGAAGCACTGTTCTAGACTCCCAGTCTAGAACTCTAAACATTTCGAGGATAGGATGCATGTGATATTGTCAAGGTAGAAATTACAAGATTTGCTAGGTGATTGAATGTGGGAAGTAAGAGAGAGTTGTTGAAAATGACAGAGGTTGGAAACCTGAGTAATTATAAGGATAGTGGTGTTCTCAATAGAAAAAGTGAAGCTCAGAAGATGGGGGTGGGTTTTTTTTGGGGGAAATATAATGAGTTCTACTTAGAATATTTTGATATAAAGATGCCTACAGGTTACACAATTTGAAATATCCAGTAGACACATGGGGAGAGGGACTAGGGCTTGGAAGAAAGATTAAGTCTATAGATTAGACGTGGGGAAGAATTAAATCCATGGTAGTTGACAAGGTCACCAACTGAGAGAGTGTAGAGAGAAAAGAGAAGATGCTTAGGACAGAGCTTTGGGGTATACCTATACTTAGCGACATAACATAGATAGTGATCCAAGGAAGGTACTGAGGAATGGTCAAACAGACAGAAAGACAACCAAAATATACGTATTTTGTATTTTGGTGTTCAATTTTCTACGTGTCTATTGTCTCCTAGGTCCACATCCCCCATTCTCCAAGAATGTAAACTCCTTTATAAGACAAAGCTTTTGTTTTTTGTCTTTATGTCCCCAAATGCCGGACACATATTACACACATGAACTTCATGAAAGTTTGTTTAAATGGATGCATTAAGTAATTAAAGTGAACAAGGCTGAAGGCACATCGAATGCTGTTACAAGACTCCATTATTTTAATTTTTCTTTTAAACATTCTAATTGGTGTCACAGCTGCCATTGAGGTTACCAAACAACCTGAAAGTGAGGTTAAAAAATTAAAAAACAAACGAAAAACTACTGGGAGAGTGGCTGTTGGCAGTGACAAGTAAGGGGTGGGGCAAAGGGTCTCTGGGGCAAAAAACAACGTTGACAGCCAATGCCGTGGTGATCCATAGACTGCAGTGGCTATGAACTTGGCAAACAGGTCTGTTTGCAGTCAGAATGAATGAAACCCAATGGGAGATCTACTGCAGGAGGGCGACAAAGCTTTTTCGGGCGATCCTTAAGAAAGCTGATAATTTGTCTTGCAGAAGAGATTCTGCCTCAGAGATGACAGCAAGGAAACTAACACTCCTTTGCAGTCTCCGAGACAGACCCTTCCCTGCCTCCTGCTGCAGCGTGAGCCATGCAGGCTCATATTTCCATTCACCTCAAATCTCCTTTGAGCGTTTAATGCATTGCCTAGGACTGCACACACAAATGAATGGGGGAAAGGGGATGTAGCAGGAGGGGACGGTGGGGGGCAGTAACTGAATGGCGTTCGTGAAAGGGATTGTTTTTTTCTTTCAAATTACGCTTACTTGCTAGCATGAGAGGAAAGGGAAAGGAGGCCCGGCGTGTGATGTAGAAAGTAGGATATGAAGAAAGGCAAGGCAAGCGGACAGTAGATGCGTTGTGCAAGGATCTCTTAACTGCGTTTGAGTGGCCTGTGGGCTGCTGTATGTAACCCAATCCAGACAGGCTTGCTCTGCCTCACAGCTTGGAGAGCGACCCGGCTTGGCTAGCTTAGGGTATTTAGGACAGGACGGTAGCCGTAGGTGCTTGGGAGATAAGTTACCATCAGTAGCGTCCGACTCCTGGTGCTGCTTGTCCATCTGGGTTAATAAGCGCGCCATCACGACCCTCTCTACATTTATCTGGGGCGGGGCTAGGAGGGAAGAAAGGAGAAAAGAAGGTTGAGAAGGAAAAAGAAATAGAGGAGAAGAACCAGGAGGAGGAAAAGGAGAAAGAGGTGGAGTTGGGGCTCTAGAGGGGAGGAGGTAACAGGCAGAAAAAGAAACAAGCGACAAGTCTGGAGGGCGGGTGGGGCTAGGCGGGGTGGGGGTGGGGGACTGCTCAGCCCGGAGGCCAATGGTGTGGGGAGCTCGGGAGAGGGCGTTGCAGGAAAACCCAGGGAGCTGACAGCCAAACTCCCCAACTCCGCCTTCCTCCTGGCGCTAGCGATCCAGGAGCGGGCTGCCGCTGCTGGGGCTACTGCCGCCTAGGGAGAAGATGGCAGAAGAATGAGAGGGACGCCGATTTGTCGTGACTCCGCCGCTCAGCAACTTGGGACCCCCACCCTGCCAGGGGAGCTCGGCATCCTTCTTCGCGAGCCTCCTGGTGGCTGCTTCGTTTTGGTTGGTTTTGTTACGGGGCGACAAGGATAACGAGAAGACAGAAGCAGATGCACTCTTCGCTCTGGAAGGTTGCAAGCTTTTTGCTTTTGGGGGGCGTCTGCGGAGTGAGGGTGGGTGGGACTCGCAGCCGCGAAGACAGTCGGGCGCGTGTGTGGGAGGGGTGAAGCCGGAGACCTACCCACCACCCCCCGGGGCCGCAAAGGTGGGGAAGCTCGGCGGCAGCCACGGCGGAGGAGGTGGAGAGGGAATGAGCCGGCTATGGAGCTGCCCGGGCGGTGCGCGCGGAACTGGCTGCGGCTGTGGCCGGTGCCCAGCCTGAGGCGGTGCTCCGCTGGGCAGCGGGGCATCTGCGTCTCTGCAGCCACCACCGGCAAGGGCGGGAGTCTCTGGAGCCAGGCGCAGCAGCAGCAGCAGTGGCGGCGGCAGCAGGAGGGACTGTGAGCCACCAACTGCATCCCTGAACTCGGCTCGGCGCTCCAGATCTCTGCGTGGCGCACGGCACCCGAGGGATTTGGCTGGGGCGGCAAGGTCCGGAGTCGGGGGGTGCGGGGCGGCGTATGTGTGTTCGACCGGAGATCCCGGTGGCTGCACTGTTTAGCAGCCATGCTGCCCGGAGTGGGCGTGTTCGGCACCAGCCTCACAGCCCGGGTCATCATCCCACTCCTGAAGGACGAGGGCTTTGCGGTGAAGGCACTGTGGGGCCGGACGCAGGAAGAAGCCGAGGAGCTGGCGAAGGAGATGAGCGTTCCTTTCTACACCAGTCGCATCGACGAGGTGCTGCTGCACCAGGATGTGGACTTGGTCTGCATCAACCTGCCTCCTCCTCTCACCCGGCAAATCGCGGTCAAGACCCTGGGTGAGTGAGCGCTCGGCCGCTGCGCCTTCCTCTTCTGCGTCTGAAGCCCTGTGCCCTTTCTCCACCCCTCTCAGCCTTCTGATCTTCCGCCCTCCTAGGCACCCCCTTCCCACATCCATGTAGCCAAGACCATACCAGATACCCTCTTCTTCTACTTGCTCAGTCCCCAGAGCCTTCCCTTCTCTGGCACTAAGGATCCGCTTCCTCCTACAGGTGTATTAAGAGGATGTTGAAGGGGTGTGTATGTGGTGTGTGTGTGTGTGTGTGTGTGTGTGTGTGTGTGTGTGTGTGT
>NW_020940355.1:12258102-12291944 GCF_900497805.2 Vombatus ursinus
TAGGGGGAGCTGGGGTGATCCTGAGACGGGTCAGATGCTGATCGCCAAGCTTGGGCAAACCAGCAGTAAGAAGAAACCAAATGCTGAACGGGGTGTGTGTGTGCGTGTGTGTGTGCGCGCGCGTGTGCAGGCGTCTGTTGGCGTGTGCAGTCCCAGAGAAGACTGAGTAAATGACATCCCACGTGTTTGGCCTTCTCCTGGGGGGCTGAGAGTTTTGCTATATAACTCCTGCCAGCACTTTGCCGAGGTTGTTTTTTTACCCCTGGGTTTGTTTGTTCACCGAGGCTTTAGAGGAGAGGGTTCTGGGATAGCAAAAGTCTGGAATTATTCCAGTCTGAGCCCTTAGGCAGGAGGTGAAAGGAGATAAGGTGTCTTCCCTGGAGTATTTTCTGGGGCTTTTTGAGGTTATTCAAACCCAGTTGGGCTGGCAAGAAAGGCTTTGGTCTGATTATATTTATTTGGGCGGCGATAAAAACTACAACTTTGGAGCTTCTTTTACATTCTTTTGGGTCATAGTCAAGCTTCAGGTTTGAGATTCGAAATAACTGCTCTAAAATTCTACGAGCATGGAAGCTGTGGTGTCCTAAGCATAATTCTTTTGTACCCAGGAAGGCAAAAGTCTCACAGGTTCCTTTTGTAAATGGTTGGTTGTCGTTTCCTTCCCTAATGTCTTTCAACAGCATTTCTAAAGCCTTAGTGTTGAAAGCTTGATGGTTGATCTCTTTATACTTTATCATCCCAGTCTTCTAGATTAACATCTCCTTCATACTCAGGAGGGGAAAAAAAAAACCCACCTCACTGTACAAGGTATTGTTAATCTGGAGTTTTCCCAGGGACACTGCACACTGTTTACTGGTCCTAGAAAACAAACATTGTCTGAAGTGTCATCAAAGAGGTGATATATTGTTCTTGAATATTGGGAATATTGGGAAGGAAGAGACAGAGCATGGTAAAATGATCTCTTACTGACAAAAAGTTGGAAGGAGGAATTAAAAAAAACAGCAACAACTAGGGATCATTTATTAAATACTCTACCTATAATTAAGCAAGATCACACTCAAAGAAGAACCCCAGGGAAAGATATTCTTAAAAATAATCCTGGATTCATGACAAGTGAAGGTTGTATGAACTGTGACTAAATCATAGATTTACAAACAGGTTGTAAAAAGCTTTCTCCAGGAAAGAAAGCATTTTTACTAGGACATATTACTAGTAGATACAGTACTGAATCTTGGAATTAGAAAGATGCAAGTTCAGATCCTGTATCTGACACTTAATAGTTGAGTGACCCTGGACAGGTCATTTAACCTCTTAGCCTCATTTCTTCACATGTAAAATGGGTTTAATAATAGTTGGTGAAGACCAAGCTCAGTTCTGGGGGGAGACTGAACTCTAAAGTGGGGGATGAGGAAATGACAGGTCCTATGAAGCTAAAGAGTATTTGAACCAGAAGTTCATTGGTCCAGCCACTGATTGACTCTGTCTTTTGTCTTAGGACCAGACCAATTAAATTCTGGGCAGCTCCTTAGTAGGGGTCTGGCCACCAGGTGGTGAAGACCACCAAAAGAGGAATTGAAGAATTGTGATTTCTGTCAGTGGAGGATGTATCCATACCCATGAATCCTTGAAGTATTGGTGTCAATATTGCCACAAGTATCAGAGGGATTTTTAAAAAAAATTGAACTTGTGATTTTAGTGGTGTAGGGTAGGGAGCCGCCAGTAAGGAAATTGCCTCTTTTAATGCTGACTGGCACTTGTTTGCATCTTATAGCCAGTAGAGAGATCCTTAGAGACACTACGGGGTTAAATGATTTGCCCAGGTTGACAGGGCTCACGACTGTATTCCTTCAGAGACAGAACTTGAGCTCAGTTCTTAACTCCATGGCCAGCTCTACCCACTATTCCAGTGGTGAGGAACCTTTGGCCTCAAGGCCACATGTGTGTCTCTAGGTGCCACTAGGTGGGACCTCTAGGTCCTCAAGTGGGGCCCTTTGACTGAATCCAAACTTCACAGAACAAGGATTTGTTCTGTAAAACTTGGACTTGGTCAAAAGGCTGCACACAAGGACCTGGAAGACCGTGTGGCCTTGAGGCTGCACGTTCCCCACCCCTGCACTATTTCATATAGTCTCAACCTGGTTTGCAAAATGCTTTACATACATTATTATCTCTTCTGAGCCTGGCAACCCACCCCCACCCCCAACCCCAGGTAGGACTGAGAGGCATGCTCCCAATTTTATAGATGACCTGTTAGTCATAGGGTCATAGACAGGACTTCAGAAGTCAGTAGTGTCAAACTCAAATAGAAATTGGGGCCAATACTCCCTAAATAAGGGGCTGCATATTGACATTGTTTAAAAATGTAGTATTATCTATATTTTATTGTATTTCTATTTATTTTGTTAAATATTTCCCAAATACATTTTAATCTGACTCAAAGAGTTGGGGGTGGGCTGCATTCTTTTGACACCTCTGATTTAGTTCAATCCCCTAATTTCTATAGGATCATAACTCTGGAGGGGGAAGGGAGACCATCTAGTTCAACCCTCTCATTTTACATATGAGGAAACTGAGGCTCAGGGAGGTTAAGTGACTTGCCTGAGGTTGCAAAGACAGGATTAGAACAGAGGTCAGCATTTATTAGAGTCAGCATTCTTTCAACTGCCAGTTAGGAGTTCCACCAGCAAGATTTGAACCCATGCCTCCCTGACTCTTAAGTTCAGCATTCTATTCCTCCAGTTCTGCTGCCTGTGCTTATGACATAATTCTATCTGATGGTGGATCCCAAGAATAAACGCATATAGGGAGGATCTGTTGCAGAGGTGATTTGAGGTCCAGAGCTATCCAGTTATCTGGCACAACGTGATACTTATGTATCATGAAGCATCTGTATGGAAGGAGTGGGGTGGGGAGGGGCAGGGTTATGTTGCCTCTTGATAAATCAAACAAACTCTGTTATGCATCAATAGTACTTCTTTTGTCATAAAAAGTCCTAAACAAATACGTGTTTGTCTTCTTAAAGAGCCTCTTCAAACCCAAGATTTAGTAGCTGGGTTTACTGCAGCTGGAGAATAGAAGACCTATCCATAAAGCATGATTGAACAGAGGTTTGTTTTTTTTTTCCTTTCAATTTTTTTCTATTGTCTTGGGCCTTTTCTTAAGTCTTGCTACATCTCTAATGCCAATTAGATTAGAATGCAAACCTTCGCTTTGGTGCTGCTGATTTTTGGATGTGGGATCAAGTTATCAGTGCAACTAGACTGGAACTAGACTTTGATGGGGTTAGGTCTTGGAGAGCCTCAGGAGGCAGTCCTGCTTTCTACTTCATCACTGGGAAATCCAGAGAACAGAAGCAGTTCTTCCAGGCGCACCTGCAGAAGCCCAATGGGGTTTTCTTCTTTGGTTGACTCCCTAGTCACAGTTGGACCTCCAGTAAACGTGTAGTAAATGAATGAAGCAAAAAAGAGTTTGTATTACCGGAGCTGGTCTGGGTCAGCTTGTTTGTATTTAGAGTTGGAATTAAAGTAGACGTGGATTTTTATTAGTAGCAGGGGTTGCTCTTTTTTATATGAAGATGCCAGGCTGACCTACCATTAGCAAGGAAGAGGTCCTTAGTTGTTTATTTAGTTGTTTATTTAGCAGGGCTATCTGGCTCACATTTTTTTTTTTAAACATCATAAGCAGAATGGTCCTTTGGGTTAGAATTATAGTCTGACTACATAACTATCATTTAATAGTAGTAGTAGTAGTAGTAGTAGTAGTAGTAGTAGTAGTAGTAGTAGTAGTAACACACTACTACTACTACCTCTCCTCTTTCTCCTCCTCCTCGTCCTGGGAAAGACCTTAGCTTAAAAAGGCTAAGGTCTCTCATTGCATCTGGAGACATCTCCAGCCATCCTGATCTATATCTTGCTACTGGACCCAGATAGCTTCTGTGGAGAAAGTGAGGCTGGTGACTTTGCACAGCCCTCCCTTACTTAAATCCAACTAATTTGCAAGTCATGCATCATTTCCCTGACGTCATGGTCCTCTTTCAGAACAAAGGACAAACAACAAAAGCACTTTAAGGTTTGCAAAGTCTTTTACATATGTTAACTCATTTGATCATATAGGATTCAGATCTTTGATCAGTTTCATTCTAATTATATATTAACTAATTGAGCTAATCAGTCCCTGTAACTAGTTTTTAACACTTTCCCACCACTTAGTGAATTTTTTTCCTTATGAAGAGAATTTCAGTCTTCCTAATAATGCAGGCATCTTTCATAGAACCATGTTATTGATAGAATGTGGAAATCAATGTATGTACTGTGGTTCTTTCTGACTTCTGCTCAGTAGACAGCCAGGGTTGAATAATTGAGATTCTGTGTTTATGTGCAGGCAGCCTTTGTTTCACTTTGTAAATTATTCTTACCCAGAGCTGCATTGGCAAGCCTGTTCCATGAAGACATGAGAACTGCTCTCATTAGAATATTGGAATCTCTCTGGCCTGCAGGAGGACTGTTTGTTGTTGGTAAACTGTGTCCTCAGGAATAAGTTATCCTAAATTGGACTTTATTTTCTATATCTTCAAAGATGAGATGGTCATTCCCCCATCTTTTACATGTGACTATATATATATATTTTTTTTTAAATTTTTAATTAATTTATTTTGAATTATCAACAATTACTTCCATAAGCTTTTGAGTTTTAAATTTTTCTCCCCCTTCCTTACCTCTGTCCCCAAGACGGCACACAATCTGATGTAGGCTATACATTTATATTCCTATTAAACATATTTTCACATTAGTGATGTTGTAGGTAAGAATTAGAACCAATAGGAGGAACCACCAGAAAGAGGAAACAAAACATATCAGAAGAAAAAAAAATAGCAAATAGTATTCTTCGATCTGCATTCAAACTCCTAGTTCTTTCTTTGGATGTGGATAGCATTTTCCATCATGAGGCCTGTGGAGATGAAGTGACTATATTTTTAAAATTTTATTTATTTATTTTTAATTTTCAACATTCACTTCCATAAGCTTTTTGAGTTTTAAATTTTCTCCGCCTTCTTCCTCTCCCCTCTCTCCAAGATGGCATGCAATCTGATATAGGCTCTACATGTACATTCATATTAAACATATTTTTACATTAGTCATATTGTAAAGAAGAATTAGAACCAGTGGGAGGAACCACAAGAAAAAAGAAACAAAACAAAGCAACAACAAAAAAAGAGAGCAAATAGTATGCTTTGATCTGCATTCAGACTCCATAGTTCTTTTTTTGGATGTGGATAGCATTTTCTATCATGAGTCTTTTAGATTCTTGCATTTATGAGAACATTCAAGTCTATGAATGTTAGTCATTGAACAACGTGACTGTTACTGTGTACAGTGTTCTCCTGGTTTTGCTCACTTCACTCAGCATCAGTTCATGTAAGTCTTTCCAGGTTTTTCTGAATTCTGCCTGCTCATCATTTCTCATAGCACAATAGTATTCCATTACATTCATATACCACAACTTGTTCAGCCATTCCCCAGTTGATGGGCATCCTTTCTATTTCCAATTTTTGGCCACCATTATACAAGTGACTATTAAAAGTGCCAAGTGTCAAGAAGAGAGATAGTCAACAGTGCCAATGACTGCAAGAGATGTCAGGGAAAGGGAAAGGAGGATGTGAGGGAGTGTGTTTTGTAAGTACACCACTATCATGATTGGAGAAAAATCAGTGACTGGAGCCAGCTGTCAGAACTAGAATTAATTAATGAAAAAGCTTTTTTTTTTCTTTTCGGTGAGGTAATTGGGGTTAAGTGACTTGCCCAGGGTCACACAGCTAGTAAGTGTCAAGTGTCTGAGGCCCAATTCAAACTCACGTCCTCCTGACTCCAAGGCCTGAACTCTGTCCACTGTACCACCTAGCTGCCCCAGAAAAAGCATTTACTAATCACTGTTCTAAGTACCATGCTAAGTACTATGGATACAAATACAAAAGTCAGATGGTCTCTGCCCCAAGAAGCTTATATTGTAATAGAAGAAACCAGTGATGTAGAGTGGTCAGGGTGGGTGTTTTGGTTTAGAACAGGCCTGCACAACATATGGCCCAAGGGATGCTTGTGGCCCACCAAAGAATTTTGGGTGGCCTCTCAAAAATGTAGGGTTGCCACTGAGCACTGTCCTCTTTGTCACATGACCAAAGGCAACCAACCATCATCAGTCTGTCTCTAGTCTAACCTGTCTGCAGCTCAAAGAAGTTTAGCCTATTTTTATTTTGGCTTCTACCTACTGCCAAGTTGTGCAGGTCTGGGTTAGAATGTCAGCCAAGTGGTGCATGGAATTATGGAGAAGTATTCTGACACACACTTTTTAGGGGCTGTGGTGGTGTTGAGCAGATTATAGTTGGGGTGCTGCAAGGGAAGTAGGATAAGTTCCAGGTGGCAAGCAAGAAGGTAGGTGTCTGGGTGTAAAGTGAAACATGGCTGGCACCATAGAATAGAGTGAGCCGTGTGAGGTACTCACAATCAAGATGCCATTGGTCCTAGGAGTTCCTGAATTGAAAATGTTGTCAATCAATAAACATTTATTAAGCACATACTATACGCCAGGCAGCTAGGTGGCACAGTGGATAGAGTACTGGTCCTGGAGTCAGGAAGACTCATCTTCCTGAGCTCAAATCTGGCCTCTGACTTACCAGCCTTATGATCCTGAGCAAGTCACTTAATCCTCAGTTTCCTCATCTGTAAAATGAACTGGAGAAGAAAATGGCAAACCACTCCACTATCTCTACCAAGAAAACCCCAAATGAGGTCATGAAGAGTCAGATATAACTGAAAAAAATGATTGATCAACACCATATGCCAGGAACTGTGCTAAGCTTTGGGGGTACAAATAAAAACAAAGACAATTCAAGCCCCCAAGGAGCTTAAAAATGTAATAAGGGAAGACTACACACAAAAGGAAGCTGAAAAGGACATGAATGATACATCTGTAAAGGAAATTGAGAAGAATTGGTCAGATATGTAGGAAGAGATGAAAATCCAGAGAGGAGAGAGTTTCTAAGAAAAGAGATAGTCAACAGTGCCAACTGCTGGAAGAGAAGTCAGGAAAAGGGAAAGGAGGGTGTGAGGGGGTGGTTCAAAAGCATTAAAACTGGTGGGAGATGGGGAGAAAAACTTCAGCCCCTCTTTAAGACTGATTAGATGCCCTGGAGCCCATGGCCCTGCCCTCCATTTAAAAGATCAAATCAGAGAGGTAGAGGACACAATGAGATTCAAATACTAGGCTGATTCAATCTTGTAGGATACTGAGATTTCCCAGTGATGGATTTCCTGGGGAAGGAAAGCTTTGATAGGCCCAAAGATGTCCAATTTAAGTGGGGCTGGTGGGCAATTTAAGTGCATAGCATCTGGTTTGGAGGGTCATTGTTGAATGTTTGTGGGGAGGGAAAAGAAATATTAACTATATCATTAGATGATTATATAATATATTACTAGCTGCATGACCCTGGGCAAGTCACATAATCTGTTTGCCTCAGTTTCCTCATCTGTAAAGTGGGGACAATAACAACACCTCCCTCCCAGAGGTATTGTGAGAATCAAATGAGATAATAATTGTAAAGTGCTTAGCACAATGCCTGGCACATAGTAAGCATTCTATAGATGTTAGCTGTCATCTTATCAGCAGAGAACAGACACTAAACTGTGGTTCTATATGAATCTAGAGCAGAGGGAGCGGGCTCTTCCTCAGACCATTCACTAGGCTGCCAGATCTTGTCACATGGCACAGCCCGTGTGGTAAACTTTTCAGAAAAGGTTGCAGAATAAATTAACTTGGAGAAACTAAGCCCTTCTCGCTTTGCCAGAAGGAGGCTTTTTCAGAAGCAAAAATAGAAGTTAGGACTCCCCTATTCCAAGTTTTTGAGCTATTGCCCCTGGGAAGCTGACAATGCCATTTCTCTGCCTTTGTTTTATGTTGTAAGCTGTCATTGGAAGCATGTCAAAATAGTTGTTGCCCTGTGGTTAAAAAGCGACAGTTTCTGTTTTAATGAGTTTCTTTTTTCTTTAACAAAAGATCATAAACTCTACAGGTCTACATAAAGTCTACAGGTATCTTTTAGACCTGCCAGATTATGGTGACCAAAAGGCTCCTTGGATGCTCATTAAGATTTTAGGGCTTCACCTAAGCTTTGATCTTGTTGCGTATTGAGGCTGAGCCAGCCTTTGTCCTAACTTGTTTGAGTTTACTTTGCTGGGA
Organism: Vombatus ursinus; assembly: GCF_900497805.2. Taxonomy (NCBI): domain Eukaryota; kingdom Metazoa; phylum Chordata; class Mammalia; order Diprotodontia; family Vombatidae; genus Vombatus; species Vombatus ursinus. The sequence goes on from NW_020940355.1 coordinate 12,266,332, forward strand.
ATTTCAAGCTCTCCATCCTTCCTATTCTTCTTCCAACATTGTCAACAGCTGCTTGAAGTTAGAAGGTTACGGCTTTGAGGGTCTTCTGCTCCCAGATGCTGGGACAGAAGATGAGGAAGTAGATAGGGTTCAACCCACTGGCCATCACTGTCAACAGCAGAGGTATCCCAGAAGAGGAAAATGTTGTACCTGGATTTAAGTATGTTTTCCTTCCATTGTGGTAGACCAATGCTGAGTTTTCCATGCCTCTTTTAAGGTCCTCTGTGGCCTTCTCCCAACCTTCTGTAAATATATTGGTGGATACAAGTAAAATTCAGATATGTGAAATGTATAGAGAGTATGACAAGTCCCTAGATGTTGCACAAACAAAAGAAGTTACTGTAATTTCTTCTAAAAGTAATTAGGTAATGTCATCCTCATTGTGTAGAACTGAAATTTTGTTAATTTGAGCCATCACTAAACTGAAGATTTCTGGCTTTGGAAAAAAAAACAAAGGAATAATTCTCAGAACTTGAAAGTTAAATGGAGATGCTACAGGTCTTTGAGTTCCTCAAACTGAATGGGAAAAAAACCTGAGGGAGTGGAGGCCAGATGTATTTTGTGGTTCTTACCAAGAAAGAATGAATAGGTAGTCAGATAGATGTTTTGGCTTAGATTAATCATATGACAGAAAAGAAGAATTTTATTTGGGTGGTGGGTGCACCACCTAAGGAAATAGATAACAAAGTCTAGTTACTCTGTTACATAAACATGTATTAAGCCTATGTGCACAATTCTATTAGAGACACAAAGCTTAGCTGGTAGTCCCTGCCCTTAACTATAACATACTACTAACTATATTACATATACTATATATGTAGTATATATTTATATATATTAGTATATATTATATATAACTATATCATATATAACTGCTAACTATATACTATACTACTAACTATATTATATATAATATATGTAGTATATGTATAGTATATATTACATATAACTACCAACTATATACTATACTACTAACTATATTATATGTATAATATATAATATATACAATATATGTATATGTATATATGTATAATATATAATATATACAAATACACACACATCTATATAACAACTAACTATGTAATATAATATACTAGTAACTATGATGTTAGTAGACAGGCTCAAATGAGATAATTCTGCCTAGCAAGATGATCAATAGTTAATTAGCATTTCAAAATGTTTTCTTGAGGACATTTATGTTTTCTGAACTTTTTCTTTCAAATGTACAGAAATATGGTTAAAAGGTTTTTTTTTTAAATAGAAGTAGTTGTTTTTAAAGATTTTATCCTATCTGAGTCTCTTTATACTTGAGATTTTGCAGGAATCACAGAGTGGTGATGAATTCAGGAAAGGACTTGGACTGGGGTGAAAAGTGAATGATATTCAAAGAAAATCCTGAAAAGTCCAAGCCTACTTTTATTATTTCCTTGCAGAAAAAGCAGTTTCATTTCTAATCCTTATTGCTATTATTTGCTACCTTTAGCATTTAGCTTATACATTCCTTAGCTATATTCAAAATAATTGGAGTCTAAGAAGAATGGAGACTATAGTGCTGGTCAGAGAAGGAGTGCTTTACATGTTGTGGAAGGTTGTATTGGGAGCTGCAATGAACTGAGAATCAAAAGATCGGGGTTCCTGTATTGGCTCACTCAATCTCCCCAGGCCTCAGTTTCTTCATCTGTTAAACAAGGAAAGTAGCATTAGGGTATCGTGAGTACCAATGACTGGGAGGTTCAGGGAAGCAATTGGTTCAGGTTAAGGAGGAATTTTCTAATAATTAGGTGTGTTCAAAAAGGAAAAGATTTGACTTAATGAGTTCCCTGTCATTGGCAGTGTACAAGCAGAGAGAGGTTGTATGCTTCCCTATCAGGGACACAGTAGCCAGAATTACAGAACTGGGTGAAAGGACAGACTTGATGACTTCTAAGGCCATCTCCCTTACCCCCAGATGGAAGAACAGGTAGATTCATCATGGGTTGGGTTAGTGATTCTAAAACTTTTTTTTTCTTTAAATTTACAGCAGCACAGTGTTATTATTATTCCTTGCCATCAGAATCATCAGGAGATTCTCCTGATTTGAGAATGTGTATTCAATTGCCAAGTATGGGTTTTACACAATTCTTGGGAGATATATGAATGCATATGTGGTTCCAGGTATATGTTCCATACAATTCAGGGTACATCCAGTTGATGTACAACCTTTGAGAATCACTGGGTTAGACCCAATGGCAGCCTGTTTGTGCCCACACATATTCCATATCCCATTGCTATAAATCAACACTGGTAAAATGTTCATATTGAAGAGGTAGGTCTTTGTTTCCTTGGGAAGCTTAGAGTCCAGTAAAAATACTTTGAAATTTCTTGAAAACACTCTCATCCCCACTCTTCTCCTTTTCAACCCTAGGACCAGCTCGTTATCCATTTGTGTGGCCAATAGAGATGCACATTCTATTGGACCAGCTCTCCAGACAGTCTCTCCAAATACAAGTTGAGATCTTTGCCGTCTCACAACTCACTGGAAGATGCAGAGAGTATAAAACCCATTTGTTTCTTATTTGTGGATTGTGATAAAGGATTTTACTCAGTAGAACAAAACTCTGCCTTATGTATTCTTTTTGATAGTAGTGTCTTTCTATCTGGATAAACTATGAAAATCATAAAGGATTCCTTAGAACAGAAGTGTCAAACTTGTAAGCTTGGTCACAAGACCTGATTGGGAAATGTTTAATAAAATAGATAAAAATACAATACAATACAGACAATGTTAATTTGTGGTTTTCTGAGTCAATTTACAGCTGTCTGGGCTCCATTTCTCCTTGTTTGACATCAGTGCTTTAGAAGATGTAACAACAGAAGTAAATCTGCTGATAATAAACATCAAATCAGGCATAAAATAGGAAGATGTATGCTTGCTAAAGGTACTGACTGGCAGCCATGATGGAGGAGATCCAAAGTAGTTGAGTTCTTTATCTGATCATCATCTTGTATCTTTCCATCTTTCCCTATGCCTCACTCTAAACCTACTCTTCATTCTTACAATGCCTTCCATCCTAGCAAATATCAAGTTCCAAATTATTGTTTGTGGACATTGTAAAGGTGAGATTAGGCCTTTTGGAAATTTGCTGCAGTTATTTTAAACAGAATTAGTCACTTCTTTTTGTGTTTTTTCTTTTTGAAAATTTTATTGATATCTTTTATTTTTAAATCACTTATTTCTAAATGTAGCATATCCCAATTGTCTTCACTAAGACTTTTGGGACAGCCTGTGTGTCCTTCACCTCTCCTCTCCACAGTTTCCCTTCCTTGTAACAAAGCACAAAAAAATTAAGAGGAGAAGAAAAAACAGTTCAGCAAAACTGATCAAGATATCAACTAAACTTGATAATTTATACAGTGTTCTACACACATAGTCTCCCATTATTGCAAATAGGTAGGTGCATTTTTATTCCTTTTCTACATCAAGCTTGCTCATTATTATTGTATAGCATTCAATTTATTTATTTTTTTGTTGCTGTTCTTTCCATTTCCATTGTCATAGTCACTGCATGTATTATTTTCCTGTTAGTCATATCCCCAGCATTTAGCACAATGCTTGGCACATAGGTGCTTAATAAATGTTTATTGGCTGTTTCTGCTTACTCTACTTTACATCAGTTCATATAACTTTATCCATGTTTCTCTGTAGTCATCATAGTCATTGTTTTTTATAGCACAGTAATATTTTATAGCTTGTTTAGCCATTTCCCAATCGATGGACACCTACTTTGTTTCCAGTTCTTTGTTGTTATAAAAGTGCTGCTATAAATATTTTGATATTGCATCTGTCAAATGAGGATTCAGCACTAGGTGATCCTTAAGGTAAAGACCTTACTGACTCCTCTTTGATTTTAAATGTGAACCATATAGCTGTGTATACATGGTTTTGCATGCAGATCTCGGAGGAGAGTCAGGATCAGAATTTGTCTGGATGAATATTAATTGCATATGCATACTGGGTGGTAAGACATTTGAAAGATAGGTGTGAGTCTGCAAAGGAGAATTGCAGGTTTAGTCAGCTATTCATAGAAAACCGTCTTGGTAAGCTCAGAGACAAGGGGTGGGTCCTACAGGAAATATGGTTTCTGAACACTTCTAAAAATTATTTCAGCAGAAGGAAGTATATGAGTGTGGGTAGGCATACATATGTGTGTGTATATATATATATGTATATATGAGAAATTATTTCCCCATTATGGTAGTATGTTGGTGCTAATTTTTTTTCTTTTATTTATTTATTTTTAGTTTTCAATATTCACTTTTATAAGATTTTGAGTTCTAAATTTTTCTCCCTTTCCTCCCCTCCCCCTTCCCCAAGACGGCATGCAATCTGATATAGGCTATACATGTATGATCATATTGAATATATTTCCACATTAGTCATGTTGTGCAAGAAGAATCAGAACAAAAGGGAAAAACCACAAGAAAGAAAAAACGGCAAAAAAAAGAGAAAATAGTATGTTTTGATCTGCATTCAGACTCCATAGTTCTTTCTCTAGGTGTGGATAGCATTTTCCGTCATAAGTTTTTTGGAATTGTCTTAGGTTATCTCATTGCTGAGGAGAACTTAATCTATCAAAGTTGGTCATTGTACAATGTTGCTGTTACTGTGTACAATGTTCTCCTAGTTCTGCTCACTTTCACTCAGCATCAGTTTATGCAAGTCTTTCCGGGTTTTTCTGAAATCCACCTGCTCAACATTTCTTATGAAACAATAGTTTTCCATTACATTCATATACCACAATTTGTTCAGCCATTCCCTAATTGATGAGCATCCCCTCAATTTCCAATTCTTTGCCACCACAAAAAGAGCTACTATAAATATTTTTGTATACGTGGGTCCTTTACCTTTTTTTTTAAATGATCTTTTTGGGATACAGACCTAGTAGTGGTATTGCTGGATCAAAGAGTATGCACGGTTTTATAGCCCTTTGGTCATAGTTACAATTGCTCTCCAGAATGATTGGATCAGTTCACAACTCCAGTTGGTGCTAATTTAAAACGAGGTATAGGAAGATTGTCATTCACCTGTGGGTAGTACTGATAAATACCTTATTCTGGCCAGTCCAGCTACTCATCTTTGAAATTGTAGGCTTCCCTTCAGGGTGTTTGGACAAATCAGGGATGCACTGGGTGATTTCTACTTTTCTGGATTATTGTATAAGTAGGCTGCTGGCCTCTGAAAAGAAAAAAAAATCACCTATCAAAAACTTCTTAATAGAGTAGAATAATATAAGATAGTCTTTATAGAGTATTTGGTTGTCTCCATTCACCCCCTCTTGCAGTTTTGTTAGCTCCTGGCAGTGTGCAGATCTTTTCTTTAGTTAGTCTAGTTCCACATGCTGTCATGTGGTGATCCTGTAGAGCCAGCAGAGCCTTAGTCTTTTGATTTTCAAGGTAATTTGTGTTAAAATAACTTTTGTGCCTTTATTTCCCAGTTTGGTTTGGTATTATGGTACCTGCTACTCCTGGTGGAAGTTTTTCTGGGTTTTCTAGATGTGTGTGTGTGTGTGTGTGTGTGTGTGTGTGTGTGTGTGTGTGTAGGAGTGGGACTTAGCATTCAAGAATCTCATTAAAGGAAGTCATGCACTTTGAAGGTGGTCCTCTTAGAGGAGGCCCCGAGAAGCTTATTAATCAAGAGAACCAGCTGGTTGAGGTAGATATTTAAGTGGTTAGAGGCTGACATTTGTAAACAAACTAATGTTGGGCCCCAAGGATAGATTCAGTTCTTAATGAGTGGGATTTTAGCTTTTGTGACTTGTGACTTGCCCAGAGTCACATGGCTAGTAAGTGTTATGTGTCTGAGGCTGGATTTGAACTCAAGTCCTCCTGAATCCAGGGCCGGTGCTCTATCCACTGTGCCACCTAGCTGCCCTGGTTTTTAGCTTTTAAGGAGTAAGTGTGCTGGCCTCATCTTCTCATCCTTGACCACTTTCTCAGACATGGGTGATAGTGCCATTGTATATTTCCGTAATGCTTTATGGTTTACAAAGTGCTTTAAGACACTGATTCTTATGGTGACCTTGTTAAAAAGGAAGGACAAGTATTATTATTCCAATTTTTACAGATGAGAAAACTAAAGCTTAGCAAGATTAAAACTTGCTCAAAAGTTCACGCAGCTAGTGACAGAGAGATTTTGTTTGTTTTTGTGAGGCAATTGGGGTTAAGTAACTGGCCCAGAGTCACACAGCTAGTGAGTGTTATGTATATGAGGTTGGATTTGAACTCAGGTCCTCCTGACTTGAGGGCTGGTGCTCTATCCACTGCACCACCTAGCTGCCCCAACAGGGAGATTTTGAATAACACTACTACCATTATTTTATTGGCTTTTCATTTATTCAACAAAATTTACTGAGCTATTGCTATAGATGTAGTGCTGTGCTAGGCACTGTGAGGAATACAAAGAAATAGTGACAGAGTCTCTGCCCTTGAGGAGTTTATAACATAATGCTATTCTATTAAATTCTTTGAAAAAATCTCATGCATTTATTTAGGACCTGTTTATATATTAAGGACCTGTTGGGTGCAGAACACTGCTGGGCACTGAAGGAGATATGAAGTTTAGATAAGACCTTGCTTTCAGCTACATAGTGGTTATGATCTTGTAGAGGGATAAGACACAGAGACAGAGATAAGGCAAAAGATTACATAAGTGCATTAGAGAGTTGGTGGTAAAGTGGCTAGAGTGCTAGGCCTGGAGTCAGGAAGACTCATCTTTCTGAGTTCAAATCTGGCCTCAGGCACTTAGTAGCTGTGTGACCCTGGGCAAGTCACTTAACCCTAATTGCGCTCAGTTTCCTCATCTGTAAAATGAACTGGAGAAGGAAATGGCAAATCACTTCAGTATCTTTACCAAGAAAACCCCAAATGGGGTCATGAAGAGTCAGATGATTGAAATGACTGAACAACAACAAAATTAGAGATTTATAAAACTAATTTTGTTGTGAGGAACAAGGTGATGGGGTGAGTGAAGGCTGTCACCAGCAGGGAGAATCAGGGAAGGTTTCACTGCTCTCCTGGCTCTGCTGCTACCCTCTGGACTTCTCCACTGTGCTCTAGCTGCCTTCTCACCCTGGAAGCCCTGGTCTGCTCATGGGGGAAGAGAACTCTGTCTCTGCAGCTCCCTTCTCCCATTGGCAAATTCCTGGAACCTCCATTTGGAGGAATTACCCACACCAGCCATACTTATTCCTTCACTCCTTTCCCAGTTCTATTGCTGACTGTCCAGACTTTGTACCCTTTCTTCTCCCTCCCATTTTTTAGCTCTCTTTTATGTGTCATCCCCCATTAGAATGTAAGCTCCTTGAGGATTGGACTGACTTTCTTTTTGATTGTATTTGCTTACTTGTATTACCAGTACTTAGTACAGTACTTGCATATAGTAGGCACTTAATAAATGCTTGTGTACTTGGTTTCTTGAAAGAACTGACTTTTGAGTCAGGCTGTAGTGGATGAGTAGAAATTGTGGGCAGCTAGGTGGCAGTGGATAGAGTGCTGAGCCTGGAGTCAGGGAGACTCATCTTCATGAGTTCAAATCTGGCCTCAGACACTTTCTAGTCGTGTGACCCTGGGCAAGTCACTTCATCCTGCTTACCTCAGTTTCCTCATCTGTAAAATGAGCTGGAGAAGGAAATGGTAAATCACTCCAGTATCTCTGCCAAGAAAACCTGATGAAGAGTAGGACAGGACTGTCATGACTGAAAACAACAACAAGAAATTCAACAAGTGAAGGAGGAGAAGGATGAGATTTCAGTCACAAAGCATAGGCGTGGAAGTAGGAAGGTGTGGGGTATGTTTGGGGAGCAGAGAGTTGTCCAGTTTAGATGAAGAATAACATGAATAAGAGTAACAGGAAAAAAGGCTGAAAAGGTAGCATGGCACCAGATCGTTCAGGGCCTTGAATACCAACAAAGGAGTTTGAACTTTATTTGTCAGGCCATGGGGATCTACTGAAGATTTTTGAGCAGACGCATGAGATGACCAGATTGATTCATAAGGAGAATTATTCCGAAAGCAGTATATGGCTGGATTAGAGTTAGGAGAGAACAGAGGCAGAAACCAAGGTATGTGGTCCAAGTAGATGGTAATAATGGGCTTTTATCATGGCTGTGACAGTGAGAATAGGGAATAGGGATGAATGCAATAGATATTGAGGAGGTAAAAGTCAACAGGGTTGCTAACTGATTACATATGAGAAATGAGGAGTACTCTTGTGAACATGATGGAGAATTGTGGACTAGATGGTCCTCCAAATTGGTGGATTCATAATTACCTGAATGAATGGACCCAAAGAGTAGTAGCCATGTCAACCTAGGAGTCAGTTTCCTGTGGAGTGTCCCAGGAACCTGTATTTTACTCTTTTGTTTGAATGAATGAATGAGTGAGTAAGTGAACAAGTATAGATTAAATGCTTGTGATGTATGTGCCAAGCACTGTGCTAAGTGCTGGGGATACAAACATTTTTATCAATGACTTGAATGGATGTAGATGGCATACTTGTCAAATTTCCAGCTGACACCAAACAGGGAGGGATGCTTAAGAAGGGTTGAATCTTTGTGTTCTCAAACTAAGGTCCTTTTTAGCTCTAACATTCTTTGATTACTCCATTTCTAGAGCCATAGATAAGGTCCAGATGGAAGTGTTGATACCCTGGCAATTTTTCAGCAGGTTCTTAACTACCAGGGTTTTCTTTCTCGTATGATCAGAAATGCCAGCATTCAGGGAATTGAAACTGAGCAAAGAACCACAGATGGATTAGGTTTAATGTGTACTCTAACCTTCCTTCTCCTTCATTCTTTTCTTGGAGATCAAACAAGTTTTATAAAAGTAACTTCATGGATTTGCTTAGGCAGCTAGTCACCTATTTGGGAGAAGAAAAGGGATCATTAGATTAGGGGAACCAATGCAGTCTAAAAAGGGGATGATCTAAACATTATTCTGTTAATGGTTTTGTATATAGTGGCTAATGTTGGATGGATTTGGATTGGATGCATAGTCATTTTGCTTTTTTTAGTACAAGAGCTGTTTGACATGAGGAAACTGAGGCAAACAGGGTTAAGTGAACTTGCTTAGGGTCACACAGCTAGTAAATGTCTGAAGCCAGATTTGAACCTGAGAAGATGAGAACCTCACCATCTGTAAAATGAGCTGGAGGAGGAAATGGCAAACCATTCCAGTATCTTTGCCAAGAAAACCCCAAATGGGGTAATGAAGAGTTGGACACAACTGAAAAACAACTGAACACAACCTCATCATTAGGAGGTGACAGTTAATGGAATTCGTATAACAGATGGGATTGAACAAAGCAACACACTGACTATTTAGCTTATGTAAAGCTTTGAAGCTTAATATTGTGGAAAAGGTTAATATTAGGAAAGGGAGACATCAGAAGGCCACTGAACTAGAATAAATGGTCACTTTTAGTGATGTAGGAATCACTGGGGCCCATATTTTAAGTTATCATTCCCAATCTTTGTACTGGCTTTGTTTTTAGACTTGAAATCTGGGACTGTTTTTCACCTTTCTTTGTATCCCCAGTGCCTGGTACAGTACCTGGCACATGGAAGGTACTTAATAAATACCTGTTGCCTTGACTTAACTTGTATAAGATTAAAAAATAATTGATACAGGATTGGTTTGGTGAAAAGTATGAAATCATCTGCTTAATTGGCTTCCATATTTTTTTGGAAGTGAGAGATTGAAGTATTTTTCTTTTCAGTTAAAAAATCAAGGTAATGTATTCTATTTTGAGGTCACTGTAGACTGCTTCAGGTGTTATTTTTTGATCTTTAGTGTGAGAAGACAGTGAAAACATTAGCAAGTATCCTAGTTAACCAATACTGACTAGTCAATCAATCGATCCATCAGTCAACCAACCAGCATTTCTTAAGTGCCTACTGTGTGCCAGGCATTATGATAAGTGCAGATGATACATAGACAATAAATGAAACAATACTTGCCCTCATGGAGATTAGATTCTAATGGGAGAGAAAAGAAGGATCTATACATGCAGAATATGTATGTGTGTATGTATATAATTTAAGTAAATATAAAGCAGTTAATAGAGTAGTTTGAGATGGAGTATACTCCAGATTGAGGGGATCTGGAAAGACTTTGTGTAGAAGGTAGTGTCTGACCTGCATTTTGAAAGAAGAGAGGGTTTTATGAGGTGGAGGTAAAGGAGGGCATTCCAGCCATGATGGACAGCTAGTATGAAAACACAGAAATAGGAGAGGGAGTACTGTATGTGAGGGACAGAGAGAAGACAAGTTTGGCTTAGATTGCAGAGTTCAGGAAGGAAAGGAACATCTAATGAGGCAGGATAGATAGGTTGGGGCTCTGTTGTAAAGGACATGGGAAGTCAAACAGAAGAGCTGGATGAAATCGGTCATTCTTATCTCACCCAAATTGTCCTTCTTTGTTTGATTATTTATCTTCCCGATTTTTGCCAGATGTGGAAAGTATATCTTAGTAGTTGGTGGTTTCTCAGAGCCATACTACAGGATGGCTTTGTTAGGAATAAGATCTTCTGTTCCCTCTCTCTTTTACCCCCTCTTTCCCTTTATTCCCTTTCCCCTCTATGTGTTAAGACTAAAAAGAACAAGTTTTCAGTAAATAGAGATTTTCTGGAATTAGAGTTTCTTATGAATTCTCTAGCTGTCATTCCTACCATACTAGCTGTGTGACCTTGTGCAAGATAAGCCTTAGTTTTAGGTTTATTACTTTAGATTCTTAGGTAAGAAAAACTTATTAAAAAAAGAATAGAGGCAGTTAGGTGGCATAGAGTGAAGTGGATAGAGTGCTGCACCTGGAGTCAGGAAGACTTATCTTCCAGAGTTCAAATCCGGCCTTAGATGCTTAGTAGCTGTGTGACCCTGGGCAAGTCACTTAACCCTGTTTGCCTCAGTTTTCTTTATATATAAATTGAGCTGGAGATGGAAATGTCAAACTACTCCAGTATCTTTACCAAGAAAACCCCAAATGGGGTCATAAAAAGTCGGACACAATTGAAAAAACAACCATAAAAATGGAGATAACAATCTCTGCATCTACTTCACTAGGACATTATGAAGAAATTACTTTGTAAACTTTAAAGTACTGTATACATGTGAGAGAAGGTGATAATAATAATTTTAGCTCCAAGTATGATCAACTCATGATTACTTGTGATCTACTTAGTAGATTTTCCTAGACGATCTGGGGGTCCAGTGAAGTCAAACTTACTAGGAGTTAGCCTTAGGGATTAGTGGCTGCTGTTAGTGGTGAGTGTGCACAGGATTGTACAGACACATACTAAGTGTATCTTAGTATGTGCTTCTTAACTCAATTCCAAAGCTAATTTAAAAAATATATATATATTTATTGTATTATGTTACCCACAATTCTTATTCCTTTCATTAGCACGTATAATCAAGAATGGATGGGATAAAAATGTCATTACCCTTTCCTAACATTCTCTTCAATCTCCCTCCTCCAAACTCCCCCACAGCCGAATAAATACATCAGAGGGGGAAGAAAAAAGAATCAGACAAAAAATGCATTCTGGGCAGAAATGTCTGCACCACGTGCAGCCTCCTCAATGCACGTGGCTGTGTTTGCCTGAAACTCACACAGCAACCCCTACCCCACCCCCCAGCCCCAGCAGAGCCCATATGGGAGATTTGTTTATACCCATGATGCATCTCTCTTAAAATCCTGGGGCCCAGGTTTACAGCCATTTGGGTATGTAGTTCTCTCTGCCTTAATGTGCACAGCTGTTCACATCCAGGGCACCGAGGCAGGCTGCCTTTTTCCCTCTTAGCTCACGTGCACTACATGGTTTTGTCTCGGTGGTTCTAAACAGTCTTTTCATGCTTACATAAATTGGCTTACAGCTGCCATGCAGTGTGTTGCTTTCCCCAGGCTGCATTTGTAGAATTAGTTCTGTCCAGAGTACAATCTCTTACTCTGTGATGAGGGATTTAATAAGGCCAGTTGACATCTGTTTATTCTTTTCCATCTCCTTCTCTCCTCCCCCACCCCCAATCCTCTTACTGTCAGGTATGCTGGCTTTTCCTGGGGGAAATCAGGGGGACCTATACAGATATACATCCCCAGGTGGAATTTGACTATTAACATATTTATTAATTTTCAACTTTTTTTTTCAACATTCATTCATTTCATTCATTCTTTCAACAAACATTTATTGAATACCTACTGTGTGTAAGATATCATAAAGGCATACAAAGAGGAAACAGATGTATGGTTCAACCATAAAAATAGTTTATGAGGCTGTACTGTGGGAATGTGATGCATTATTCCAAATACACACACCATTTCATTCCATTAATGAGGAGCTTCGTAGCTTTGGGAAATGCATGTATCAAAGAATAAATATCTTCCCCCGAAAAGACTGAAAAGTTAACAAATGCTAATTATCTTCCTTTCTCTGCTAGCTTTGAGTACATTTAAACATCCTGAAATAGTATATGGATGGTATGGAAAAAAGAAATGTGACTCTTCTTATTTTGGTCTTAAGATATTTCCTGGGTAAAAATGTAATGATACACTGCACACACCCCATTTTTCCACATAGAATTGACTAATGGTAACAATGGGGGCAGCTAAGTGGCGCAGTGAATAGAGTGCCAGGCCTGAAGTCAGAAAGACTCAGCTTCCTGAGTTCAAATCTAGCCTCAGACAAGTATTAGCTGTGTGACCCTGGGCAAGTCATTTCACCCTGTTTGTCTCATCTGTAAAATGAACTGGAGAAGGAAATGACAAACCACTCCAATGTCTCTACCAAGAAAACCCCAAATGGGGTCACAAAGAGTCAGACACAACTGAAAAACAACAAATAGTAGCAATGGAAAGGAAAGGTGGTAGGAGGCTAAGGGGTCTTTGCCACTGGCATGTAGTCCAGTTGAGTACCTTTAGTTCTGTTACTATGACCTTCTTCCTCCTCCCACAGACAGACTTTTGGGAAATCTGGAAGCATGGATATGTGTCCATATTTTAGTATCATAACATTCTGGTGTGTTGCTTCAGAATCAACCCTTGCAGCTATGAAATCAAGTCTTTGAGCCATCTTCACTTCACCCAGTTCAAACCCAAGGCTGCCCTGGTCACTGAAAGAAGTGTCACAGATTATAGGAAGTAAAAAAAAAAATCATCTGATGATGCCCCCAACTTTTTGTTCACCATGTCCCTATAATTAACTTCATGGCACACATTCACTTAATCAAGCTTATCCCCTGAATAGCTAACATGGAAATGACACCAAAAACCAGTTTTCTCTCTTAGAAGAAAAGAAAAGGAAAGTCTGGTTGGTTGGGGGAGCCATCACAGAAGGAGAGCTTTATATAATAGAAAGAATGAATGAATGAAAAATATATATTAAATGCTTACTTCCATATGTGCTTTATAGATATAAATCCAAATATAGTATTTACACTCAAGGAACTTATATTTTATTGAGGGAGTAGTGCATACAGAGTAGTAGGGGCCAGGAAAGGGTATTTTGGTTTGGAAAATTATAGGGATGGTGAGTGGAGCTGTGGGGAGTAGACTGACACACCCTTTCCAGGAGCAATGAGAGTCACTTTGATTATGACGCCAGTATTGGAATGGGGGAGGGTTGGTATGGGGAGGGTACCCAGGCCATGGAAAGATGGCTGCCTGGAAAGTGAAGTGAACTATGATAAGAATCAGGCTCTGATGTAGTGGGTGATCATGTTATTCGTCGTAATAGTGGGGGAAGTCCCCTTAAAGTGGCTTATGAAAAACTGGTCAGTGAATGATGACGTGAAGCATGGTTGGAACAAGGGAAGAGCCCAGGACTGAAACCTGGCTTCCAGTTAATGGTAATTGTGTGACTTTGGGCAAATCATTTTATTTTTCTCAACCAGTTTTCTCACCTCTAATAATAATAGCTGACATTTATACAGAACTTTAAAGTTTGCTGACAGCTTTACCATAAGTACCTCATTTGAGCCCCACAATAATCCTGAAGTAGGCTCTATGGTATGTTCTATTATCCCAGTTTTACATATGGGAAAATGGACATTTAAAAAGTAACTTTAAAAAGAGCACTTTAAAAAGTCTCCTAACTAGTGTTGGAGATAAGATTTGAACTTTGGCCCTCCTGAGTCCTGCACTATCTTGCATGTCACATTGCTTCTTTGTAAAATGAGGAGGTTGGACCAGATTATCCCTAAGCTTATTTCCAGACCTAATGTTTTGTGACTCTGACAAAACCCTTCACCTCTTACAAAAGTGCTTGATTGGCCTCTTTATTTTCTTCATTCAACCTCTTTCATGTTTTCCAATGTCAGTGGGGCATTTGGTGGGAGTGAGCACAAGTCATTTAAGGAAGTATTATGTAAGTGCACACAATCAGATTTTCAGTTTTAGCTTAAAAGTTTGTTTTTGTTTTAAGTCTGATTTCTTTAAAGCCCAGCCTAACTTCTTTTAGACCTTGGGTCCATTCTGGTTCGTATTACTGCTTTTGAGCCATCATTTTGGTTAAGTCATTCACTCATTCATTCTGTGTGTGTGTGTGTGTGTGTGTGTGTGTGTGTGTGTAAAGCATTGTGATAGGGACCAGGAAGGAAGATGGAGGCTGAAGTAATCCTTGCTGCCCAAATCATCAGACTACTTAATCACTAAATCACAAGATTCCCTTGCATCTCCCAGGATTTGAAGCTGGAAGGGACCTTATTGATCACAATACTATTGATCTAGAGCTGGGAAGAACGTCAGAGGCTATATGGCCCAACCCTCTCAATTGGCAGATGAGAAAAGTGTGTTTCATGGAGGCTGAGTAACTCGTTCAAATTAATACAGGTAGTAAGTGGCAGAACATGGATTTGAACCCATATCCTCCAGATCCTAATCCATGGCTTTTTCCATTGCATCATGCTCAATATATTTGTACCTCTTTGCATGTGCTGGGAAGGTTTGTTTAAAAACAAAGCCAAAAAAACCCCCCAAACTAGTCACTGGCTGAGGAGGTCTCCTTTATGTGACAAATAATTTTAAAGGCTTACTTTAAAAAAAAATTAGTTTCTTCCTTTTCTGTTATCCCTGCTGTATCCTAGGAGAACATTCTTCCCTTTATCTTCCAGGGAGGAGATGCATTCCAGGAGCATTCCAGTAGAATGACTGGTATTTTGGAAGGTTGCCCGCTAGGTAGCTTGTGTACATGTGTGGGCACACACATTCACGTGTGGTGATGTAGGGGCCTTGGCTTCTGACAAAACCTGGCCTGAACGTGCACCCTTCTGAATTTGTAGATGCTGCTGGTGTTATTGAAACATTAAAGGTGTCATATGTCATTTCAGGCCATGCTGCAGGCACCTGAGGTTTGTTTTCTCTGTGGGCTGCACTGGACAGGCTGTCCTACCTGGCAGTGGGAAAGGTGTAGCTTTGCCAAAGGACAGATACCACCGTGTCAGCTGAAGAGCCAAAGAGATTTCCAGGGCCTGAATCTATCTTTGTAGCAGTCAAATTCAGGGGGAAGGTAAAGGGAGGAGGGAGAAAGCAAATCTTAACCCTGCCAGGATTGAGTAAGTGACTGGGTGTAGCCATCTTTCATGAACCGACCTGCCTGTGACTGGTTCTCTCCGCATTTCATTATCCCACCTAACAGAAAGTAAAACAGAACACTGAGTTATTAGTGCATAGCCATCACAGTTCTGACACTCACACTACCCTACCATACCAACCTGAAAAATAATCGCAATTAAATTCAAACATTGACTAAGTACCTACACCAAGGCTCTACACCAAGAGTATGAAATAATTTTGGAAGGATTTTGAGGTTTCACTTCCTTAGGAAGACAGATTTTCTATCCTATTTTCTCCCAATACAGGATTCATTAGTTGTTTTAAGTTTGTGGTAGATGATAAAACTATTAAGGCAAAATATCATTTATTCTTTATTCACCAATTGCAATGAAATAAGTAATCAAAGAACCATCGTACCAGATTGGGACTCCAGAAGATTGAAACCAATGCTTTGCCTCCTTATAGGACAATATTCAAACCAGCCCAGGCAGATCAGCAGTTACACTTTTTCATGGAGATCTCTAGAGAAGGCCAGGGCATAACTCCACTTGCTATTATTCAACTAATTCAACTATTTGCCTTGCATTGCAGTCAGGCAGTGCTTCCTAATGTCTCCTTAAGTTGAACTTGACTTTTTTCATAGAAATTTCTGTTTCTTTTCTCCCAGATGTAGGTTGGGTAATTCGGGTGGTCTTAGTATTTTTACCATTAGGGCAAATATCCTGTCTTTTAAAATTCTTACTGGGAGTCAGGAGACTTGGGTTCTAGACCTGGCTCTGTCATGAACTGTGTGACCTGAGCCAATCCACCTCATTTCCCAGGGCCTCAGTTTCCTTACCTATAAAATGAGGTAGTTGAATTCAGATTATCTGAGGACTCCTCCAGCACTATGATTATTTCTTTCCTTTCCTTTCTTTCTTTTTTCTTCTTTCCCTCCTCTCTCTCTCTTTCTCTCTTTCTCAGCACAAGCCAATGGCCTTTGATGCCAAGAATCATTTCTGAGCACTTGTAGCCCTCCTCAGAAGCTGGATGCTGCTGCCTTGGCACTTATTCACCCTGTTGGGAAGAGAGAGTATACATATGTTTGTGTTCATAGAACCACCCTTAACATAATTTGGAGAGTGAAGTTCAACAGACAGCCTTTGTCCTCCTTCCTTTCCATTGCTTAACGTCCTTTAAGCCACAGGGTAGTGCACTGGAGTCTGAAATTGACATTGGGGAAATCACTCTGATAGTTCTCTAGATCTGACCTCCCAGTAACAATTGATGTTGGCCCTAAATACTCCACACCATCATTTCATCTAGCTCAGATGCTTTGTGGAGTAGCCAGGAGAGGATGGAATCTGGCCTAAGAGGCCAAGGAGTGCAGATTTTCCTGGTTCTCTGTAATGACAAACATCTTTTGATAATTGGCAGGGTTCAGTAGGTTGGAAGGAATTTGATGTTATCCAAAGAATTCGATGAGGTAATTTGAACTGGTTTCACTTCTGAGTGGCACATTTTCCTTTTCCTCTCACACTTGGCCAAAAAGAAAGTATGATTCCTCAGTTTGCACTACTAAGCCCTGAAGTGATCTGAAAGAAATTGGTAATGCTTGTATGAAACTCATATGAACCAATCTATCACTATGATTGTAAAGCATTGCATATTGGTATGGTCTCAATCCCCCTGCTAGATACTAAGCACAGGCAGTGTGCTAGGCAGTGTACTGATAAAGACAATAAATCAGTCTCTGGCTTCAAAGAGTTTCCATTCTACTTGGAAGGATATATACAGTATACAGATAACTTTGTTTTACAAAGTAATTTGAGGGAAGAGAAAGCATGAATACTTTGGGGGTTGGGGAAGGCTTCATAGCAAAGGTACTTGAACTGAACCTTGAAAGAAGATAAGAAATCTGAGAAGCAAAGATAAGGAAGAAATATGTTCCAGGCAGAGGAGATGGCTAGATGGAATGCCAAGTATGCATCACAAATATTGTAGTTTGGTTCCAATGTAGAGAATGCAAAGTGAAATAAAAAAAAATTTAGGAAGGTAGATAAAGGCTAGATAGTAGATTACCTTCAATACCAAGCTGAGAAGTTTGTATTTTTTTCTAGTTAATGGGAAATAGGAAACCATTGAAGATTTCCTAGCAGGAGAATGATGTAGTTAGACCTGTGCTTTACTAATGTTATTTTGGCAGCCATATTTTAATTATTTTTTGTTTCTCTACCAGGCATAACTTGATGACTTGTATATTTACCTGCTTAATAAATAATTATTAAATGACTTGATGAATGGATTCTGATAGGAGCTTTTGGCAAACTAGTCAATTATCTATAGAACATATCTATTTATAGCTATATCTAGTACAGGCCTAGACTAGATAAAGAAGCTTACTGATGTTTCTCTTTGGATGTCTCCATCATTATTCAATGATAGGTGATACAGTGGATAAAGTGCTGTGCATGGAGTCAGGACTCATTTTTGTGAGTTCAAGGCTGGCCTCAGAGACTTAGTGGGCGAGTCATTTCACCCCGTTTGACTCAGTTTCTTCATTTGTAAAATGAGCTGGAGAAGGAAATGGCAAACCACTCTAATATTTCCACCAAGAAAACCCCAAATGGGGTCATGAAGAGTTGGACATGACTGAAAAATGACTCAAAATAAAAAATCATCATTGAATCATCAAATTCAATCAGATGTCCATTTTAGAGCATTACTGGGATATATATGGGAGAGCCTGGCTCCTTTTTGCCGCCATCTTAGCCAGAAGTCCATACATAATTTTCAGCATAGGTACACAGGTATGAGAAAGTAATGCCTGTCACTAAAAAGAAAGAGTTTGAATTTCATAGGTATGTGTGAATTTTGGATTTTTTATTAGTGGTACCCAGACTTGCTCACTATTTTTAATTTTACTTATTTTAATGTTCATTACATGTTGTTACTCTGAGATCATCAAAGCACCAGAGGAAGGCTTTTTAGCAGGATTAGATCCTCTATGAAGGTTGATGTAAAGACAGAAAAAAAATCCCCCAGGAGAAGAAGCTCTGCATTGGTTGTAGGAATGCCCACATCAATGAAGTCAGAGACCCATCAAATACCAGTCCCTTGTAGTTGAGGCACAGGTCTTCTTCCTTCTTCTTCCTTCTTCCCTTTCTCCTCCTTCTCCTTCTCCTTCATGATATATAAGCAGCAACTATGATAGAAGTCAGACTTAAGCTTTACCCTAGAATCCGGACACTACCTATTTATTCTTTTTTTTTTTTTTTTTTTTTTTTTGGTGAGGCAATTGGGGTTAAGTGACTTGCCCAGGGTCACACAGCTGGTAAGTGTCATATGTCTGAGGCTGGATTTGAACTCAGGTCCTCCTGACTCTAGGGCCAGTGCCCTATTCACTGCGCCACTGAGCTGCCTCTGGACACTACCTATTTATGTGACATGGGCAAGTTACTTAACCTGTCAGACCATTATTTTCCCATCTATAAAAATGGGGATAGTCATTCCTCTCCTGAGGATGTAATAGGATTTTACACACACACACACACACACACACACACACATACAGAATTCTCTGTGGCCATATTTGAGCAATAGTCTTAGTAGAGTTAATTCCATTATCCAGAAAATTCCATTCTCCATCATGCTGGGGAATTTGATGTTTTGGGTTGATAAAATATTCCAGTTTTTTCTTTCCCTATCTACACCATGTTGGATGACTGTCCTCAACAAATTAGAATACAATATAGGGACCTCAATAGAGAAGCTGTTGGACATGATTTAACCTTTCTTTGATGAATCAGAAGGGATTTAAGGATCTTGCAATGACTGAGGGTCATCATTAGAACTATAAAGATTCATTGTATTTGTCAAGTCTGGGAAGCAGTGGTTAATAGAGTTTCACTACACTGCTCATCAACAAAGGGTTTACAGTATGTGAAATCCAAACTGCTTTTGGCTCCTACTAAGACTGTTTAACAAACCAGGAAAAATGAGCACTGTTTTTGGGGGGGGGGGCCTAATTTGAAATACCATATATCTTCTCTCTGGAGCTCCCAGGCCAAATGGTGCTCGAGGCAAGTGCTTCCTGTTCCTTTCCCTTTTAAATACTGATGCAGGATTTGCGTGGATGATAATTGCTCTGATGAAGAATCTCATACATTGACTTACTAAAATCTGGGAATAGGTGTTTATTTGCATTGGCAGAATAAATTGGTTGCCTCTAAACATTTAATTCCTATAAATGTCTGAAATAAGAGGTAGTGTGGGAGAGTGGAAAGATCATGAGATTTGGAGACAGAAGGCCTGGTTGGGGCTGGGTCACTTACTTGCTATAAGACACATAAATTAATCTCTGTGAACTTCAGTTTTCCTATCTGTTAAATGGGGTTGATCATATTTATATTATCTACCTCCAGTGTTGGGAGAAAACCTCAAGTTGGAAGAAATCTAAAGTGCTGTTAATATGCGTTATTGCCATCACCTTCATGATCATCTCTAAGGCGGTGATCCTTGCATTACCTTCCTCCCAAGCTCTTGTGAAGAAAGTGTAAATCAGGGGTGGGGAACCTGTGGCCTCAAAGCCATATGTGGCCCTGCAGGTCTTCAAGTCCAAACTGGATTCAGTCAAAGGGCCGCACTTGAGGACCTAGAGGGCCACATGTGGCCTCAAGGCTGCAGGTTCCCCACCCCTGATGTAAACCATAAAATCATTACATAAATATGAGCTATATAAGTGGCTTTCAAAATATAACATTGATATTATAAGTTTTCATAGAGAATTTGAATTTTACAAAGACAAGCTTGGGCCCATTACCCTTCCTTGATGGTCCCCAATTTCCTCAACCAATCAACAAGCATTTATTAAGCTCCTACTACAGCTCAGGTGCTGTACTGGGTAGTATGGATACAAAGACAAAAGTAAAAGTTCTTGCCTTCATGGAACTTACATTCTATTGAGGGGAGACAACATTTACGTATATACAGTATACATATACTGTATATACAAAGTGTGGTGGGTAAAAGATGAAATGACTGAGGATACAAAGGTTCAATCTTCTGAGCACATCTGAGCATTGAGCAATGCATGCCAATTGCCTAACAAACTGAGATCAGACCTCCTCAGTTTTAGGCCTGTGAGAATGAGTCAGATAAGGCCAATTAATTAAAAGGAAACAATACAACATTAAGTAATCTGATTTCTAATTAGATGAAAGATAAGGGACTTTGCAAGGTGGGAGGGGGAGATCAAACAGGTACAGTTCCCTGAATTTGGAAAAAGAGGTGTCCCACACCCCCAAAGTGTCTGTAAACAATCCAAGGAGTATGGAAACAATAGCTGACTGATCAGTACAAGGCCAGACATGGGTTGCTTGAGATGTACAATTGTGAGAAAACTCCTTGCATCAGTCTTTGGATTTGTCTAGGTTTCTGGTCAGCATAACCTAGGACCTTGGTTAAGGGTCTTTAAGCAGCAGGGAGAGTGGTCCATCCAGTTTCCCAGCCATGCAGGGATAGGTTCAAACAATACAATATGGTTTTCTCCCAATTTCCACAATCAAATAAACTTTTCTCACAAGACAGAATTTGGACTAGACCCATAACTGAATAGAAATGGAACTGAGATACCTCCAGAATTGAGTCACAAGATGGAGTCTCCCACAATTCCTGAAATTAACAAATTGCTGTTCTAATCGCCTCAAATACCACAAAAGTAAACACAAGATCATTTCAGAAAGTGGAAGGGGATGATGAAAAATTAAAGGGTAGGACTAGATAATGACTGAGGTCCTATCCAGCTGTACCATTCTATAAATTTGAAACACATTTTCTGAGTCCAAAAGGCAAACTGTTATTTGATTTGTCAAATCCTAAGACTCATGTACACTCTTATTAGTGTAGTGGCATATACACAGCTCATTTTGCTCATAACTTAGGAGCGTAGGCTCCTCTCTCATATCTCCTTCTCCCCGTTATCAGGGCCCCAGGCAAGCTAAGAATGTTCCTGTCTGCCATAAATGGGAATTACTAATCTTTAAAAAAATGCATAGTTAGCGGAAGGAGACACAGTCATTGGAGGTCCTCTATAATCAGTTCATGCTCTTAATATTATGTTGGTTATTTGAATTTGGGATTGACACAGCACGTTAAACCAAAGGGCCCAAAAGTATCATTTTAGCATGCATCCCCAGCACATGGGGATTTGGAAAACTTAGCTAAGCCTCTGGAAATCTGGCTCCCTTAGGTGAACACTCTTCTTCCACTTATGGAATCTATTTCATTTATGTTGCTCCACCACAGGACTTGGCCCAATATGATTGTTTGCATTAACAGAGTCACTTTCTTCAGAGAGTTCATAGCACTTTCCAGACATTACAATCACATGCTTGATCCTTACAAGTGAGCAGGGAATAGGTCTTATCACTGTCCTCCACTTTATAGACCTTGGGGCTATTTAAAGCCTCTTGGATGTAGTAAAAACTGTTCAGTACTCTTTATTGCAACTGTTATATCCTTCTGATTGGTGCTACTTTCTGGGAAGGATTGAGTCTGGATTGAATGAGGTGATATGTTGAAGAAAGGGTGCCCTTCATGTATAACCTATGTCAGATTGCTTACCATCTCAGCAAGGAGAGAGGGGAAGGAGGGAGGGATAGATTTTGGAACTCAAAACTTAAAAATAACCCAAGTGTTAAAAATTGTTTTACATGTAATTGGGAAAAAAATAAGATACTATTAAAGAAAAAAAGATGCCTTTCTCCCTCTCCATGGCCTAAAGTAAACATGTTCTTGCTGAGAGAACCACAAGAGTAACTGAGAAAAAAATAGGGTACCGCCATAGCACTAATAAAGGTAATTAACAGGAAATAGAGTTACTAAAAGAAAACAGGTTTTTGGGGGCTGACCAATATATTAGGTGATGGGAGAATACAAGTAATTGTGGGATGAAGGGTGCTTATAAATGTTAAAGAAGGAGGAGCCTGTTCTGGTTAATTAGTCACCCTGTTGTTGTGTTATGGTGGTGATGGTGGCACAGCAGAGGAGCCACAGCTGTGGTGATGCATTTAGGTCACCTAAAATGTTTCAGGCTGTGTATTGCAGCAAGGGTCAGAGTCTGGCTGATGTGGAGGAGAGCAGGCATTCAGGACCTCATTCACCTCCAAACTTGACGTGTGTACCTTTTCATGGTACTTACCATGTCCCTATAGGGGACTGAAGAAGCACTAAGGGTATTGCAGTGAGCTAAGGGTCCATATTGGTCCTCACCATCATCACCACCAGTGGACACTTACTGAGCATTTCTGCCTGTGAGTCAGGGGTTAGGCAGTGGTGGTTGTGAGTTTATAATCTGGCCAGTCATATAAAACACATAATATAAAAACAAAGAAACTTTTACAATGTAAGGCAGCCTACCATGAATGCTAGGTGAGTTGTAGAGACCAAAAATCTTTTAGGAGATTATTTCCTTCCCTTTGAAAGTTCTTAATCACCTCTACAGGACACTAGCAATGGATGGGTTGGCTTCTGAGAATGCTGCCCAACAAAGAGGCCATCTCTGGAGTATAGTAAGGTCTGGCTCTCTATTCTCTCTACTTGACTCCCCAGACAAAGGCTCCCTGCCCCCAGCTCCTTTGAGAATTGATAGAAGGTGGAAAGGACTTCCTTAACCCCTGCCCCCAACTTTTCTTTTTCTTCTCTTTGCCTCCTCTTTCCTCCTGTCCACAACTAAATGAAGGCATATTAGTAGCATCTCTTTAAATAATACTCTTCAGCTGTCATCCACTCATTCATTCCTCATGAATGATTCAAACTTAGATTTTTTCTTTTGTGTAAGGGAGTATGCTCTCATGGCTCCCTGATCCCTCCAAGGTTAACCTGTTTGGCCAGAGCAAGGATGGGGTTCTCATTTCTTTCAGCCTGATGTGATAAAAAGAAGATGTGAAATCAGGGAAGGATAAAAAGTGATTCCTGCTTCCATTAATTTGGCCCCAACTTGGACCTTCCTTTAGATAATCCTGGGATTTTAGCTTTCTTAGATGAAATGTGCTTAGAAGAATTGGGAAGGAAAAAGGAATCATATTTCTGGGTCATTGGCTCTTTGCTGAATTTCTAGGAATTGCATTTGAAAGCCTGTACTCCTACCTACAATTAAATTGCTATGCTTCGAGGGAATCATCATGACTTAATGCTGACTTAAGCCTGTGAGAAATCACCAGCACAGAGAGGAAAAACAACATCCCTCCCTTCTCCCTACTAATCTAATTAAATTGAATTAAAACACAAACATAAGTTTCGCAGACTTGTTGAGCAAAAAGCATGGTAATCAGCTTTTAAAGTAAAAAAAAATGTGGCTTTTAAAAATCAGGCAATACAATTCTCTTGTAGCAATGATAAGCTAGAGATATTCATGGAAATGTTCGTGTCATGAAATCATGAAAAATATTAGAATTGGAAAGGGAACATTAGAAACCATCTTTTCCAATCCTTTTACTTAAAAAAAATCATTATGAACTAGAAAAACATTAGCACACATGAATGTTTCTATATGCAAAGAAAGCCAGGAAAAGAAGATTGCATATGAAATTATAAATCTATAGTATATAGCTTATTAAATATAAGTGTACATAAATATATATACATCTATGCATGTACATAAATATATGTATACACACACATATACTTTAATTTGGTAGTACCAACAGTACCTTGTTTGTTATTCACTTCTGTATCTTTTTGCTCTTTTCTGTGTATTTCTTAAAACGTTTCATTGACATTCTTTTTTTTTTTTAACATCACTGTCACTATCCTCACTGTCTTTCTAACTATCTTGTACTTCCCCTCCTCCCTCAAAAAGAAGCAAGTATCACTGAGCAAAACAAAGTTGTGTTGGTTGTATTTGAAAATTTGTGTCACCTTTAAATAATTATAGTCTATCATTTCTCCACTGAGAAGTGAGAGGAATATTTCATCTGTTGTCTTCCAGAGCAGGAATTGTCCACTGCATTGATTAGAGTTCTTAAATCTTTCAAAGTTATTTTTCTTAATAGTGTTGTGGTCACTGTATAAATAGTTCTACTGATTCTGCTCATTTTCTTCTGCATCAGCTCATACAAGTCTTCCCAAAGACTTTCTCCAAATCCATCTCTTGAATCATATCTTATGTTAGCTCCCTCATTTTGTAGAAGAAGAGATGCAGGCTCAGAGAGGTGAAATTGATTGACCAAGATCATCCCAAGGTCATACCTAGGTTTTCCTAAGCTAGCATGGCAAAGACAGGAGAGAGCTCAGTTCAGACATCTCCTTGCTCTCCTGGTTGGACTACCTGAGAACTTCTCTTACTGACTTCTCCACCATGCCCCCCAGGATCATGTCCCACCTTTTGTGTTTTATCTTCCCCTATTAGATTTGAAGCTCCATGAGGCCTGGGGCAGTCTTTCTTTTTTTCATACTACTGACTTCTCACTGGCTTCCTTAATCCAGGAAACTCATTTTTGAGATAACTTCATCATCCTGTAAAATCCCATCAGTCTCTTCCTCATCACTACCATCTGCCTCTCTGGAAGGTGGGGCCCTGAACTCCCAACTTTTATTTAAGGAGAGAGCTCAGCTCAGACATCTCCTCCTTGCTCACCTGGCTGCACTACCTTGGGATTTCTCACTGACCTCACTATGCTCCAGGAAACTCATTATTGGAATAGCTTCATTATTTTCTAAGATCCCATAAGTCTTGGCACTCCATTTTTTTGTCTTTCTGATTGGGGAGGTGCGGCCATGATTTCATTTAAGGAGAGACTTCAGCTGAGACTTCTCCTTGCTCACTTGGCTGAACTCTGGAACTTCTTTTACTGCCTTCTCTACCATGCCCCCGGTATTCCCTCCCCCCTTTCAGCTTCTTTTTGTGTTTTGTCTTCCTTCATTAGATTTTTAACTTCATGAGGGTAGGTACAGTTCTTTCTTTTCCTTCCTTCCTTCCTTCCTTCCTTCCTTCCTTCCTTCCTTCCTTCCTT
>NW_020940355.1:12291954-12312892 GCF_900497805.2 Vombatus ursinus
CTTCCTTCCTTCCTTCCTTCCTTCCTTCCTTCCTTCCTTCCTTCCTTTCTTTCTTTCTTTCTTTCTTTCTTTCTTTCTTTCTTTCTTTCTTTCTTTCTTTCTTTCTTTCTTTCTTTCTTTCATGTATTTGTATTGCCCAGCACTTAGCACAATGCCTTAGCAAATAGTAGGTGATTAATAAATTTTGATAGATTGATGCCAGTCCCATGCTATTTCCATTTTATCAAATTGATTGTCATTAAGGAAGATTCCCCGGTTTCCCCTCCACTGAGCTCATGTTCTTCTGAAGAATTGCTGCTATACAGCTGAAAGTATCGTGTGTTAAATGTATGTGTCACATGCACAGGAATATATATGTACACTCTATCCATATGTCTTGTGGGAGGATAAAATTATGTGAGGCAGAATTGGAGGAACATCTAGGATGCAGGAAGCAGATGTTCCTACAGTGTGCCAGGCAGCATCTTAAAGTAGGATGGCCCCTTTGGAGTTAGATTAAATGAAATGAGACCTTTGAGAATTTATTGTCTAGTACTCTTTAATCATCTCTTTTGCCTGCTCTTGTTAATTATTTTATATCTGCCTCATGATGAATGGGCAGTTACCTCATATACTAGGATATAATAATAATGGGTGGGAGGCTGATGCCATTCTCCTATGGCATTGAACCTACGTACAGAGAAGTCAAGTGATTTGGCCAAAGTCATTTAATCTGTTGGTGCAACCCTGTACATACATACAAAGAAAATTTTCTCCCATCTGAATTGTTTTTACCAGTTTTCTTTCTCCAATAGCAGTTTCCCTAACCTAACAATAAAGAAGTAAAATTTTTACTCACCTAGTATAAATTCTTACTCACTCTGGGCAAGTGGTAGGTGGTTATTATCAAAGCTATATTAAGGTAGAGTAGGTTTAGAATCCTCCCTCAGCCCTAGAGTTTCTAGTCTATATATAAACCTACTGAGCCACATGGAACTTCAATGTTTAATTGCAAACAATGGATAACATTTGAAAGAAAATGCCAAATCTCCATTGGTTTCTTTTTTAATGGAAGGAATCCAGGTGCAGATGACATCTAGCCCTCTGGGTCGAGAAGATCTTCATAAAGCTGGTCTGACTGCCATGATGTAATTCCTGACTTGGGTATCTAGAGATAGCTGGCAACAATTCTTTATGACCAGCAAGTATTTAAGCAGCTACTGAGTGCAAGGCACTGTGGTAGGTGCCGAGACACTCATTTGCTGTTGATATTCAACTATATCTGTGGAAAAGTAAAGAAAGTGAAGATTCCCCCTAACGTCACCAAGCTTTGCTTATTTGCCCCCTGGTGTGGTCTGAATCTGAGTGCATTGAGTGGGAGTGGAATTGAAAAAAGAGATATGTGGTGTGCAGGCTTCTGTCTATTTCATGTGAAGATAGATGCTAATTTCTCATTTACTGGTAGAACCCTTATTAGCAGGTCTTGATACTGTTTTCAGCATTGTCTCACTGCCCTGAAGGGCAGCCTGGTACTTTGGCTCTGAATGAGCCACCCTGTCTTCATTTGTTCCAAGTAGGTTGATCTGGGCCACTAAGAGTCATTTGGCAGTTTGACATGGAGGGAGAGAAGAGAGGAAGTGTAGATACATTCCTCTCCCAGGACTGATTCACTGAACTGTATTGAATGGCAGACTTTAGAAAATAACATTCCTTTTTAGATTATTATTATTATTTTTTTTGCATGTGGCAATTGGGGTTAAGTGACTTGCCCAGAGTCACACAGCTAGTGAGTGTTACGTATCTAGGGCTGGATTTGAACTCAGGTCCTCCTGACTCCAGGGCTAGTGCTGTATCCACTGTGCCACCTAGCTGCCCCTAGATTATTCTTACGATAAGAAAGTGCTTGGGTTTTTCCACTTCCTTTAAAAATATATTTCTTATTCTCCATTAGTCTCTCTTAGTCCGTTGGCTAACTTGGAATCATGAAGTATGAAAAGGAGACTCCTCTAATCTAATAAGACTTAATTCCATTGTGAATTTAGTTCTCATTCTACAAGTTTCAGCTGAGTCCTGTACTAGGTTGACAAGAAAAGAACCCTGTATAAGTGTTTATTTTCTTCTTTTGCCTATTGTTGCCAGTGCAGGAAATGTTTAACTAATACACAACTTGGTAAAAATAAATAATAATAATAATAGCTACCATTTGTACAATGCCCATTATGTGCCAGGCACTGTGCTAAGTGCTTTACACACGTTGTCTCTTTTGATCCTCACAGCAACCTGGGGAGGTAAGTACTATTATTGTCCCCACTTAACAGATGAGGAAACTGAGGCAAAAAGAGGTTAAATGACTTGTCCTGGATCACCCAGCTACTCACTGTGGCTGGATTTGAATTCAGGTCTTCCTGACTCCAGGCCTAGTACTCTATCCACTGTACCAGCTAGGTGCCTGAATTCAGTCAACAAGTAAATTTGTGTGTTTGAACGTGACTCAGTTAAAGAGGCTTATAGATCATAGGATGTAGAGAGTTGGAATAGAACTTAAAAATTAGGTACCTTCTGCTCTCTCATTTTTACAGGTGAGGAAACTGAGGTCCAGAGTTACTCAAGTCAAGAGACTTGCCTAAAGTTATTCAGATGAGGATCAAGAAATCTAGGATTCCTACCCAGCTTTTTCACTACCCAACTGTGGTTTGGTTGTGGCTTTAGGATGCATTTGGGGTTCATTTGTTTCCCTGGCCGCCCCTCCCCCAATTCTTTTAGCGGTCCGGTGAGTTTATGCATCTTTAAGTGAAGGAAGATAACTGGCGACTTGACCTTCTGCCCTAATATGCTTGACATTGCCCTAATATGGGTCTTTGTGTGGGTGTTTCCCATTAATTTGACTGGGCTTCTTCCCTTCTGAATCAGCTTCTTTAGATCCAGCTAGGTTTGCAAGCACAGGATGAAACTCAGTATCAAATTTACTGTCGTCTGCTACTTGGACTTCATGCCTGAGGCCAGCCTTTTCAGGCTCCCTGCCAAGCTTTGTGACATTTAGTGAAACATCTTGTGGCTTTTTAAAAACTACCTTTCATTCCATGCCCTTCCCTCTTCATAGTGCCCTCTAAAAACTAATTTTTCTGCTGAAGTTTGTTCAATTCAATTTCATATAAGCACCTACTATGTGCAAGGCTCTGGGGTTTATAAAGGCAAAGAAGGAGCAGTCACATAGGTAGGAGGAGAGCAGAGAGCAGCTTCACAGAAACTAGGGGTGGGCAGATAGAACTTAGTTGTGGGAAGTGAGAGTGAGTAACATTGTTATGTCCTTCTGAAGTTGAGTCCAAAACAGCCTTTTAGAGCCAGAGGCATTGCCTAGAGATGCGAACTCTTGAGAATGTGGGAGCTACTGTTGCCCCTTGGAACCTCCCTGCTGAGGAAGATCATTGAAGCCTCTGTAAACCTAGCATTGGCTTTCTCCCAGGAAATACAAGCCCCAGTGAGCACTGACCAGGAGTCTGGAATTACCTAGGTGATTTATTGATAAGAACTTCTGAAAGAATTAGTCCTAGCATGGAAAACTGAATTCAGATCAGGTTAGAAACCAGACACACATGTGACCCTAGGAATATATTGTTCCTTGGGACCTCCTTGCCTTCCAAGATCTCTATGCTCCCACTCAGAAGCAAAAAGGGACAGGTACCCACTTTAGGATGTATCCCGTAACTGGGTCCATTTACTCACCACTGTGCGTGCCTATCACGCTACAGAGTGATAGATAGGGCCTGAGGTCAGTCATTAAGGTCAGCCTTGGCAGCACAACAGAGCCTCATCAAGCAGCAGCCAGAAGTTTGCTGTGATTGACATCAGGAGGCACAGGGCAGAATTCCTGAAGGCCTCAGCTTGCCCACCCAGGCATGACCCTTACTCCAACCTATAGGGAATGCTCTCAGTGTACAGGAAGACTAAATAACATGAATATTCATCAGGAACTTGTCACTCTCGTCCCATGCTGTGTCTCTGAATCAGAACAGTGCAGGAAGCACACCTCAGCCCAAAGGAGTATAAAGAATCCAGTCAGCAAACCAGTCAGAGGGTGAGAAGTATCAGCTTATCTGAATGTGTGGCTGTACGCATATGTATAGGGCACCAAGTCTTATCCTGAGGATGATACTGTAAGCAGGGTGCTGTGAAGAGATGAGTCTTGAAGGACCAGAAGATGCAAGGGCAGGATTGGGGGATGTGATGGGAAGCAAGTATTATAATTGTTTATTATGAACAATAATATGAATTTTTATTAATATTATAAATATTAATTATTATTAACACATGAATAATTAATAATCATATAGCACTCTAAGTTTTACAAAGTGCTTTGCACATGTTATCTCATTTGCCTTCCAATATTCTTAATTAACTCCTTCTTTCCCCTTTCCATACCCCTAAGTGGTCCTTTTAAATGTGTAAGGTATTGACATTGTGTATTGGTAGGGGTGTGGTACCAAGAAGAGAAGGGACTAGGATTCCTCACTCCAGTCACCCTTGTGTTTACAAAATTGAGGAAACAGAGGGTGATGGGGCAGCTAGGTGGTGCAGTGAATAGAGACCGATCCTGGAGTCAGGAGGATCTAAGTTCAAATCTGGCTTCAGACATATAACAGTTACTAGCTGTGTGACTCTGAACAAGTCACTTAGCCCCAATTGTCTCATCAAAAAAAAAAAAAAATGGAGCGTGATAGTGGTGACCAGATGCTTCCAGTAATACTCTGAAGATTTCTTCCTCTGTATTCCCCAGATATTCTTTCTCTTTAGTCTTCAAAAGAGAGTATGCTCAAAGTCACAGAGTATTACTCTCCTAAAGAAGAAGGCTGATTTTCCTTGGTGTAAGGTTGTCTCAAAAAAAAAAAAAAAAAGAATAGAAGGTACTTTTCCTGTTGCCTCTACATGTGAGGAGCCAAATGGGAAAATTAAACACTTAGTTACTCTCTTTTCCCAAGATGCTCTAAGCATTTTGTAGGTCTTAGCATACTCAGTGTGGGAAATAAAGAGCAGAAACTCTAAATTTACAATCCTAAATATCTTATTTTAGGGATCAGGAAACTGAGCCACAGAAAAGTTAATCCATCTCTGAAGTGTTATCCAACAATATTTATTGGCCAATAATACTACATTCATATGTTTGTGGTTGGTTTTTGTTGTTGTGGTTTAAACCTGTGATTTCATCAATGTGGATAACTTTCAGTGTGGAAACTCCATCCACTGATTGTTGCTGTTGAGTTGTTTCAGTTATGCCTTACTCTTCATGATCCCGTTTTCTTGGCAAAAAAACTGGAGTGGTTTGCTATTTCCTTCTCCAGCTCATTTTACAGATGAGGAAACTGAGGCAAACAGGATTAGGTGACTTGCCCAGGGTCACACAACTAAGTGTCTGAGGCTGGGTTTGAACTCAGGTTTTCCTGAGTCCAGGCCTGGTGCTCTGTCTACTGTGTCACCTAGCTGCCCCTAGCATCCACTGACATAGATTAGCAGTTATTTAACTTATCATCTTAGAGAGTTGGCCAGAGGCTGAGAGGTTATAAATAGATTGTGAGGAGTCACACAGCTAGTAACTCTGGGAGGCAGAACCTGAATCCAGGTTTTCATGGTGCCAAGACCAGTCCTCTGTTGTCTGGGTCATGCTGCCCTGTCCATGTTCTGGTTACAAAGTGCTTTAAAATACACAATCACTCTTGATCCTCACAACAGTCCTGCAAGCTCTGTTGCAAAAGTCTTATTATCTCCATTTTATAAGGAGGGAACCACAGCCCTTAGAGGTTAAGCAGCTTTTTCTATGTCAGAAAGCTAGGATGTAGTAAAGTTGAAACCTGAATACAGGTCTTCTGATCCAAGCCTCAGGTGTTCGACTCCACCATGCCACCTTGAGGCCTTTGGTAGATCCCAGTGCATCTTCTGTAACTTCTTGGAAAGGACAAAGAAGTATGCACAAACAATTAGATCATTTCTTGTGCCTAAAGTTCCAGCGACATAAAATGGGGGGAATCTCTTGAGCACCTCTAAATGAGAGGATGGGTAAAAATGAGTAAAACTAAGAATAGAGAAGAAGCAGTGGCCTTGAGTTCTTATCCCGAGGAACACTTGCTGGCTGTGTGACTCATCTTCATTCGCTCTCAGTTTCTTCATCCATAAAATGGAGATAATAATATTTGCACTATTTCACAAGGATTTTGTGGGGAAAGTGCTTCATAAAACACTATATAAATAGGAAATATTATTAATATGGATTGTATTGATACCTCTTTTGGATTATGACAGCAGTGGCTACTATGTGGGGGCAGTAGGTAAGTGGTTCTGTTATAATGAGGGCAAACACATTAATAACAACTTGAGACATGAGCTAAGGTATCTCCGCAGCATAATGAGCTAGAGAACCCTGCTGTCTATCTGATACATAACAGCAGGCATGGATTCTATGTCTCTCTGCTTCTACCTATGCCGCTATCTCTGCCTATGCTATTATTTTAAGCAAGTAATTTTGGCTGTACAGGCCAGACCGTTAGTTTTTTCCTGAATGTAAGATGCTGAGGAAGGAGGGTATATATAACATTTGACCCTTTGTAGAAATGCTGTGAGTGTCACAGGAGATAGGAGTCCTAGTTCTGGCTCTGTCACTAACAAAAGTGGGGGATTTCTCAAAGCCCCTTTAAATAAGAGTGACTGAGAAAGAATATGTGACACATCACTTAACCTCATTTACTAAATGAGGATAATAAGCAGCTAGTGATTAGAGCTCCAGGCCTGGAGTCAGGGAGACCCAATTTAAATCTGGTCTTACTCACTTGCTATGTGACCCTGGGCAAGTCATTCAACCTTGTTTGCCTCCATTTCCTTCTCTGGAGGAGAAAGTGAGGCTAGTGACTTTGCACAGCCCTCCCTCACTTAAACCCAATTCACTTGCATGTCATGGCATCACCTACCTGATGTCATGGTCCTCTTCGAGAAGAAGGACAAACAACAACATCTGTAAAATGAGTTGGAGAAGGAAAACCACTCCAGTATCTTTGCAAGAAAACCCCAAATGGCATCATGGAGAGTTGGACGTGACTGAAATGACTGAACAACAGCAGTGATATCTACTCTGTCTTATTTTGGCCATTCTTGGAAGGTCTAATATAATAATAATAATCACAATAATATAATGGCTGATAAACAGATGGTAAGGAGTTACACAGCTAGTAACTTTGGGAGGCAGAACCTGAATCCAGGTCTTCATGGTGCCAAGACCAGTCCTCTGTTGTTTGGGTCAGGCTGCCCTGTCCGTGTTCTGGTTATAAAGTGCTTTAAAATACACAATAACTCTTGATCCTCACAACAGTCCTGCGAGCTCTGTTGCAAAAGTCTTATTATCTCCATTTTACAAGGAGGGAACCTTGCAAAATGCTTTACATATATTACCTTCCTTGAGGTAATAGTTCATAAGATCATAGATTAAGAGCTGAAAAGACTTTAGAAGCCATCCGATCCACCCCCCTTGCCTTTGAGAAGCTCACTGAAAAAATTTAAAGAGCTCTTCAAAAAGTAATGATTATAATAACTATATATAACTAACAGCTATAATAAAAATTATTACCAACTCAGCTATTACCCTCTTCCAATTGGCTCAGGGTCATGAGACAGGAGTTTGACTTGAGGCAAGTTACTTAACCTCTCTTGGGCCTCAGTTCCTCATTGAGAAGAGGAGGCTGACCTTGGTACCCTCTAAGATTCCTTTCAGTTCTAAATGATTCTATAAATAACCTTAAACTTCATACCTCACTGTCTACATGCATAAAATATAGTCCCTACCTGTTCCCCACTTTTGACTATTGCTGGAATCTACCCTCTCTTCTAGAAGGAAGGAGCTTTCTCTTCCTCTTAGAATACGTGTATACTAACCCTCTTAACATTTTTGTCTATTGTCATCCCCTGGCCATCTTCATATGGCAATCCCTATACTGAGTTGCCAGATCAAGAGTGCTTTTGTGTAAGAAATAGCCATAACAACTTAGATGTGGCTTGCAATACTAGATTATAGGGAAGTATGGACACCAACTCAAGGAACCATTCCCTTTGGGAATGACAAAAACCTCGGTGGGATGTGGGGAGAGACATGTTACATCACTGCTTTGATCTTTGATGTAATCTTGGCAGCATTTCCATAGGTATAAGGGACTTAGAACAATTTCCTTGGAGCAGGACATAGCAGGAACAAAGGATTGTAGCATTTTAGAGCTGGAAGGAACTTTGCAGGTTATCAATACCCTTCTTTTTAAAAATTTTTTGTCATGGTTTTTTATTTAATATATTTTATTCCCCCCCAATTACGTGTTAAAATAATTTTTAAACATTTATCTTTTTTTAAATTTTCTAATTTTTTTTGCTTTTTAGTGAGGCAATTGGAGTTAAGTGACTTGCCCAGGGTCACACAGCTAGTAAGTCTCAAGTGTCTGAGGCCGGATTTTAACTCAGGACCTCCTGACTCCAAGGCTGGAGCTCTATCCACTGTGCCACCTAGCTGTCCCCAATTTTTAACATTTAAAAAAAAGTTTTTGAGTTCCAGATTTCTATCCCTCCCTCCCTCCTTTCTTTTATGAATCAGGATGGATATTGAAGCCCTGGGATGCTAAGTGACTTTCTTACGATCTTCATAAAGTACTTGTATAGCTTTAAAACTTTAAAACTTTTAAATATTAATAACTTGGGTTGAAGGCATGATAGAATAAAATGTGAGTTTTTTTTCGATGACTATCAGTTAACCACAGGAAACAGTTTTCTTCTTAGAGGCAGTCAGGTGGCTCAGTGGATAGAGCTCTGGGCTTGGAGTCAGGAAGACTTGAGTTCAGATTTGACCTCAGATACTACTAGTTGTATAATCTTGGGCAAGTCATTCGTCCTCTGTTTGCCTCAGTTACCTCAACTGTAAAATGGAAATAATAGTAGTACCTACCTCCCATAATTGTTGTGAGGGTCAAGTAAGATCATATTTGTAAAGAGTTTAGCACAGTACCTGGCACAAGGTAACTATATCTATCTATCTATCTATCTATCTATATATATATAATGTTAGTTATTATTATTAGTAGTAGTATAAGAAGTTGCAGTCCTAAACTTTAACTTAATTTTAACAATCTCTTATAAGCACTATTTATAGATTGAGTCTGTCACATCCATAGATTAAGTTATTAAAGTGTCAAGGTACATGAATTTTTTTCTGATGATTTTGTACTTTTCTTCCTGGTCTCTGGTTAGAGGTGCAGCTGCCTGGCAGATGTGTTGTGGCCTCTGTCATGTGACAGTGCTGCCATGGTTACAGAGAATTGTGTGGCAAGGAAAATATCTTGTCTTCTTTTGAAGTGATAGCACAGTAGAAGTGGGCTTTGTGCTCATCCTTGTTAGGCGGCTGGTTGTGCTTCCCTATAGAGATTCCCATTCAGTTCATAATCTATGTGAGAAGCCTACTGAGTAAAGTTCAGAGTTACATATGCATGCATACTCATAATCCCTTCAGAGCAGCTTAGTCTGAAGTTGACCCACAGGTAGTTTCTTTGGAATGGACCACCGACTACTAGAAGCAGTATTGCAGTTACCATTTGGCTCTATCTACCTGCCCCATTGGCAGTGAGGTGGTGCAGTACATAGACCACTGGAGAAGTGGTCAATCAGCAAGATTTATCTTTATAGAGTTCTTCATTTTACAGATGAGGAAATTGAGGCCCAGAAAAATTCAGTTATTAGTTGTGAGCCTAACATCACACAGGTAGGTAGTGATAGAGCTGGGATTTGAGTAAAAAATCTTCTGACCCCCAACTGAGCATTTTGCCAATGCATAATAGTACTCAGAATAATCCTGGGTGTTTGAGAGTCAAACTATTATTATCCCTGTTTTATGAATGATGAGACTGAGAGAGATTAAATGGCTTACCTTTAAAGGTCAGGCAATTTTTGAGTGTCAAGGCTTGGACTGGAAGCAACATTTTTCTGATTCCAAGGCTAGTGCTTTCCCTGTTACACCGTGACAGTTTAGACACTTTTCATTTAATTGACTGTAGTGTTTTGTTAACCAGGAAGTAGGAGTTTTCACTGATTCTGTGGGGGGCCAGAGAAATGTATTATCCCATATGGATGCTACATCCCAGATGGAACAAAAGAGAAAATATCCCAGCATGAAAGTCCTTAGTGGACATCTCTCTCTCCCCCACCCCCCCCTTGTCAGCCTAGCACTCATTGGCTTTTGCTGCCCTAGTGGCTGGGGATTTCAGTCAGACTCTACAAGCTGACTGAAGGAATCAGCTGCATTTCACATCTGTTTTTTAGTCGTTTTCAATCATGTCTGACTCTTTATGACCCCCTTTTGGGGTTTTCTTGGAAAAGATACTAGAGTAGTTTGCCATTTCCTTATCTAGCTCATTTTACAGATGAGGAAATAGGCAAACAGGGTTAAGTGACTTGCCCAGGATCACACAGCACTTGAGATACTGCCTTTCAAAAATGAACCTCTGCTCTTGAGAGAGACTTGCACTCTAGGTCCAGAATTAAGGCTGAAGACATTCAATATTTTTTTCTCTCTTTTTTAGTTTTCAACATTCACTTTTATAAGTTTTTAAGTTCCAAATGTTTTTCTCCCTTCCTTCCCCCTTCCCAAGATAGCATGCAATCTGATATAGGTTATACGTGTACAATCATATTGAACATACTTCCACATTAGCCATATTGTGAAAGAAGAATCAGAAAAAAGGGAAAACCACAAGAAAGAAAAGAACAAAAAAAAGTGAAAATAGTATGCTTTGATCTGCATTCAGACTCCATCATTCTTTCTTTGGATGTGGATAGAATTTTCCATCATGAATCTTTTAGAATCATCTTAGATCATTGTATTTCTGAGAAGAGTCAAGTCTATCAAAGTTACTCATTGCACAATATTACTGTGTACAATATTCTCCTGGTTCTGCTCACTTCACTTAGCATCAGTTCATGTAAGTCTTTCCAGGTTTTTCTGAAGTCTGCCTGTTCATCATTTCTTATAGCACAATAGTATTCTATTACATTCATATACCACAACTTGTTCAGCCATTCCCCAATTGATGGGCATTCCTTCGATTTCCAATTCTTTGCCACCACAAAAAGAGCTACTATAAATATTGTATATGTAGGTCCTTAAGAAATTCAATATTAAACAGAGGGACATCTTGAGCTTTTTGTTACATGTTCGGTTGCTACAAACGGAATCCTCAGAGATTCCTCCGAAATTGTTTGTAAATTTAGTCACTACTTTGAGGGTTTAAAATGCTGACTTGGCCTATATGTAAGTCTTTAAATGACTTCTTAGCCTCTGTATTTGGAAAGACAGGAATTATTTTGAATCATCTAATTCCTTCTAACATGGTTGGCAAAATGTAGTCAGTCTGCTCCATTTTGGATTTAGGAATGATTCTGAATGTGGCATCTGATCATTTAGTGTTCCTTGTACCAGACACTCCTACCTCCAGGCCTTCTCATTGGCTATCCCCTATGCTTGGAATAATTTCCCTCCTTATCTCCATACCCTGGCTTTCCTTGTTTCTTTCAGCTGAAATCCTACTCTCTACAAGAAGGGTTTCCTGATCTTCCTTGATTCTAGCACCTTCTCTATGAGTTTATCTCCAATTCATCCTGTATGTATTGTTAGTACATAGTGTTAACATTCTGTCTCCCCTATTAGGCTGGGAGCTTTTTAAGAGAAGAGACTGTTTTTTTGGTTTGTTTTTAATATTTGTTTGTACCCTTAATGCTTAGCATAATGCTTGGCACAAAGTAGGCACTTGGTAAATGCCTGTTGTCCTTCCATTTTCTTTCTAGCTGATATTTACAATACCTCCATTTTTATGGAAAAATAAACTGAAATACAAAATGGGACTTGCCCAGGACCTCCAGTGCAACAAAAAGTCACTCACTCACTCACTCAGTCAACAAGCATGGCTCCCTTGTTTCACTGGAACAAAAACAAGGCAAGCAGTTAAATAGCATTCGGTGTGTGCCTACTCTGTGTAGAATCATACATTTAGTAAGTATTGGGGAAGGATGGAAGAGAAACAGAAGAAATGGTCTCTTTCTTTCTAAGAAGCTCTTATTCTTGCTGAGGAGGTAGACACCATTTAAAAAAAATGACTGAAATACAATTACAAAGCAACATGTCAGACATGCCAATTAACAGTATAGATGTATTATGTGAGTGCTGAGGGGTTGCATTGTAGAGAAGTAAGGAAGAAGTTGTAATCGTTGATATCTATAAGACCCCTTCTATCCAGTGCTAATTTCCATTTTAGGTAATAAATAAGGTTTCTGGCAAGAGGTTTGAGGTAGGTTTTGAAAGAGGTGGAAGACATGGATTGGTAGAAAAAAATATCTTGAAACTCAAGTTCTCTTGAGAAGTAAGGGTTATAGGAGAGCTCTGATGGCTCCAGACAAGGTTTCAGCTTGAAATTGGGCCAAAGGACGTAGAGCAGGAGCTCCCTAGGCTTTCAGGGAGGTAGATATCCTTGTAGTGACTTCTCCCATAGAATCTGATTAGCCATTAGGCCAGAGGGAAATGGAAAGAGGGGCTGTCCAGGATAAGAGAACAAACAGGAGCCAGAGTTGGGCTTCCCAGAACATTGGCTCTTTCAAGAATAGTTCTGGATTCCGTGGTCCTGTCTATGACAAATAGAGTGGAGAAACGTGGATGGAAAGAGTAATATCCATTTGGATGTATGGGCCCTTCATTAGGGGGCAGTAGCTGTGTGACCCTGGGCAAGTCACTTAACCCTTTGCCTCAGTTTCCTCATCTGTAAGATGAGCTAGAGAGGGAAATGGCAAACTACTCCAGTATCTTTGCCAAGAAAATTCCAAATGGGGGCATGAAGAATTGGATATGACTGAAAGAACTGAACAACAGAAGCCCTTCATTAGGCAAGAGTTCATCTATCAGAGGTGGCCTGTATTGTTATTTTTGTAGCATAAAATCTTAGGGTTGGAAAGAAATAATTTACTCTAACTTCCTTATTTGACAGATGAGCAAACAGGTATAGAGAGATGAAATAAATGATTTACCCATGGTCTTGTAGCTACTTAGTAATAGAATAAGGATTTAAACCCAGGTCTTATGAAACCCAGTCCAATATTTATTCCATTGCCTCATATTGCCTTTCTTGTTAGAAGCCTATATTTGGAATGGCTTTCTTAAATTCTTTTGTTAAGTTAGTTGAATGTCACAACACGTTACATGCCAGTATTATAAATAACATTCAGAAGTCATGAATTATGCCAGTCCCTTTTGTGACTTCTCCCTCAGGGTTGCCTCTGATATTCTTTCCAATCTTTATTTTAACCATGTAAAAATGCTGAGGGGAAGGGGTGGGGAACCTACTCAGTGTAACTTGTTCCAGGTCCTATTGTTTGTGATGTATGGCCTCACCTGATATCACTTGAAATGGATCTCTAGGATTCAGGGTTGGCCTTTAAATGATCCTGCAGTGTTTGACTACTAGCCAAGACTTTTTTGCTTATCCCCCTCTCCTAAAGCTTGAAGCCCATGTTGCTCATTAAATGAGTCTTCTCACAGGGTTGTTTAACTCATATGTGGTGAGGAGGAAGCAATGCTCCACACTGCAAACCCCAAAGTGGGAGACTAGAGTCATCAGGACCATGTAATTAAAGATCCAAGATTATCTTCTATTTACATTGTGTATCTCATGTAGGTACACAATTGTTTGCATGTCGCTTTCCCATTAGAACATGAGCTACTTGAGGACAGAGACCACGTTTTTTGCTGGCACATAGTAAGCACTTTGTAAAATGCCTATTGACCTGATTTGATTTTAGTGTATGTCCTGATGGTCATCAAAAAGTCTAGCTTTGCATCTGGATGAGAATTACTGACCTAACTTTTTTCAGGGTCTAGATCTGTGATTTCATTGGCATAGGGAGCTCAAGATGAGGAAAACCTTTCACTAATGCAGAATGACAACTGTTCTGCAAATTATAGTTTCAGAGAATTGATAATATACTGAGATTAAGTGACTTGCCCAGGATCACACAGCTAGTATGTGTCAAAGGTGGGGCCTCAGCCCAGGTTTTCTTGACTCTGAGGCCAGCTCTTCATCTACCATGCCACTCTGATTCTTCTCTCTTCCTCCCTCCTCTCTCTCTCTCTCTCTCTCTCTCTCTCCCTTCCCTCTTCCCTCCCCTCTGTCTCTAGATGTATTACAGTATAATATTTATACATAGTGTGTGTATATAATCAGTATGATACACACACATATATACATATATGCATACACACATACACATATATATTCAGTGGTGTATGAGGTATTCAGGGAGGCCTAGCACCTCCAGTGTGAGAGCTTGCTGAGTCCTTTTCGGGGTTGCTCATCCATTTTTGGTGTTCACCTGTCACCCAACTCTCATCTGTGGCTCCAAGAAACTGTAGCATGTATAGTGGCCAAACCCTGGTGTCATCTCAGCTGATGGGCTAAGCCAGGTTGAGGGTAACCAATAGGCTTCAAACTAGTCAGTGAGTTAGGGGGATGTCTACCCCAAGCATGTGAAGATTTTCCTGTGGAATGGGTGAGTGAGAACAATTTGTTCCAATGGCCGAAGGTGGCCGAAGCTTTTATTTATTATCATTAATATAATATCACATAATTCTTTAAATACATTATAGTATATATATATCATATGTAATTTAATATAAATATATTACATATTATATAACACATTAATAATTATAGTTCTATCAATATATAATATATAGGTATATTCTTATTTGATCCTGAGAGACTTTATACCAACCTCATCAGCACTATTTTGCATATTTTTTGTTTAATATATATGTGACTAAAATGAAAAGAAAAACACTTAAACTAAAATCCCATTCCAATGCCTCATTGTGATAAAGACGTGACCTTGAACTCTTTTATATTTTGCCAACAGAATATAAGCCATGGGAGGTCCTTCTGAGCTGGAAGAACTTTTTGTATAAGTCTGGTGACAGATTATATGCCTGTTGTCCACCTTAGCCTAGCTAAATGTGGAAAGGCTCATCACCAGACTGACCACAGGTGATCTATTTTTCATCACTTCACCTCTTAAAGACCCTCTGCTGAGTTAGTTAGGGGTTGTGGGCTATAGTGGTAGAGGGAATATCCACATGAGTAAATCTGCCAGTCCTTGATGTATAGAAATATATCAAGATAGGAACTGGATATATGATTTCATTGGTGTAAGGAACTCCAAGGTGAGGAGACACTCTTTTCTAATGTAAAATGGCACCTTCTTTGAAACATAGTCTTAGAAAGCTGCCCATATCACTGAGAAATCAAGGAATTTGCCCACGGTCACGCACCAGAATGTGTGACAGAGATAGTCCTACTGGCTTTGAGGTCTGAAAGTTTTCATTATAACCCACATGTCCTTATAACTTCAGGGAGGACCCTGAGGACCTCCTATAGCCTTCTTAGTACATCATTATGATGAATTTCTCAGATTAGCTAATTGTTACCTTAGGGGAAAAAAATGTTGTGTGTAGACTACTCCATAGTGTAATGGATTTGGATAAGATGTGATATAGGAGAAAACTGGTAGGAGAGAACAGGGCTGTTGAATAGGAATACAGACTAAAGAGAAGTGGCCCAAGTGGGTACCATATTGGGGCTTTATGCTTGGAACAGTGGGATGTGGATTTGGAGAGCTTAAGAACTCTGTTAAGAAGTCTGAGCTCTCATTAATTTGTTCATGCAGTATGAGATGAGTTAACACACAGGTTATTCATTCAACTTGACTAAAAAGCCCGATGTATGTGCTGGAAAAGTCTATATGTGGGTTAGGACCCACTTGAAGTAGGGGTGCAGGAGCAGGGGGAAGAGAGAGGAGTACAAAGGCCCATGGAGAGCTCTCCTTGGTGCTGCCTCAGAGCTCAGAGCTCAGGTCTAGCCTCTTCTGCCAGTCCTGCCCACATCTGTTTTCAACCAGCCTGTCTTGTTTTCACCAATCCTGCTTTAATTTCTGCTCATGACCACACCCCTTCCCCCTCACTTAAGGCAGGGTAGACTGTGTAGCTTGTGCAGTGCCTGGAATCAGACCTGCCTTATGTGTCTAACGCTGCTGTTTTATGAAATGGAAAAGATGATTTCCGTTCACTGGGATAATGTGGTATTCCTCAACTAGATTTCCAAAATGTTCTGTCCAGAACTTTTTGTTTCTAAATTTTTGATAAACTAGCATTTTTTACTTTATCTTACAAACTCCTGGCATGGTAACTGTCAAACCCCACTCAGTGTGCAGTACTGGGGAAAAACCTTATAATCTTGTTCCTGCTCTTTGCATAGGTATATATTTATAGCAGGAGGGTAAAACCAAGATTGTAGCATGGT
This sequence comes from Vombatus ursinus, assembly GCF_900497805.2. Lineage (NCBI taxonomy): Eukaryota > Metazoa > Chordata > Mammalia > Diprotodontia > Vombatidae > Vombatus > Vombatus ursinus. The sequence goes on from NW_020940355.1 coordinate 12,308,337, forward strand.
GTTTCAGTGACTTCCTTTTTTCCTCCAACATTCTCCTTGAATTTCGCTGCCAACACTTAGAGAAAAAAAAATTCTTTTTGTATTTAAACAAATTCACACATTTGATGCATTTCATCAAATCAAGGCAACATGCTGCAGGTTTCCTTTTGTTGTGATCTTTTATGTGGCCTCTGAAGTGCATGTACAGCATGAGATGTTCAAGCTTGCAGTAATGGCCAAATTTGTATGCTGTGTGGCTCTGTGGGAGAGATCTCTGCTGCTCCTTTCTATTAAATGTCTCTTAGAGGCTGGGGCTGTTTGTGCATTTCTACTCAGCAGTGTTCAGATTACTCATCTCAGGAATCAACATCCTACTTCTCAGGAAGTAGGGAGAAATTATGGTTTCTCTTTAGAGCATTTCTTTCAGGAAGAACAGAAATACCATCTAACAGAAATACATAATACAATGTTTTTCCCTTAAGGTCTTTCTTACCTGGCCTTGAATATTTCCCTAAAAGTGTATATTTTGGATCTGCCAGAAAGAAAAGAAACAGGTCATGCTAATGACTATATTCAGACTATATTCATTGCCTTTGGCTTGGAAAATAATAATAAGGTCTTATTTTTAGAAATAATCATAATTTTCTAGGTTTCTGATGGGGAAAAAGATATTTGGCCTAAAGATTTATAGAAAAAAAGATCTAATCTAATTGCAGAGGGCTATTATTATTGTCATTATAGGAGGCCATATGGTCATATACAATTAGTTGAGTGGTAAATCTCAGTTCTTTAGTTAGATACAGATGGTATATTTCCTTCAGAATTTAAATATGTGTGTGTATGTACACATATGTATATATTTATCTTTTCTCCAGTAATTCCTTCTATTTCTTAAATAGAAACAGTCATATTCATATACATGAATAAATTCATGGTTATACATATATTCATATATACATGCATTCACACATATGTGTGCATATATATATATATATACATATATGGAGGGAGGAAGGAAGAGAGAGAGAGAGACAGAGAGAGAAAGAGAGAGAGAGATGTCAAGTGGGTAAAACTGGGAAATTGCCCTCTGATGTCCTTTGCAGAATTCTGAATACTTTTCTCTCTCATTTATTCAACTCTGAGAAGGCTGGATACTGACCTCTGACTATTTACCTTGTTTGAGATCTCTCTTCTTCAAGCACATGCAGGCTTTTTAGTACTGAGCTGTCTGAATTTCAAGTTCATGACATAGTATTTTAAATTTTTCACTATTTATTCCTATATTTGTATGTGAAATGTATAAAGATAGAATCATGTTTTAGAAGGCAATGGGAAAATATTAGTGGCAGTGTTTTTTTTTTAATATAAAATTTGGTTAATATGTTAAGTTTTAAATTCAGATCTTTTCCAATATGCTGCTGGCAGAATTTATTTTTGTAGACTACGTCACTTGCAAATGACATTTTTCATATTTAGGAGGCCTATTGTCTGCAATTATTTCACATTCTTTGCTTTCCTAGAAGCCTCTCACATCAAACCATGAATTCAATAACATGGAAATTTTTTTTTAAAAATAGCACTTTATAATGGCAAAAATGGGCATGAGAGGGATAAAAAGAATATTCAGAGATGATAGATAAACTGAGAAAAGACTAAATAAAGTGTGGAAGAAAACAGAATAAGGTATCTGAAAGGAATATGACTTTGTTTCTAGCTAAGGAATAGAAGGAATTACTAGGGAAAAGATGAATGTTGATTGCATGAAAATAAAATATTTAATACAGCAAAAATAAGAAAACAAAATATAAGGCAAATATTTCAGATAAATACTTAACAACTAATACACACATACTATTTAAAATCTACAATCCTAGTTTTTAATGGATAGTCAGTGATTATGAACAGTTTGCCAAGAAAAAAAAACCTAAATTGTTAATACTAACTTGAAAACTTCTCAGTCTCATTACTAAGCAAGAGGTGCAAATTAAACCTGTTCTGAGGCACCATACTTGATGCACCAAATTGACAGGAATAATTAATGAGCACTGTCACTGAATGTCAATGTTATAGAGGAGCAGGCAAACTCATTCATTGTTGGTAGAACTCCAAACTGGGGGGTTATTTTTAGAAAGTGATCTGGCACTTTTTTAGAAAGTTATCTGGCGCTACACAGCTAAAATTTCTACATGATCATACTGTTTTATCCCATAACTTCATTTCTGGTGCTGTAGTATGAGAATGTCATATTTTTAAAAGCTATTCAGAAGGTTATTTCTTTTTAAAGAGCACCCCTTGTTTATAGTTGCAAAACAAAGGCAAAAACACATCTGAAAGCAGCCTTAATGTCCCACAATAGGAGAATGGTTAAACAAGTTGTGGCACATTAATGTAGGGACATAGTATCAGTGTGATCAATGAATCCCCCAAAGTGATTACATTTTTCAAATCCTCATTGCATATTTCCAGTGGTCATATTTTACATAATTATAGCTTTGAGTAGCATGAGCCTGAATACATTTGACCATTTCTTGGGATTCATCATTCACACTAATTGAGACCAGGCTGCAATTAAGAGGAAGAATTAAAAAGGTAGGAGAGAGAACAAACATTTGTTATTAAGTACCTACTATGTGCCAGGTACTGTGCTAAGTGTTTTACAAATATTATCTCATTTTAACCTCATGACAACCCTGGGAGGTAGATGCTATCCCATTTTACAGTTGAGGAAACTGAAGCAGACAGAGGTTAAGTGAATTAGTAAGTGTCTGAAGTTGGATTTGAACTCAGGTTTTCCTAACTCCAGACCCAGAGCTCTATCCATTATGTCCTCTGGCTGCCTCTATATGAAAAAAGAACTTCTATAAAATAATTTAAATTGAAAAAATCAGAGCCAGAAGAACAGAGCTTAGAACTACAGCTGTATAAAAGGGAGGAGTAAATGGGAAATGAATGGATGAAGAAATCCGATACTTAGAGGGAATGACTGAAAAGTTAAGACATCTTACACACTAAAATCCATTTATTTAAATTAAATTGTGGCAGAGGTGGTTTGAGCAAGTATAGATATTTGATATTCAATTTAATATGTGAGGAGAAAGGAAAACAAAGAACATCTACTATATATTCACTATATGCAACCTTGTAGAATAAGACAGTTTAGAGGAGGAAGGGACCTGGAGTATCGTTTAGTCCAACACCTGCCCGTATGTAGATGAAGAAACAGAGCCCCAAGGCCAATGAGTGACTTCCCAGGTCATGTATCCTGTTAGTGGTACAGATCTTCTGCACCCTTTCACTCTCTCCCCAAGTCCAGTGCTCTTTTTAGGAGCTTTTCATAAGCAGGTAATTTGGTATACACCGGTTCGTTTGGTTACTGACAAAATGAGATGTGTGGAAAAGAAATATTGTCATCTCTTGATTTGGTGGTGTTCTGAGCTTAAGCCAGTCCTACTGATAATCTGCTCCTCATTGTCTCAGAGAATGTGTTTACTTTGGTGCAACAGTATTTATTCAGTTCTTTGACACATCTTTGATTTTGCTTTTGTGGATACTGCCTCCAGCTATGTAGATAGTAAACCATGGAAGCCTCTTCATCTTGTATGTATGCTAGGTAGGAGGTGTCAGCGTATGGAGTGCTGGGCCTGCAGTCAGGAAGACTTGAGTTCAAATCTAGCCACAGATACTAGCTGTGTGACCTCTGTCTGCCCCAGTTTCCTCATCTGTAAAATGGGGATAATAATAACACGTACCTACCAGGGTTGTGAGTTTTAGATGAGATAATATTCATAAAACTCTTAGCACAGTGTCTGGCACATAGTAGGTGATTAATAAATGCTTGTTTCCTTCCTTCCTTCACTGATCTTGCCATCCTATTAATCCTCTATGGAAGATCTTCCCAACTTACAGAGATATTTCTCTAGGTCTTCTGTTATTCCTCTGGTACCAGTACCCAGACTGTCCTCTTATGTCATCCCTTGCTTTAACTCTATGATTGTCCCACTTCCTTCACTGCTCATACAATTCTCCAATGATACTCCAATGCTCACAAATTATTGTGGGTAATAGGGTATAGTTCACTTATGCTCACCAGAAGAGTATGGGTGTTTTTAAAAAATGGGAGCTGCTTGAGATTGTTAAATAATTCCCTAAATAGAATCTAGCCCTCCTTTTTCAATTCAGTTCAGTTCCTTGTCCGAGTCATTGACCAGTGAGCTGACGAGTAATACTTATTGTTAATAAGTATCTGTGCATACACAGATTACAGTGATAGGCACTGTTGGGAATGAGGGGAAAATGGTTTCATTTTTTAAAAAAAAATAATATTTATCTGCTTATTACTTAAACCTATAACTGAAGTCCAATTTTGACACTTATTATAGTATAAAAGTGACCCTGGATTTTTCCAGGCTTAACTACAGACTCCAACGTCAAAAAGATAATACAAAATGGAAAGCTTCAACTATAGGCTTGATACTGGATTAATAGTCTATTGCCCAAGAATCAGCCTAACTAAATGAACCAAGGCCCACTACACACACACACACACACACACACACACACACACACACACACACACA
>NW_020940355.1:12312902-12318912 GCF_900497805.2 Vombatus ursinus
ACACACACACACACACACACACACACACACACACACACACACACACAAATTCATAACAATTCATAAGTAGCATCTGGTAAGGTGTGGTAGTTTAGAACTATAGTTTTAGAGCCTAAAAGGACCTCAGTGACCATCTAATCAAGCTTCCTTATTTTACAGATAAGGAAACCGAGGCCTAGAGAGGTTAATTGGCTTGCTCATGGTCACATAGGCAGAAAGTGACCAAGTGAGGATTCAAATGTAAATCCTCTGACTCCAAGTCCCACTCTGTTTCCATTACTGTATTTCACTGCCAATTGTAATCTATATTAGTGCAAGTTTTTTCCATGCTGATGAAATTTTTGAATGAAATTTTTTTTGATATATGATCTAAATTTATTCATATAGATATGGACTGTCTCTGCATGATATAAAAGGGAATGGATTGTTGGCAAATAACAAGTAAATTTGAACCTTATAGAAGAAACAATTTAGCCAAGGCCAAACCATCTTATTTTCATTCAATGCGTATCTGAATTATTCAGATAATTGCATGAGCTCTCCAATTAACTTGTGAAGAGAGAGCCACAGAGAAGCTCAGTAATTAAAGGTGTAATAGTAGGACAGAGTTATACTGAAAGAATGCAGAATTTTGGCATATGTGAAGCATTAAAAAAAAATTAAACCAATATTTAATGCTTTAGTAATGAGGGAAACTAATGATGTTCATATAATCCAATTACTGTTTACATTGAAAGCTGTTCTCTGATTTAATAGAAAACGTATCTGGTTTTGATTTCAGCAGACATTTGTTAGCAAGATTGCTGCCAGAAGACCAAACCAGTTTTGGAATAAAAGGGAGCCTTGTCTGTTGATTTTTCTAGGAAAGTGTAGAATGTTTCTCTTGTGTCAGAGGTAAGGTCTAAACTGAGGGGAATAATATGAGTTAACCTTTTAAAAGTTTTGCATATTTAATAGTCTGAATTAACCTGATATCTCAGTGAGCATATAATAATGATGATGATGATGATGATAAACTAACACATATATGCTGGGCTTTCTTTCAGGTCTTTGGGTATGTGGGTACTAGGAGAGCAAAAGAGAGGACTATATCTCTACTCTCCCCACTTCTTACCACATTACCAGTCAACTTCCTTTTCTAATCATATCTCCTGAATAGTGTTTTTTATGGCATTTTAGAGCTGTATAAATATGAATTCTTTTCTTCTCCTTTTTTCTATTTCCCTTTATCATCTTCCTGTCCTCCTTTCCCCTGCCTCTTCCTTCTTATGATATTTATAGTATAGTTATTATCCCTTCCACATCGTGGGGTGTAGGAGCATGGTGCCCCGCCTATTCCGTGATCTGGAAAATCTGCATGAAATTTTTTGACCTTTCATTCCAGAGAAGGGTTTGAATTATTATGGTATTAAAAGATAAAATATGTTGATATTATATAATACTATACATATGTTTTATGCATTTCTGAGTTTCTAAACTTTCTGTGTCATTTGTGGCTTCCACAAAACTCCCCCAGAATTCCCACTTAATTTCTTATGCCAACTCCAGATATATCATAACTGAGATGGGGAAAGTGGTGATATGGAAGGGATAACTGTAGTTAGGCACACTAGAGTGAACAAAGAAGGTGAGTGTCAAAGGTGATGATGATGATGATGATGATGATGACAATGCCATTCCTTCTGTGATACAATGACCCATATAACAGGTTTCTTTCATCTTGGAAAGGTGTCATTTAGGTGTCATCCTTGTTCTTCAAAACTAGCATTATGACAGTATTAAGGTGGGCAGCATAGTGAAACCAGTCTAGCAATCAATAAGCATTTATTAAGTGCCTGCTAGGGAGGGTGGGAAGGGAGGGAAGAAGGATTTTTTTTAAGCACTTACTGTGGGCCAGGTACTGTGCTAAGCACTTTACAAACATTATGTTCTTTGATGTGCACAACTCTGCAAAGTAGGTACTATTATGATCCCCATTTTAGAGTTGAGGAAACTGAGGTAGACAGAGGTTAACCTTTGCCTAGAGTCATACAGCCAAAGTGCCTGAGAATGCAATTGAACTCAGGTTTTCCTGACTGTGGCCAGTGCTTGCTTTCTCTCTCTCTCTCTCTTTCTACACACATACACACACACATGTACATATACACATATGTATGTATGTTGAGGAGACCACAACAAAAATGAAACAGACCCTGCCTACATTTTATTTAACAGTATAATATGAAGTACATTGACCTGGAGGTTAGGAGACTTGAGTTCTAGATACCTCTGATACTAACTAGTAAGTCATTTTCCCTCTGTGAGCCTCAGTTTCCTCATTTATAAAAGGAGGGGAGCTAGACTTGATCTCTTTACCACTTCAACATTTTAATTTCATGATGTCCCAATCCTTACTATTATATATACTATATATGAACTTGAATGCCGGAGTGGAGAGTGGAGAGAGACAGGGAACAGTAAAGTGAATGTCCTTATTAGATTAGCCATGCTATAACATCTTCCTCAGCCTTTCCATCTTTGAATAACTAACTTAACCAGAAGTATGGTTTAGTAACATTTTAAGTTAGGTTATTCCCTGGCATCTCAATTTCCTGATCTGTAAAATGAAGGCAAGGGGACTAGGTGATCCCTAAGACCTCTTCCAGCCATAACCAGCTAATGAAAGTCAGATTTTTTATTTTTTTAATTTTAATTTTGAATTTTATTTTGATTTTGATTTTGAAAATTGACTTTTTAGGAACGATTTTTTTTATTTTCTAAAGAGATAGTAGTCCCTTAAGGGCAGGGACTGTTTCATTATTGGTATCTCCAACATGGATCACAATGCCTTCTGTATTACAGGTATGTCAAATTTGTGTTAAATTGATTTTTGTTGAATTGAAGTAAAAGGATCTGGTGGCGAAATATGGGTAATTGTGATTTATTTTTATTTCTTCTTAAGAGTTCATTTTACTCAATTGATATATTTTATTATGCAATAATTGAAACTATCCATTTTCATCTCAAGTCCCTTAGCTTTTGGGCACTTCATTTTAACCAGTGAAAGGGCTGGTAACTATCCCCATGGAGATGACTTCACTTGTCTTGTTTCCTGAGTGAGACAGTCACATACCTGTAACTTATGTATTATGACATACTACTGCTCAGGGAGTACTTTGTGGCCATCTGGTATGGTATGAGATCCAGTTCAGGGCTAAGTCCCCTATGAATAAAAGAACTCTTCCTTTCCTAGATGAGCAGAGCCTGGCTGCAGCTGGGGAGGGAACAGCCATCACCTCAGTGTCTGCATTTGGATTGGAAAGAGGCAATTTTTCATGGAATGTATCATTAGGGGCAGCAGGATGTGCACATTAAACTGGCTTCTGTCAAGTATCATGTTTTTCTTTAATTTTATTAATTAATTTATTTTGGTTTATCAACAATCATTTCCATAAGCTTCTGAGTTTTAAATTTTTCTCCCCCTCCCTCCCAAACTCCCTCCCCAAAATGGCACATAATCTAGTATAGGCTCTACATATGCATTCCTATTAAACATATTTTCACATTGGTCATGTTGTAAGGAAGAACTAGAACCAATAAAAGAAACCACAAGAAAGAGGAAACGAAACAAAACAGAAGAAAAAAAAGAGCAAATAGTGAAGTAGCATATTTTGAAGGCAGGGGAAGGGCATAAGGAACTCTGGGAAAGGAACTCAATGAGAGCCTGTTAGCTGGCAAAGTTGCACATTCTGTGGCAACATGGGGAGAGTATGAGAAACAGTCATTAAACATTTATATTAAGGTGCTTTGATTATTAGCTTGGGATTTTTCCTAGTGGTTGATGAAGGCCTTGTTCCTGAAGTATGACTCAAATGATGAATTATAACCTCAAATGTCTATAGATATGCCTAGGTCATAGAAGAGAGCATAGGATTATAAAGGAAACCATTTTTTTTTTTGTTTTGGCTAGGCAATGGGGTCCTATGTATTTTATCTTCTGCATTTACAAATATTATTCTGGTTTTTTTTTTTTTTTTTTTTTTTTGGCAATTGGGGTTAAGTGACTTGCCCAGGGTCACACAGCTAGGAAGTGTTATGTGTCTGAGACTGGATTTGAACTCGGGTCCTCCTGAATCCAGGGCCGATGCTCTATCCACTGCACCACCTAGCTGCCCCAGGAAACCAATTATATTGAAAATGTTATCAAAAGTTATACACATATAAATTATATACAAATAAATATATATACACATAAAAATAAATATACATAAAAAATGAAAACCCCAAATGGGGTCAGGAAGAGTTGAGCACAACTAAATATAGAAATATAAATGTGTATATGTATATGTACAAAATATATCATAAATATATGTGTATATACACATATATTTATTTCTATATTCATTTATTTTCCTCTTTATATATTTTGGTAACTTTTTTCAATGTATATGTGTGTGTGTACATATACACCTAATGGACAGCTAGGTGATACAGTGGATAGAGTACTGGCTTTGAGTCAGGAATACTCATCTTCCTTAGTTCAAATTCAGCCTCAAACACTTACTAGCTGTGTGACTCTGGACAAGTCACTTAACCCTGTTTGCCTCAGTTCCTTATCTGTAAAATGAGCTAGAGAAGGAAATAGCAAACCTCTAGTATCTTTGCCAAGAAAACCCTAATCGGGGTCACGAAGAGACATAACTGAACAACAAATGCATAATATCTACATACACACATATGTAAATATATATAGAAAAATATATATAGACACACATACATAAAGTTTATGAATTCCAATTTAGAACTCTTGGCCCAGATACAGGAGCAGAGGGAGAATAACAATAATGATAGCTAACATTTATATAGCACTTTATGTACATTATCTCCCTGAATCCTCACAACAACCCTGAGGTTGATATTATTATTATTATGTCTTCCTTTGTTGTTTGTTATTGTTGTACAATAACAATCCAACTCTTCATGTCCCCATTTACAGAAAAGAAAATTGACACTATGAGAGACGGTTACTTGCCCAGGATCAACAGAGCTTGTAAGTGTTTGAGGCAAGATTCAAACATAGGTCGTCTTACATCCAGTACTGTGCCTCTAATAATCAGTTCAATTTCTGAAGATGGAATACAGCTTTGAGGGAAAACTTGTATAAAGTTATACATAAATTATAATAGAGTGTGTAGGAGAGGGAGGATGTAGTGGTATGTTTTCCCATGAACTCACTGAAAAATATTGCCTGGGAACTACATCCTGGGGAGATCCCACAGTTCTGCTATGAGCAGCAGTGAGACTGTGCTGCTGGTGTTGAGCACTGTGTATCCCTTGCACACTGCTGTGTTTATACTGCGCTGATATACATGTATAGTTCAGTATTCTTTTGCTGCTGCTACTTCCCATGGAAGAGAATGCCAACCTGTAGGACCCCTCTGGGAACATTACAGCTGCAAGTGCTGGAGAACAGGGTAATGAGGAAGGTAGGCTCATTCCCTGTTTTTCTTCTGCATGAGATCATTCCCATACTTTTTCCCCCCATTCCCTTTGAAGAAAAAATATTTTTAGTTCAAATGGAATAAAAGTGACACAGTCCTTGAGAATCATGATATTGTGGAAAGAGTGCTGGACCAAAATCAGAAGACCTGGGATTCTACTCTTGGCTTTGTAGCTAACTAGTTGAGTGATCTTGGGCAAATTAATTAACCAATCTAATCTTTGATTTCCTCATCTATAAAATGAAATGATCTCTAAGGTCATAGGTTATAGAGCTGGGAGGAACCTTGGAGATAAATTAGGTCTACTTCCCTCATTTCATAGAAGGACAGCTGAAACTTAGAGAAAGGATCATAGACCTAGCATTGGAACCAACCTGAGATCTGGTATCTAAGGCCAAGAGTTAATTTAAGTGACTTTCCCAAATACTAAGTAACAGAATTGTGATTCAAACCCAGGTCTTTTGACTCTGGATGATGATGTACTAGTAGTAGTAGTAGTAGTAGTAGTAGTAGTAGTAGTAGTAGTAGTA
>NW_020940355.1:12318922-12359340 GCF_900497805.2 Vombatus ursinus
TAGTAGTAGTAGTAGTAGTAGTAGTAGTAGTAGTAGTAGTAGTAGTAATAGCAGCAGCAGCAGCATTCTTATAGGGGCAGCTAGATGGTTCAGTGGATTGAGTGCTGGGCCTGGGAGTCAGGAAGACTCATCTTCCTGAGTTCAAATCCAGCCTCAGACACTTATTAGTTTTGTGACTCTGGGCAAGTCACTTAACCCTGTTTGCCTCAGTTTCCTCATCTGTAAAGGCAAACCATGCCATGAAAACCCCAAATTGGGTTAGGAAGAGTTGGACACAGCTGAAAAACGACTAAACAACAGCAACACTCATGTCTTATGGTAAAGTTTACAAAGTACTTTACATATATTATCTCATTTGTTCTTCATCACAACTTTATAAAGTACATGGTATTTTTATCCTCATTTTACAGATGAGGAAACTGAGGTGGGAGAGGTCAGGTGACTCACCCCTAGGGAAGACACAACTACTAAGGCAGTTTTTGAACTTAGATCTTCCTGACTCTTAAGGCCAGAACTCTATACCCAAGATGCCTTCCGCTCTCATTTCTTTTAATGTCAAGACCGAGGTTTATATGAAATCCTATCTTAGTGAATCTAGAAAACCACATTGTATTTATGGTGGTGAATTGGGGTAGTGATCTGTTCATGGGAACCTCAGCCTGTCTTTCTCTTCTGCCTGTCTTCCTGGTGTGAAAGGGAGTGAAAACTTTGCCCCTCCCCCCTCAAAAAAACCTAGCTTCAGTGGAAAATAGAAATTATTCTGAAGTGACATTCTCACTTACCCACTTAATGTCCAGAGACACTTGAGGCTCAGAAAAAGAAGAGAAGACTGAAGCAGAAGTAACTAACCCCTACTCTTCTCCCTAGGAGGCAGGTAGGTGGCTCAGTGGATAGAGCACTGGGCCTGGAGTCAGAAAGACCTGAGTTCAAAACTGGCCTCAAATACTTTCTAGCTGTGTGACCTTGGACAAGTCACTTAACCTCTGCTTGCCTTAATCCACTGGAGAAGGAAATGGCAAACTACTCCAGTATCTTTGCCAAGAAAAACCCATGGACAACATTGGTCCATGGGGTCACGAACAGTCTAGCATGACTGAACAACAATTCTGCCACTCACTGTTGTCCATGGGTAGCTTGAGGCTCAGGGCCTATAGGGCCATATCATTGAGTCCTTGAAGAAATCCTGGTAGGCTTCACTTAGCTGCCATTGTAGCTTCATACCAGCTGTGGTCTCAAGCTCTGTCTAATTTCTTTCCCCCTTTCTGACTTGGTCACAGTTCTTGGATCCAGGAGTAGTGTACTAGAAAATCCTACCTATGTTTACCCCTAATAGCTAGGATCCTGGATCTCAGTGGCCAAACCTTCCAAGCATAGATTTTATTTTAGGAGGAAAAAGCATGACAGTGGAGAAGTTATTGGACTTGGAGCCAGAAAGACCTGAGTTCAAATCCCATCTCATATTCTTTTTTTTTTTTTGTAAGGCAATCAGGGTTAAGTGACCTGTCCAGGGTCATACAGCTAGTAAGTGCCATCTCATATTCTTACTATGTGTGTGACCCTGGGCAAGTCATTTAACCTGTGTTTGTCTCAGTTTCCTAACCTGTTAAATGGAGATAATAATAGCACTTACCTCACAGAGTTGTGAGAACCAAATGAGATAATATTTGTAAAGCACTTACCACAGTGTCTGACACATAGTAAGCGCTATATAAATGTTAGCTAGTATTATTAATTATTCTTAGGTGTGTGACCCTGGGCAAACTGATTAACTTTTTCGGGGATTTGAATTTTCTGGGAGTTCAAAAATTTGACTAAATAAACATTTATTAAGCACACACTATATGTAGTTATACACAGTACATATGTACTTCATATGAAGATATTTATCGTCATGTATAACATGTGGAGGTTGGGCCTGATGGCCCTAAAGGTGCTTTCTAGTTCTCATTCTGTGATCCTCTTATTGAGCAAATGGTCTGCCTGTCACAGAAGTCCTGATGAGTTTATTGAACACCTAGATCTTCTAGCACACAGGTACCTCATGCCTCATCGATGAAATGATCATTTTGGGTGGTACAGAACCAATGACACTGACCAAATTGCTTGCTGCCCTAAGCCTTTCTGACACCACGGTCTAGTTCTTCCTTCTGGGGGCCTAGGTGGGGGGAACCTTCAGCCTCAAGGCCACATGTGGCCCTCTAGGTCCTCGGGTGCGGCCCTTTGACTGAAGCCAAACTTCACAGAACAAATCCCCTTAATAAAAGGATTTGTTCTATAAAATTTGGACTCAGTCAAAAGGCCGCACCCGAGGACCTAGAGGGCCACATGTGGCCTTGAGGCTGCAGGTTCCCCACCCCGGTAGGCAGTCTGGGACAAAACTCTTAAAATGATGACAAGAACTCAGCTCATGGAGAAGTGCCTTCTGAATGAGCTCCAGAAGTGTCAAGGCAGATTTGACTTAGCCAGACTGGCTTTCCAAATCTAAACTTTTTCACTTCAGCAGCAGCTGACACACTCTTGGTTCTTGCTCAGCAGTGCTGGGAAAAGTCAGACGTGGGATGAAGCCTCCTGTTTTCTCACTGTCAGAGGGAAGAGTGTGATTCACCCACTACACAGCCCAAGCTGTGAAATCCTCCTAAGGTTTCTCCAGAGATCAAGCAATTGACATCTATGAAACTGGAGCAAACTGAAAGTGCATGCTGGGTGTTGGCATGCAAATGAGCAAATTAATTAGTGATGTCCGGTGGCCATCTTACATTGGACTCAGGCTCCTTTGGATGATGCTATTCCCCCTCCACACAAGGATAGCTCTGTGGCTTCCCTCTAGGAAATCATGAGAGGCTCCCAATCCTGAGACCTGGTGGCTTCATTGTCTCAGCCCCCTGGGGCAGGTGTTCCGGGTTTCTTCTGCTCCACTGGCTTGCCAGGTCATGAATTGGCCTGTGTTTTCCCCTGGGCTTGTCTTGAATGCCACTGGTCACTCATCAGTGCCTTTGTGTTGTAATTGAGCTTATCTGATGGACAGAAGAGCTCATCCATCATCCTTTTGGCCTCATACCTTTGCATGGGGGAGCATTTAAACACTCAAATGGTTCTGTGCTCTTGCAGATGTGGCTTCTCCCTTTAGGGATGCAGCTCATAACCTCTGTGCCTTCTCATCTCTCACTAGCTTTATTCATATTCTTCTGTGAGTTTGCTATAGGGAGGCCACCTGTTAGGATGGAGGCCTTCCTTTTTCTCCTTTGATCTCACTGGAATCCTAATAGAACTCATGGTTGTTGCTGTTTAGTCATTTTTTAGTCGTGTCTGACTCTTTGTGACCCAATTTGGAGTTTTCTTGGCAAAGATATTGGAGTGATTTGCCATTTCCTTCTGCAGCTCATTTTACAGATGAAGACACTGAGACAAACAGGGTTAAGTGACTTGCCCAGGGTCACATAGCCAGTGAGTGTCTGAGGCCAGATTTGAACTCAGGAAGATGAGTCTTCCTGACTCCAGGCCTGGCGTTCTGCCTAAGAACACATGGGCTATCCAACCAATCCTGGACTTTTTTATCCTTGCTTTTGCCATGGGAGGATTTCACAGTTTGTTCCTTATCCTTTGCTTTCCCTGTATTACTCACCCTAACCTGGGAGACTAGAAGGGTGCTGGTGCCTTTGACAGAAATAGGGAAGTTTGGAAGTGAGGAGGGTTGTGTTGTTGTTGTTTTTTTTTTAAATAGGCAAAGAGTTCTGGACATGGTGATAGCTGGGGCATCCAGTTTGAAATGTCCAATGGGTGATGCAGATCTGAGGGAGAGACTGGGGCTGGAAATTGAGGTCTGTGCCATCACCCTCCTCCACTCCACCTTGGAGTAGTCACAAGAAACGATTTCAGTTTATCACTAGAATATGGAGATAGGAAAGTATGAGGATGATCTATAAAAGAGTAGATAATTGAAGATCGTATTCTCTTCCCCACCCCAAAAGGTGCCTCTGATATGGAGGGGGTGTCCCTCTTTTCTCAGTGAAGCTTTTCCGTGCTTTTTAAAGAGTCTACCTGTGGACTTTGCTTTAGGTTTTTCATTATGTTTAAAAGCAAGTCTGCTTTCTTCAGTAGATTCTTGAAATGCTATGTACTATTAACACACTGTTAGTGGAAAGTCAGGCATCTTGGGTATCAGAGACCGATAAGTGACCTGAAAATGAAGCCTGTATTTCCACTGATGGTTGCATTTTTTTTTCTCTTGTCTCTCCCACGTCCTCCCCCACCTTCCTCTTTTCTTCCAGTTTCCTTCACAAGGTAGTGACTAGTGTTGTTTTGGGGTGAGTAATGCTCACACTGTTCTTAGACTCCAGTGTGAGGCTGCTAGGTTTGGAAATAATTATGGAGGAGCCACAGATTTCTAGGGAGGCTGAAAATGAGGGAGATTTTGAGGGGGAGGGAATGGTGTCGATTTCTAATGTAGAACTCCTAAAATGGGTCCTTAGAGGCCACCAGGCCTAGTACCTGCCTCATCCTCAGCTGCAATTTTTTTAAACCTCTTTTTAAATTCTACCTTGGATATTTCTATCTAATGTAGTACCTGTCATTATCATTTTGTGTTTAAATGTTTATATGGTGCTGATTACCGTTATGCCCAGGCCACCTTGACATACTAGAAGAAATCTGAAAAGGGAGGAATTAATTGAAATATTGATTATTCACTAGGCAAAATAATTTTTTTCAAAAGATAAAGATATTCATTGTAGAATGCCCGTGACAAGGACTAAACTTTCTTTTTTTAAAAAAAGAATTAAATTTTATTTTTTTAAATTACTAGAAACCTATTTTCTCTTCATCCTATTCCTTCGTTCCACTGAAAAAGAAAAAGAAAAAGCTCCCTGTAATAAATGCATATACAAATATATACATAAATTCATACATATGCTTACATGTATATATAAAATATATGCATAAATATGTAAATCTTTCTATATCTATCTACCTATCTAATTCTGTGCCCTGAATCTATCACCTCTGTATCAGGAGGTGGACCGCATACTTCATTGGTATTTTGCAATTGAAGATGGTTGTTTGTCTTTCCAGTTTTGTTATTGTATAAATTGTTGTCCTGGTTCTGCTAATTTCATTCTTCATTATTTTATAAAAGCCTTCAAATTGTTTGTTTTTATAATATTGATTTTATAGTTAAATTGCTGACCTGGTTCTGCTCACTTCGCTTGGCATCAATTCATATCTTTTCATGTCTCTTTGAAATTATCCGTTTCCTCATTTCTTACAGCACAATAGTATTCCATTACATTCATAAGCCTTCTTTCTCCTGAGTTTAAATCCTTCCTCTGGACACTTACTACCGTATGAACTGGGGCAAGTAATTTAACCTGCGTCTGCCTCAGTTTCCACAACTGCAAAATGGGGGTAACAATACCTCTCAGGGTTCTTGGGAAGGTTAAATGAGATAATATTTCTTTTTAAGAGCTTAGCCGAGTCCCTAGTTTAATAAGTAAGCACTTAATACTTTCTTTCCTTCCTCCTCATGCATGACATGTAGTAATGACCAGAGAAATGCCTGCCCAACCCGTTTGTGTCCTGTAAAAAGAATACTATTGGAAGTTTTAAGGACAGTGTCAGTCACTCACCAGGAAATGGGAATCCAAACTCTGCCTAAATAGCTTAAACCTGTTGGTGAGCACTTCTCAGAAACTTCAGCTGGAGGAAGTGGTTGGGTAGTATGGTTGTGCTCCAAGACATCTGGATTTAGAATCAGAAGACCTGGGTTTGAATCCTGACTCTGACCCTTACCCCTTGTGTAACCTTGGGAAAGTCACTTATTCTTTCTGGGCCTCAGTTTCCTCATCTGTAAAATAAAACTATTGGACTATATGACCTGAGGTCTCTTTTCTAGCTCTCTGATATTATAAAGTCTTTGTAGTCCTGAAAATTAATTCCATCCAAATTGTGTGAATTTAATTTCTTTTTAAAGTATTATGGAAACCCACTAATAAAAACATGGATTTTTAAAGTTTGCAAAATGCAAAATGATTTAATTTGAACCTCCCAACAACCCAAACAGCAATTATTATTATCACCAATTTTCTGAGAAGGAAACTGAAGCAGAAAAGCTAAGAGACCTATCCAAGGTCACTTGGACACTCATAGCTAATTAAGTGCCAGGGGCAAGATTTGAACTCAGGTTTTCCTGATCTAGACTCTAGACTGGCACACTTATCTCTGGAAGTCTGTAATACTTCACATTTCTTTTTCAAAGTTAGCCTCTGTGATTTCATTTGATCCTCTCAGTACCCAAATGAGCTCAGTAAGAGTTAAGAGAACTCTGTGGTAGATACTTCTGTCAACCAAAACAAACAAAGAAAAAATCCTTATATAATACAAATAATCAATCAAGAGTTTTTGTGTTTTGAAGTTAATGGACTTCTGTATAGCATGTTGGGTGTATTATTGAAGTGAGTGAACATCCAAACACACTTCCCCTCTTCCTCTTCAGGAATAGGGATAGGGAGGGGCACAGAGAATGTACTTTTGCTTTACATTCTATCCTCACAATACCAAGGGTATTGTACTAGGGGTGCTGGCAAATATTTAACAACCGGCTTACCAGAAAAAAGTGTGGGTATCATACAATTTGAAGTTTAAATTGCATTATTAACATTTCCCCTACTACTTTCTTAAGTCTAACTAGGGGTAGGGAATCTTCACCTTGAGGCCACGTGTGGCCCTCTAGGTCCTCAAGTGCGGCTCTTTAAAGGACCACACTTGAGGACCTAGAGGGCCACACGTGGCCTCAAGGTCGAAGATTCCCCAACCCTGGCAACTATCAACAAAACAATAAATCAAGCCCTGATTTGTAGCATCTGCTGATTTCTGAGTTGTAAATGCTCAAAATGGAAATTTAGCAATTGGTGCTTGTGAGCTTTTAGAGCTGGCTTCAACACATCCCAGAATGTAAAACATAGAATCATAAATCTAGAGCTCAAAGGGATCTCAGTGGCTTTCTAGCCCAATCTGCTCATTTTACAGATGGAGAAACTGAGGCCCAGGGAAGCTATATAATTTCCTCAAGGTCACAGTACTAGTAAGTGTCAGAGAAAAGATTTGAACCCAAGCCCTCTGACTCCAGAGCCAGTGCTACTTTCACCATATTCAAATCTGACTGCAGAAGTGTGCTCTCTCACACTAGCTGAAGTCAGTTACTATTCTAAGTGCCGTTCACACTTTGAGGCACCAGGGCCTGGCATGCTCTTTAGATTCATCTGCCATATTTCTGATGTTGTGACCTTCATGCTGGGTTAAATGTTTTTGATTGAGTGTATTATATATTTTTTAAGCATAATCTCTATCATCTGTTCTAACTGATATATCTATAAGCTTTGAGGCACATGGTTTTGCTCTTGTTGGTATCCATAAATTAATCATCAAACATTTATTTGTTAGGCATGTACAAAGTCCTAGAGATGCAAAGATTAAAAATGAAAGAGTTCTTGCCCTCAGAGAACTTACATTCTTTTGGGAGAGATGAGATCTGCATGTGTAAGTGCATGCACATAAATGCAAGGTAATTTTTTTGTGGGGGTGGGATAACTCTAACAACTGGAGGGGAGGGGGATTAAGAAAGCTTGCTATTTTTAAATTTTTTTTTATTTTTTTAAAGCTTGCTATTTTTGTTCAGCCATTTCACTTGTGTCCACCTCTTTGTGACCCCATTTGGAGTTTTCTTGGCAAAGATTCTAGACTGGTTTGCCATTTCCTTCTCCAGGGGATTAATGCAAACAGAGGTTAAGTGACTTGCCCAGGGTCACACAGCTAGTAAGTGTCTAAGTCCAGATTTGAACTCAGGTCTTCTTGACTCTAGGCCTGGTGCTCTGTTCACTGCACTAGCTAACTGGCATTTGAGCTGACTTTTGAAGGAAACTAGGAATTCTAAGAGATACAAGTGAGGAGGAAGTACATTCTGGGCATGGGGGCCAGTCAGTATGCAAGTATTGATATGGAAGATGGAGTGCTGTGTGTGAAGAACAGAAAGATGGCTAATCTAACTGAACTGTGCAGTGTCTAATGAATAGAGTATCAAGAAGATTCTAGACAAAATTTCCTGATGAAATCTTCCAAACAGGCATTCATTCAAGATACCCCTGCTCTTGAAGAGTGCCAGAGCTTCCAAGTAGCATTAAAGGGCCAGGTACTTGGAATCCAAGAATTTTAGAACTAGGAAGCACTGAGAGCATCTATTCTAGACCTGCTTCTTTCCCTTATTTTACAGATGAAGGAACTGAGTTTCAGAGAGTTAAGTGACTCTCTAGTTAAGAGACAAAGCCAGGACTACATACCTGGCTTGTAATAAACTTTTAATAAACTTTATATACTACACAAAAACCCACACTTGTTTAAAAAAAAAAAGAAAGAAACATTACTCCCCCAGCCCACCACCCTTTATCACAGGGTTACTTTGAATCTACCCTCTCACTAGGTTGCTGTAAGTATCAAAGCAGGTAACTAGTGTTGTGTGAAAGTTTTCTTTGTAAAGTTACAAGTGTTATAGAAATGTAAAGTGTTCTTGTTTCTCCTAGCATTAGTGAATGTGAAAAGAGTTTTTAAAATTCATAGGATTATAGGTTGAGAGGTGGAAGGGATCTTAGAGGTCCAATCTTTTTATTTTTACAAATGAGGAAATTGAAACTCAAAGATATAGCCCAGGAACTAAGGGGCAAAGCTGGGTTTTATAGAAATATAAGGTAGAACCGAGATCCCTCAGACATGGGCTGCCTTCCTGTTTATTTTGTTTGGCCCAGTGGCCAGAGTCCTAAGGTTTCATCCCACTTGGACACTCTCTGGTTGTGTCTAACTTACTGATTGATATATGGATTGACCCAGGGTTTTTGTTTATAAATCCCCAGGTGAATTGTCTTCTGGGGGAAGTGTCCATTCTCTGTTCTGCATGTTCCTGATGTACCCGTCTGTGCATCACAGCTGCCTTCCTGCTGGACACCTGCTGGTCGTTCATTCAGTTTCATGAGGGGAAGAAGCCAGACAACAGGGACTCTGAAGGGGGCAGGAAACATAGTTGGGCTCCTTGTGGACCTATTGCTGCCAACCAGTCTGTGCTGTAGTTGTTTGAAGGAGTGATTTGGGGGCTGTTTGGAAGGGAGTGTACTTCCGTGTTCTGTGCAATTAGGAGCTTTTCATTTCAATTCATTTCTTATGACCTACCCTCTGACCCAGATAACACAATAAGTGACCCGTGGGATCAGTCCAAGGCCTGGGAGGCTGAACAGGGCAAAGTAATGTTCCTGTGGTTTACTGGCACTCATTTCTTCTCTTGGAAAGCCAAATCAGGCTGTACTCTCTCCTCTCTTGTGAAGCATTCTTGCTCAATACATGTAGCAAGATTTTTTGTTGGACCATTGTCACCCCATAAAAACAAGCTGAGGAAGGAGCCAGAACCAGGCTGTCTGTTTAATTTGCCTAATTTCTCCCACTGAGTGGGTGCCCCTCAGCTTTGTGGCCCCCATTTCCTGTCAATTTTACCTCAAGGGTGTGTAGGGAGGAAGAAGAAGCTGAGGTATGGTGGTCCCTGTTCATGTTAGCAGCTGTAAAACCCATCTGAGCAAGAGTGCTCAATCTGCCTCTTCCTCCCTTCTGAAGGAATAGGAAATGTATATTTTAATTTTGTCTTAGACCAACCCAGAGAGAAATGGTCAACAATTCTATTTGCTTTCTAGTGAGCTTTAGCTACTAGTGGAATAAAAGAGTCAAGGCAGAAAGTATGGTTGTCTAATGTAAGCTTGTTGAAGGCAAGAACTGGTTTTTGTTTTGTTTTGTTTTTGTAGCAGCTAGTATGGTGATTTGCATATACTGGCCACCTAATTGTTGGTTGAATTGTCAGAAGAGGGTGGGAAGTTTCAGTTTTTTCAATCATTGAATGAGGACCCCTGATACAGAACCCCAAATTTTTAGATCAGTTCTTCAGCCAGATTCTACCTTTTTCAGTATGTCAACTTTTGTTTGTTTCTAGGTCAGGAATTGGGAACATATGAATAGATCTACAAGATAGATTTATCGGATGTGCTCCATTTATTGTTAGACCAAACTCTTTTTACCTATAAAGGTAGTTTAGTAAAAGCCAAAATTTTTGAGCTAAAAAGGGATTTTCTCTGACTTGCATATGAAACTCTCTGTATTCTCCTTTGTAAAGAGAAGACTTGGGGGAAGGATGATATTCATCTTTCCATGTTTGGAGTGATTTTATGGAAGTGGGAGTAGGCAGTGTGCTTGGACACAGAAGGCAGAACAAGAACAGATGGGTGCAAGTTATACAGAGATAGATTTTTTTCCTACATACATAATGAAGAACTTTGGAACAGTGAGAATAGTGAGTTTTCGATCGCTGGAAATGTGCAAGGTGAGGCTAGATGACTGTTGGTCAGGAATATCACGAGGGAGATTCTGTTTTGGTTGGGAGACTGGTACTTTCCAACTAAGAGTCTAAGGAAAAGTTGCCTGCTTATCTCAAGAAGATGCCATAGTGATGCCTTTAGCCGTGAGTTGCAGTTGTTCTGTTTCTAACAGCTGACCTAAATTAAGTGCCAATTGGGACTTTGTGATTATTCTTAATATTCTTATTATTCATATCCCAGGAGTAGAGTTTCTCCCTAGGAGACTAGATGGTATGTTTACTAATGAAATAATCAGAGAGAGTAGAATGTGGAAAGTGGAACAGCTCTTCCAGGGCTGTGTTTTACCTTCCCCTGTATTTTGAGAAATAACCAATCAAACCAAGATAGTTAGCTCCTTGCAGGCACTAACACTCTTGTGTTTGTACCCTCCGTATCTAGCACAATGCCTGGCACATAGTAGGTACATAATAAATAGCTGTTGATTGATTTTAAAGTAACTGGTGTCCCAGTGGATAAAGCACTGGACCTGGGGTCAAGAAGGCCTGAGTTCAAATCCAGTCTCATACACTTCCTAGCTGTGTGATTCTGGGCAAGTTACCTATCTTCTCTCTGTTCATTTTCCTCATCTGTAAAATGGAGATAAAATAGCACCTGTTTTCCAGGATTGTTGTAAGGATCAAATGAGATATTTGTAAAATACTTTGCAAACTGTAAAATGCTATATAATCAACCAATAAACATTTATTACATGCCTACTACATGCCAGGCACCATGCTGAGCACTGGGTTTTATGCTAAGCACATAAGTGCTAGCTATTATTATTAATTGGGAAGGTGGATAAGGGACTAGAGGGAGGTAAAATAACTTGTCTTACATAGTCTACACAATTATTCCAATAATCAGGACTAAATAACCATTGATTGCCAGTCTAGACTGATATAGTCCCAGAGCCATATTTCTCCTTGGAGAAAATTTCTCTTAATGAACCATGGATGAACCCAAGTCTGAAAGCTTCCTGAAGCTTTTTTTTTTTTGCTTTGTATTCACAATGTCAAACAGCATGGCACATAGTAGGCATCCAATTAATACTTATTGATTAATTGATCTAGTAGGCATTTAATAAATGCTTGTTGATTGGTTGCCAAAGTATAATTCACACTCAATTACAGGATTTCAAAAGGGAGAAACTATTGGGTAGTAATTGGGACATAATTGGTATGAGTGTGCTCCTTGTGAAGCATCACTGCCAACTACTGTTTGACTTCTTTGAGCTTCAGTTTCCTTATCTGTAAGATGAAATAATCTGACTAGATTGATATTCTTTATAGTTCCTTAAAATTCTGAAATTCTATGATTTATTTTATTCTCATAGGTTTATTGAGATTCAAGGTACAGTTCACCTGTAGTTTCAACTGAGGGGTTCTCTTGACATTCTCAGAATCAAAACTCTCAATATCCTGTTAATGCCACCTGAACTGAACCTAAAGATTGAATTAGTTGGAGGAATGTGTATTTTGAAAGAAAGGAAGATTTTTGCATCTGTGTATATAGAGAGGCCTAAAGAAGATGTTCCATATGATACCTGGATCATAGCCAGTCTGTTTTTCAACAGCATATTGGTTTATTTTTTCCCCCCTTCTCAATTTATTTTTTCTATAGAAATTACAACTTACAATTTCTGGTTCTAGCCAGTTGAGGCTTCTCAGTGGGAAGGAAGCAGCTGTTGAAAAATCAATCCATTACAGGTTTCTATGTCAAATTATACCATTAGCTAACCAGCCCTGGGGGAAAGTCCATGATTGACCAGCAAAGCAGCCTTGACCCTTTTGAAAAGTCTATTCTCTCTCTCTCTTTCAGAATGTCCCTATGGCAAAATGGCCTGGGAATTCTGAGACTGTCACAAATGTGCCTAGAAGAGTTCTTTGAATCTGTGAGAGAGGTGGGGAGACCAAGCAGGACTTTGATACAGATTGTCAATCATGATGGTCATGGTAGGTGTGCAGGAGTTAATGAAGGGTTCCTATAAATACAAGTGTATACACAATCTTCTGTTGAAATTCTAGTGTTCTAATTTTCCTTTGACCCAGAGCTTTGTGTTTGAATGGCAGCTTTAAGCAAAGAGACCAAAAAAAAGTTGGATTGGGGGGATGGTTTGAATAGTTTCAGAAATTCAGGATTTTATTGGTATATAACCACTTACTTGGCCCTATGTTGGATGAAACTGTGGAGCTAGAAGGGGAATGAAGGCAAACTCTCCTCTCATGGAAGGTTTGTGACTCAGGATCAACCCTTTGTTGAATCATAGTGTCGACCTTTTACTGTGGTAAAAAGAAAGAAAAAGAAAAGAGCCTCACACACACACACACACACACACACACACACACACACACGATATTTAGCAGGGGAAATCCCCCAGCTCTGACTGTATTACTTGATTGTCATTTGATGTAAATTGTCAGGCAGAGTATTTCAACAAGAACACTGAAAAATACATAATAATGTATGCTATTTTTTTTGAGTGTTGATGAAGGAGGGTTCATGGTAAAATTAGTCCAATATTCACTGCTACTGCTCCATGGAGGTGTTTGGTGCTTTTGATAGGGCTCTGGAGCCCTCCTTGTTCCATTAGGCCCTTTCTCTTTCCTTTCTTCTGTTTCACCTTCCCTTCTCTTCCCCTTAAGTAATTCCTTTGACATTCTAGCTGTTGCTAGGGCTTCTTTCCTGAAAGATTACCAAGTGTACTTGGCTAAACACTGAGCAGTCTGGGAGATGCAGTGTTAGGCCTTGGGTTAGAGGGAGCTTTAGGCAGTGTTTGTCACCCTCTGGGAGACTGAAGTGAGTTCTGTTGCTTCATCAATTTTGTATAGAGACTCAGATTATTTATAAAGTGAGTCCCATGTGTATTTATTGTGCCCAGAGGGTGTTAAGCTGGAGGGCCAAACTGGATTCTAGTTTTCAAGTAGAAATTTTGTTGACTTTCTCAGTGACTTGAATTCTGGATACCATTGTATAAAGGGAATGAATTCTGGATACCATTGTATAAAGGGAATGTTTTCTCTGCCTGCTCCCTCTCTGCAACTTAATCAGAATGTCAAGTCAAGTCAACAGGTATTTGTGAAATGCTTACTATGTGCCAGACACTGGGAATATTAATACAAGCTGAAAGAAAGCATATACCTGCTCTCAAGGAGTTTATACTCTGATGGAAGAGGACTACATATGAAAGAGAGATGAAAAAGGATGAAGGGAGAGGGATAATAATAATATATTGTTATTATGTTCATCTGGTTTATTATTAATTTAATTATTAATATTTAGTATTATTATAGTTAACATTTATGTAGCTTTTATAATGTACTTGGCACTGTGATAAGATTGTTTTTTTTTTTAATACCAAACAATCTTTTAATGAACATAAACACAAAAAAATGGCTCAGTGGCTTGAAGGTGCAATGTCCCTTCATCGTGCTCAGTCCTTTCCCAGGCGCCCCCCCCAATGCAGTCTAGTTGGACAGCAGGAACGAGTGCAGTGGGGTCCAGAGGCTGCTGCAGGGCCAGTGGTGGCTGGAGGGTGGTGGTGGTGGGAGTCCTGTCCTGCCCTCTCGCTCAGGCCATGGGGGTCAGTGGTAGAGGTGGATCCCGAGGCTGCTGTAGGGCTGGTGGTGGTGTCTGGTCTCCATCCTCCCTCTTAGGGCACAGGATCAGCAGCTTTGGAGGCCGGGACAGAGGTCTCTCCATCACCATTGGAGTTGGGGGTTCCCGAGGCTGCTGCAAGGCCGATGGTGGCTGGGGGGGGTGGAGTGTGGGAGCATGGAGGGGGGAAGATTGTTTTTTTTTTTAAACAATTATTATCTCATTTGATACCTGGGAAGTAGGTTCTATCATTACCCCATTTTGCAGATGAAAGATACAGAGGCAAGTAAAGGTTAAATGACTTGCTCACAGTCACACAGCTAGTAAATGTCTGAGGCCAGATTTGAACTCAGGTCTTCCTGACTCCAGGCCTGGTATGTTATCCACTGTGCCACGTTGATGCCGTACACACTCATGTGTGGACATGGTAGAGAGAATCCTAGAGAGTCAGGAGTGAAGCCTGGAGAGGAATGATGACATGACCAGTTTGGGTACTTCCCTTAAAATGGAGGGTTTTGGGAGGAACTGACCGAGGAAGGGGCCACAAGAGTGAGGGGTAGTTCCAGGGTGAGGAGGTCACAGAGGAAGAATGAACTTACAGGCTGTTGTTTGTCCTTCATTCTCAAAGAGAACCATGACATCAGGAAGGTGATGCCATGACTTGTAAGTGAATTGGATTTAAGTGAGGCAGAGCTGTGCAAAGTAATCAGCCTCACTCTCTCCTCTGGAGCCATCCGGGCCTAGTGGCCAGACATAGATCAGGACAGCTTGGAGGTGGCCCCCGGCTGAAGTCCTACCTTCTACACAAAGACTTCTTTGGGAATTACTGCCCTTACTTATCTCCCCTATTTGAACTCATATAGTACTTTCAGTACTTTGGAACTGATTGAATAACCAAATCCAAATAAAAGTCATTAGTGAATCTATGCCCTGTTCCATCTCTTCAAGTTTTCCTAGAACACTTTGTCTTGTTCCCTTTTTTGCCGCTATTGTTCTCTTACTCCTTATCTCATATGATTCCTGCAATAAGAAAGTAAATTCTTTGAAGGTAGGTAGAGATTTTATAATTTTTAATCTTGGCATCCTCAGTGCCAAGCACAGTGTCCTCTGTAGAGTTGACACTTAATAAGGGGAAAGTCTCTAGTGGAGTGACTCTGGAATCAATAATTTAAATCAATGACTTATAGGATCATTTAGATTTAGACCTGGAAAGGTCCTTAGAGGCTATTAAATCCAAATCCTTCATTTTATAGATGAGGAAACTGAGGCACAGAGTCCTGTGCCAAAGGTCACACACCTAGTAAGTGTATGCAGCAGGCTTTCAACTTAGGTCGTCCTGACTCTAAGTCTAGCATTCCATCTTTCCTGGCTACGCTTCTGACTTCCTGAACTTTACCATCGTGACTCAACTGTCTCATCATCCTGGAGCTTCCCTGAGTACTTGGGGCTTTCTCAGCTTACCATGGAATCCTTTGCTGTGGCAGCTCCCTTATCCCGTTGGTGAGTTCCTTCCTTCCAGAACCTCCATTTTGTGGATGAGCTAGGCAGACCAAATTTTATTCCCTTCCCAGCTGTGCTTCTAGCTCTCTCTGGACTTTGCCACCATGACCCCATGCAGGTACCTCTCATTTTCAAGCTCCATTTTTGTGTTATTGCTACCCCCTCTCCCCACATTAGAATGTAAGCTCCCTGAGGGCAGAGCTTATCTTTCATTTTGCTTTTATTTGTATCCCCAGTGTTTAGTACAGTGCCTGATACATAGTAAGCACTTAATAACTACTCTTGCCTTGCCTTGCCTGGCTACTCTGCTACCTGACTCAAAACAAATATGGCAAAGTTACTAATATTTGGATGATAGTAATAATCCAAAAGAATCTCAGTAGGATAGAATAATGAGCCAAATCTAACATGATGATGTTTAATAGAGTTATATGTGAAATCCTATGCTTGGGTTCAAAAAAGTCAACTGTATAGGAACAGAATGGGGAAAATATTGTTGGGGTTAAATGGGATAATATATACAACCTGCCTTATAACTGAAAAGTACTATAGACATATGAGTGCTTGGATTATTATCATTCCCTCTCTCAAGGCTTACACATTGCTGGCTGGGAATCCTGCCCTCCTGGCCACCCTGACAAATCAACAAGGATATATTTGGTCACCTACTGTGGACCTAGAATAGTGCTACCTTTAAGACCATGGTCCTTTGCCTTCCTTGTTTCAAGTCTGAAGCTGTAGAAAATGGACCAAATGAAGTTCTTTTGAATAATCTTACAACAGAAACATAGTATAGACTGGGGCTCTACTAAGACCAAGGAGATTCAGGGCCTTTGCTTTCCTTAGGCTGAAGTGTGGATTGATTGCACCCTAGCTGAGTAGATTGTTGTTGTTCAGTTGTTTTTAGTAGTGTCTGACTCTTTGTGACCCCATTTGGGGTTTTCTTGGCAAAGATGCTGGAGTGGTTTGCCATTTCCTTCTTCAGCTTATTTTATAGATGAGGAAACTGAGACAAACAGGATTAAGTGACTTGCCCAGGATCACACAGCTAATAAGTGTCTAAGGCCATATTTGATTTCAAGAAGATGAGTCTTCCTGACTCCAAGCCCAGTGTTCTATCCAGTGGGCCACTTCCCTACCCTGTTGAGTAGATTAAGGAATTTTAAACACCAGGTTGGGAAATTTTAAATTCTAGGCACTTACAAAACACATGAGCAAATTAGTATCTATAGACTGAGGGGTTTGAACTAAATAATTTCTTTAAAATGATGAGCAGGATGCTCTCAGAAAAATCTGGAAAGACTTACATGAGCTGATGCAAAGTGAAATGTACTATGTACAAAGTACCAGCAATACTGTAATATGATCAGCTGTGAATGACTTAACTATTCTCAGAAATACAATGATCCAAGACAACTCTGAAGGACTTATGATGAAAAACGCTATCCATCCCCAGAGAAAGAATCGGTGATGTCTGAATACAGATTGAAACGTACTTTTTTAACTTTATTTTTTGTGAAGTATTTTTTGGGGGGAGGGGAGGTCTATGTTTTCTTTCACAACGTGACTAATATGGAAATGTTTTGCATGACTACACATATATAACCTATATAGAATTGCTTGCTTTCTCAATGAGGAGGAATGGGGAGGGAGGAAGGGGGAGAATTTGGAACTCAAGGTTTTAAAAACGAATGATAAACATTGTTTTTACATGTAACTGCGGGAAAAACAAAATACTAAATAAATTTTAAAAAATAATTTCTTAAGATCCCTTCCAGTTCTGACATGTTCTAGGATTCAATTGTCATTTGTAGTCACAAAGCAGGAAATAACAAGTTTGTCTACTTCCTCTCCATTGTAAAGAGAGTGGTCTAGGGTAGGGGTTAAGTCTTTTTCACGTGTGAAACTTCCAATTCTATTTGTGGCCCATCTTGCCTATCCTGTGAGGCCTTAGGTTATAGACTCATAGAGTTAGAGGTTGGAGGGACCGCACAGACCATTTACCCCAACCCCACCTCATTTTACAAATGAGGAAATGAGACTCAAGAAGGTTAACTGACTTACC
Organism: Vombatus ursinus; assembly: GCF_900497805.2. Taxonomy (NCBI): domain Eukaryota; kingdom Metazoa; phylum Chordata; class Mammalia; order Diprotodontia; family Vombatidae; genus Vombatus; species Vombatus ursinus. Next base: position 12,336,515 of record NW_020940355.1, read on the forward strand.
TAACGTTGTTTGTTGTTCAGACATGACCCACTCTCATGACCTCGTGGACCATACTGTCCATGAGGTTTTCTTGGCAAAGATACTGGAGTGGATTAAGGCAAACAGAGGTTAAGTCACTTTCCCAGGGTCTGAAGCTGGATTTGAACTCCTGTCTTCCTCACTCCAGGCCCAGCATTCTATCCACTGAGCCACCTAGCTACTTAATGTCACACAGAAGTATTAAGTATCAGCGTTGGGATTTGAACTAAGGTTCTCTAACTCCAGGACTAGTGTTCTTTTTGCTGTAACCTGGTGTCTCTTTTGGACTCACTGTTTCTGGCAGATAAATAGAAGCACCAGTTCTTCCTATTGACTTCCCTAGGGAGGGTTAACAAAGCCTGTGTTGCCATTTGAGTAGACAGCCTAGAATCAGAGACCTTCCCATCTTAGAGGTAACCTTGTCATTTGTGGTGTGATGAAAAGAACACTAAACTGAGAAGACTAGGGTTATACATACTGGGTGATTATGAGGAAGGCATTGTGGAAAGCTCAAAGCTATTGATATAAATGCAAATTACCATGATTAAATAAGAGTTTCTGAGGAAAACTGGGTCCCGGTGACTTGCTCAAGGGCAAAGAGTTATTTAGGAGCTGGGCTGGGACTAGAATCTAGGTTTCTAGAGTCTGGGTCCTCTACCCTTTTGTGTGTGTTTTAGAATTAGATTTCTCTGTAATTAAATGATATTCCTCAAGCTATACTTAACATGCATGGGAAAACATGAGTATATGGCAGGTGGTCCTATGCCAGCATGGATCCAGTGACATTATATCCTACTTGACTGATCTGTTTAAGGAAATTGGGAGAAAGAGTGAATGACAAAAGTGATTGGTAAAGAACAAAGTTCAGCTGCAGCATCATGGAATTTCAGAACTGTTAGGGACCATGCTGAGCCTGTAGTCTAACTAACTTCATTTTTTAGAGAGAAAAGGACTGAGATCAAGTGACTCACTCAAGGCCACACATCACTGGCTGGCACCCAAGGCCACTCCAGCTAGTGCTGGAGCTCTGAAAACATTAAGGACTGGAACAAAAGAGTTGTGGGGAATGGGAGGTGATACATACATCAGCTGAACTGACAAAGCGGCAAAGGCAGCACCACAGACAGAGGCTAACTAAATTCCCAGTTTGGTGCACTTTCCATTATACTACACGGTCTCTTTCTGTAAGAGCTCTTAAAACTATAGCTGTTCTCCAAAGGCTCCCTGTTAATCACCTTTAGGTAAATGGGAGTAAACAATGAATAAAGGGGCTAGATGTGGTGGTGCATGATTATAATTCCTTCTACTAGGGAAACCGAGGCTGGCAAATTTCTTGAGCCTGGAAAAGCCAATGATCCAGTGTCTGCACCAAGTCCAACACTAATGTAATGAGCCCCAACAATTGGAAGGCTACCAGGCTGTTAAAGGATGGGTGAACCAGTCCACATAGGGAAATAGAACAGGTTAAAGCTTCTATTCTGATCAGCATTGGGATCAGCTTGTGGGAGACTGTTGGCACTTGCTGCCTGAGTAAGATAAGGAGACCCTATCTGTCTGTCTCCTTCCTTCCTTCCTTCCTTCCTTCCTTCCTTCCTTCCTTCCTTTTTCTTTCTTACTTTCTTTTTCTCCTCTCCCTCTTCTCTCTCTCTCTCTCTCTTGCTTTCTCTCTCTTTTCTCCCCCTCCTTTCACACACACACACACACACACACACACACTCACACACTCACTACATATACACATTACATGTACATGCATATATAGAACTTGAGTGAGGTAAGGAGACCCTGTCTGTCTTCTTTTCTTTCTCCCTTTCTCCCTCTCTTTCTTCTCTCTCTATACACACACATATACACATACTTACCTGTATATACATATATAAAACATGTATATACACATGTTTTATATATGTATACTCACATATAGAACATGTACACATATACACATATATACAGTGTGTGTGTGTGTGTGTGTGTGTGTAAAACTGGTGGGGGAGCCATAAACTGGGGGCAAAACCTCAATATCTATAAGGTTCAGAGACTTTAAAACATTAGCAGTGGTTGGAAGAAAACTATTGTTATGGTAAAGGTGGGAGATGATGTATTAGCTGAACTAAGTTACTTGAATCTGTAAGAGCAAGGCTGAAAGAACCCACAGTAGATGAAGTGAAATCTACTTTTACATTCTGGCTATCCTGCTGGCAGGTCTTCAGCAGAACTGAAATAACTATTTGGAGCTTCAGTTTCTTCCTCTAGAAAAAAAAAAGAAATAATAGACTGAAGAGGAATAAGGGGCAAGTGAGCAGTCCCTCTGGTATCTGCTGAAGGGTTCCTTGGAGTTTTCTTGCAGAAAGGTACTTCCATAATAAAAGGTATTTAGTTGTATTATTATGGTGATTATAGAGGACACCATCTCTTTGTAGTCTGATTGAGAGTACAAGTCAGGATAATAACATCTGACTTTTACATATATCATTAGTTCATTTGATCCTCAGAATAGTTCTGTGAGGTAGAACTACAGGAATTATTGTTCTTATTTTGCAGATGAAGAAACTGATGCTCAAAGAGGTTACATGATTTACCCAGAGTCACACCCATAGTAAATATCACAGATAGGATTTAAAACAAAATCTTGCAGACTCCCAGTCCAGCCCTCTCTAGGCTGTGCCATGTTCAGTCTCATGAAACCAAATGTGAATATATTTTGTCAAGCAAGGGTCACTATGGTGAGTTCAAATCTGGCCTCAGGCAGTTTGACTCTAGGCAAGTCACTTAACTCCTGTTTACCTCAACTTCCTTATCTATAAAATGAGGATACTAATAGCATCCACCTCCCAGGATGGTTGTGAGGATCAAATGAGATAATGATTCTAAAGTGCTTAGCACAGTGCCTGGCACATAGTGGGTGCTACATGAATGTTAGCTATTATTGTTATTTTTAGGGTAGAACTTTTAATTTGTATAAAACTCTGTCTCTGGGATGTGAAACTGGGGCCGCAACAGCATCTGAGGGTTCTATTTCCTCTTAGGCATGTTCCTGAGTATATCTTCTTCTGTTTAGGTCAGAGGCAGAAATGCATAATGTTTTTTTGCAATCATCCCATTTTGGATGTAATCCTACCTCCCAAGATGGGAGCAAAAGGTGGGGAAATCTTCCTCAAAGTACATTCTTCCACAGGGAGCTTAGTTGCTCATTTGTTCAGTTACGTCCACTCTTCATGACCCCATGGACCATAGCACCCCAGGCCCTTCCATCTTCTACTATCATCTCCCAAAGTCTGTCCAAGCTCATGCTCATTGCCTCCATGACTTTATCTGTCCATCTCCTCTTCTACTGTCCCTTTCTCCTTATGTCTTTGCTCTTTGCTAACATCAGGATTTTTTCCCATGAGTCCTGTCTTCTCATTATGTGACCAAAGTATTTACGCTTTAGCTTCAATATTTGTCCTTCCAATGAGTAGTCTGAACTAGTTTCTTAAAGTATTGACTGATTTGATCTCCTTGCTGTCCAAGGGACTCTCAAAAGTCTTCACAGGAGAACCCAAAGTCTTGATGGAGGCGATTCTATCAATTCTAATTTGTGCTGAGCCACCTACTGGGTAGGTAAAGTGCCTAACTTATTTAAGAATAAAATCAACAGTCAATAGCTAATAAACATTCTTAGAAATTTCTCTGGGAAGTGCACAAGCAGTTGGAAGAATCAAGGTGGGCTTCTTGGTACTTGAGCTGAAACTTGAAGGAAGTTCAGGATTCCAGGAGACAGAGGTGAGGAAGGAGCAGATTTCAGGAGTGGAATATAGCCAATGCAAAGGTAAAGAGATGGGAGAGGAAACGCATCCTCTCCAGGGAACAGCAAAAAGTCCCGTCTGGTTAGAGCATAGAGTGTGAGAAGGGTAATTTGCAATAAGTCTGGAAAGTTAAGTTGGGACCAGATTGTGGAGAGCTTTAAAAGTCAACCTGGGGGGAGCTTGTATTTTATCCAAGAGGCAAGAGAGAGCCACTAGAATTTCTTGAGCAGAGGAGTAATGTGGTTAGACCTGTGCTTTAGAAATGTCAATTTGGCAGCTATAGGGAGGATAGATTTGAGAGGGAGAAAGACTGGAGGCTAGGAGATCATTGTTGGTGGGTGGGTGTGGCTGTTGCAATGGTCCAGGCGAATGATAATAAGGATCTGAATCATTTTCTGTCTGAGATCTCAGCTTTCTCTACCATTCCCAGAAACCTCTTTATCCTGGAAGCCCATTCCACCCCTGGAATTCATGCATTAGACATACCCTCTGCCCCTATAGCCTCTCCCTCTTGACTAGGTGGGTCTTCTTAGAACCTCTATTTAAGGAGGGCACCCAGGCCAGCCATGTCTTTCTTCCTTTTCAGGCTTCACTCTGGACTTTCTTTACCAAGGCTTTGCTCCTTCCCACCCATTTTCAACTGTCTTTTATGTGTTGTCTTCCTTTTTAGAATGCAAGCACACTGAGGGAAAGGTCTTCCTTTCTTTCTGCTAATACTAAGTGCTTAATAAATGCTTGTTGACTGAACTAGGGTGATGGATGTGTATGAGTAGAGAGAAGGGGACAGAGCCAAGATACACTGTGGAGGTGTTAGTCTGGGGCTCTAGGCAATGTGGTGCTAGAGCTCACTTGGGCCTGAATGATAATGTTAATGATGGTAATGATAATGATAATAATGATGATAATAATAATAATAATGATAATGATAATCATCATCAAATAGCTAGTGTTTATATAGCAGTTTAATATTTATGAATGTGCTATCTCATTTGGCCCTCACTACAGCCCTGAGAGGTAGGGATGACCCTGGACAACTTTCATCACCTCTCTGGGCCCAAATTTCAGTAAAATGGCTTTTAAGTTCCTTCTTGCTCTATAGTTCTGTGAACCTGCTTTGTTTAATGCCTGTTCTGTTTTCTCATTGGACCTTGTCTTCATGGTGATAATGGTCTGGGAGGTTTGCCATTCAGTTAAATGCAAAATGTATTTATTAGGGCCTCATATGTGAAAGACACTATGGTATGCATTGGCAATTAAAAAAGCCAACAAACCAGTCCCTGTCCTCAAGGAGTTTACATTTTCCTGGATAAGAAATGAGATTTGAGAGGCAGAGATGAAAAAATAGTCTAGGTCAGGGGTGGGGAACCTGTGGCCTGGAAAGCCACATGTGGCCTCCTAGATCCTCAAATGTGGCCCTTCGGCTGAATCCAAACTCAAAGGGCTGCACTTGAGGACCTAGAGGGCCACATGTGGCCTCCAGGCCACAGGATCCCCACCCCTGGTTTAGGTTCAAGGGAGTGCTTCCTAAAGACATTGTATCTGAGTTTGGACAGAACCTTGTTCTGGCCTAGAGGTCTTTCTTCAGGAAACACACTTGTTATTTTAAATGATAGTTTCCTATGGCTGGGCCACATTTATCAAAAAGTAGGGAGACATAGAAATTGAAGAATGTGGTTATGTAATTGCTGTTTCCCTTTTTCAAGGGAAAAAAAAAGCATTTGATCCCCTTTGCTAGGAATTCAATATGTATTTGTTTAGCTATCATTTTGTCTTCTGTGAGGGTTTCTTTATCCCTTCCGAGGGTAATGAGAATGGGCCCTAGGGTTTCTTTTTCTCCCCCTAAGGATTAGCCTGTTCTCTCCTGTAGCAGCCTCCATTTCATTTTCTGTCATCCTTGGTTTTGTTATGATTTATTATCCAACCTGTCCCCCGCAGTGGTTTCAGTGGAGAGCTATTGTGTGTAGGCGGGTGGCTGGTTTCCAGAACTGACACATGAAGTTCAGGGCCAGCACCAGCACTGAGGCTGTTGTTGTGTGTGGCTAAAGTTTCCAACTGCCCATCTCTCTGTGCAAACGGAAAGTTCACAAGCTTTTCTTTCCTCACACGTGTGGGATAAAGAACCCAGATGTCAGTAAGTGGAGAGGGACAAAACGAATATGGTCTTATAGCATCTGTTGTTATTGTTCACTTGCTTTAGTCACGTCTGACTCGTTGTGACTAAATTTGGGGTTTTCTTGGCAAAGATACTGGAGTGGTTTGCCATTTCCTTTTTACAGATGAGGAAACTGAGACAAACAGGGTTAAGTGACTTGCCCAGGGTCACACAGCTAGTTAGTGTCTGAGGCTGGATTTGAACTGGGTCCTCCTGACTCTAGACTCTATCCACTGTGCCACCTGACTCATCTAAGTTTTTAAAAAATGACTGATGTTTTAACTTGTTAAAATTATCATCAGTGCAATGCTAAAGGTGTTAGTGTTCTCAAAAATGTATTATTATGTTAGCAATGTAGTGAGTTCCTGGCCCCAACCTACCTTTCTAGTCTTAGTATACATTCCTCTCCCCCTCACATTCTGCCAGTCTAGCCCGCCTGCTCTTCCTACTGTTCCTCACACGTGACATTCCATCTCCTGGTCTTTTCACTGATGCCCAGAATTCACTCCTTCTTCATCGCTGCCTCTAAAAATCCCTGGTTTCCTTTAAAACTCAGTTCAAGCACTACCTTTGTTCTACATGAAGCCTTTCCTAATCCTCAATAACTTCTAGGGTCTTCCCCTGCCAAATGACTTTGTATTTCTTTTTTTTTTGTGCGTGTGTGTGTGTATTCTCTATCTGCCCTATTTCCCTCCCCTCCACCCTCTAAAGAATTCAAGTTCCCTTAGGGTAGGGGTTGTTCATTTTTATTTTTATTTTTTGTATTCTCAGAGCCTAATGCAGTGCCTGATAAACATAATTGGTGCTTAATAGGTGGTTCTTGATTGATTATGCACAGTTATATATTCTCTTCCCAACTCATAATCTAGATATTTTAACCTTTTTTTTTTGTATTATGGGCCCATTTGACAGTCTGGTAAAAGCATATGGACCCCTTTTCAGAATAATGTTTGTTTGTCTATATTTATAATGGAAGGAAATACTAAATTTCAGTTAGAGGTTAGTAAAAATAAAGATGTACTTTTTTTTTTGTTACATACAAGGTCATAAACTCTCCTGAAATCTATCCAGGGACTTCTTTTTCTTCTTTAATAATATTTTCCCCCAGTTACATATAAAAAACCATTTTTTTTAAGGTTTGAATTCCAAATTCTATCCCTTCTTCCCTCTCCTCCCCTCATATCCAGGGACTTTTTGTGTGGTCTGTGTACCTCAGATTGAAAACCTCTGATCTTGACATACATTTTTATCCTTCATATTCAGAGATGTTGCTGATGGATGAGTATTGTATCTATGACAACAGGCAGTGCTTTCTTCACTATGTACATGTGAAGGCTATCCTTTGGCCAAAGCTTTAAGTGACTGTTTTTAGATTGTCATTCATTGTCTTGCCTCTTTTCTTTCCAGGTTGCATGATGTATTAACAGGCTGTTATCTCCTGTTATTGTACCTCAACATTCACTAGCTATGTAATTAGAAATTATAGTTTACTCTATCCTTAGAGCTTCTCTTTCTTTCCCTCTGGTGGGCAGCATTACCACCTTCAGTTATGAGTCATAAAGTCATAGAAAATGAGCACTAAGTAGGGCCTTAGAAATCACATTTTATTTTGAAGTACCCTGCATATAGGAGGAGATCAATTCATAAGAATTAATTGTCCAGTTTAATTGCCATACTTTGCTAGGTGCTAAAGGAAAGGAAGAAATTGAGGTACACTGGAAAGTTTTGAACTTGGAGTCAAAGGATCTGAGAGAACAATGGAACTTTACAGTTAAGGTTTGCAAAGAGCTTCACCAATACTATGTCATTCGATCCTCACAACAATCCTAGGAGGTAGGTACTATTATTATTATTCCCATTTTACAGATGAAGGAACTGAGGCAGATAGAGGTTAAGTGACTTGCTCAGGGTCACACAGCTAGTATGTGTCTGAGGCTGAATTTGAATTCAAGTCTTCTGGAATCCAAGTCCAGTGCTCTTTTCACCTGGGTAGAATCCCAGCTTTACCTGTTACTAACATTTGTGTAACATTAAGCAATTCATATAACATCTCTGGGTCTCAGTTTCCTCCTCTTTAAAATGGGACAATTGGCTTACATGATGTCTAAGGTCCCTACCGACTCTAGATGTAAGGTTCTTTGATATGAAAAGATCCCATGGCTTATTCTCCTTGAAGTCACTCAGTGGTAGCCTTCTGACCACATTGCTCTTACTCATATGTAGAATCTTCCCCATAAAATTTGAGAATCTCTGAGAGCATCTAGTCTAGCACCTTCGTTTTACTGATAAAGAAACAGGCTTGGATGACTTGTTCGAAGCCATGGGCTTAACCAACTGCCTCTGTGACTTTGCCTGAGACATGTCCTGAGCCCCTCCCATTCCAATCCTCTGCTCCTTCCTCTCTATTTGTATTCTGTACCTCCATTAAGGTTCCTTCATGTTACCCTTTCAGAGGCAGCTAGGTGTTATAGTAGATAAAGCTCTAGACTTGGGGTGAGCAAGACCTGAGTTCATATCTGGACCTCTGACACTTAGTAGCTGTGTGACCATAGGCAAGTCCCTTAACCTCTACCTACCTCAGTTTCCTCAACTGTAAAAACAAAAACCAAAAAACAAAACCTGTAAAAAAATGGAACGGCTTGTATCTCCCAGGGTTGTTGTAAGATCAAATGAGATAATGTTTGTAAAGAACATAGCATGTTGCCTTATGAAGTAGGCACTTAATAAATGTTATTTCTCTTCCCTGCTTTCTGACCATTCTGACTGATAGTGAGACCAGAGAAGAGATCGCTGGTGCTGGAATGGCCACTTCAATATTGTTCTGCTGTCAAGTGTTAGTTACAGTTTTTAGGTCCTAAGGATGGAGCTGATGGGGAAGCCTTAGGTACCATATCTGCTGGAGGCTTGTGCCTCAGGCCCACATAGAAGCTAAGACACCACAATGCTCTGTTAGCCATTCCCTTGATTTGATAGTTAATGCCTTAGGCATGGTAATAAAAATTACCCAAAGTGGACACTAGTACAGGAAATGGATAGAGATCTTCATCCAGAGGAAGGATGAGGGATAGGATAATTCTGAAGTCTGCTGATACCTTAAGGGCTGAAATCTGCCCTCTTCACCCCCCACTCTCCCACATCCATTTTTGAGACCTTCACGCTCTGAAGTCTACAGGCAAGAGAAAGATTGTTTAAAACTACCAGGAGGGGACGGGCAGATGACTCACATGTGGTGGGAGGCGCCATTTCAACCACAGTCATTTTGTTCCAGGGGGAGCCTTTACTAATCAAATTAAGGCCTTTAGAGAAGCTAGTTTTGAAGAGGGATTAGTAGCAGGAAAAACAGGTCAGACAGAAGCTGGAGGGCAGGACAGACAAGGTTGTTCTGGTTTTTTGAGTAGAGCATAGAGTCCCAAGAAGAGGACTGGATTTGGAAACAGAGGATCCTGGCTTAAGTCCCAGACACCTGTGTGAAACTGAACAACTAACTCACTTCTCCTCTCTGGGCCTCACTCTCCTCAGTAAAATGAGGGAATTGGACTTGGTAACCTAGCCCCTCCAGGCTCAAGAACCTAGAAAAGTTAGCAGGAACAAGGATGGAAGAGAGAGAAAGATGGAATTTGCTGGCCACGACTTGCCCCAGTGCAGACCTACAAAGTGGTCTGATTGTAAGAAAGCAAAGATGAAAATATTTGCTTGATAAAGATGAAACAACCTCCCCCCCCACATGGGCAATAGTGCATATTTCCTATCTTGTGGCTTTTGCTCAGCCGCCAGTCTTTCTGTGACAGGAAGGTTGGTGTGCTTTCCATTCATCATTCACACACTTTTTTTTCTAGCTTGGAAACAGCCTGTGCTAATGCATCAGCTATGTTTACAACTTTGGCTGACCACTAACTACCACATTTATTGGACTGTATAGCCTATTTTGTCTCTTGAAAAAAATGGGCTTACACTAAAGATTCTCAAGGCCACGTAATAACTTTATGCCTTTTAATCTGACTTTTGACTTGGATTGAATGAATCATAGAATCATTGAATTTTAGAGCCAGAAGAAACATTATAGATCATATATTCTAACCCCTTTCCATTTTATGGGTGAGAAAATGGAGACAACTGACAGATAAAGCAGTTTTTCTAAGGTCCCACATTACATCCTGATTCCGGGTATTACCTTAAGAAGCGGCCCTCTCTAACCCCCCCCCCCATACATGTTCAATTATATACCAATGATCAGACAGTTCTTATATCGTAACAACTTACACTGTATAGTGATTTAAGATTTACAAAGTGCTTTCCTCACAACTACCCCATGAAGTAGATGGTACAAACGTTTTTATTCCCATTTAAATAATGAAGAAATTTCATTTCAGAGAGGTTATGTAACTTCCCTGAAGTCACATAGCTAGTAAATGCCAAAACTGGTATTCAAACCATGTTCTCTTCTTAATCTAGGTCTGTCTTATCATTCTCAACAGAACCAGGCAGATGGGAAAACTAAACCTTTGAACTATTGCTAGTTGGTTTAGTTTAGTAGGTAGGATTTATAGTGGCACTAGTTAAATCTTCTGCCCTGTGAATTCTTATGGCACTTGTAGTCTACTATATATCCTATCACTTTATTCTGTATTTTGCTGTATTTTTTCCCATGGCATTTCAGAGAAGAAAGATTAGATTGTTCTTCTTGACTCTAGAGGCAGAATTGGGACAACTAGGTGGAAGTTATGGAGAAGCTGATTTCTGTTCAATAAGAGTATTTATGTGCTGGTAAATGTTTAACATCTGACTCTTTCAGGGGGAAAAATGTACGTATTACACACTTTTCAGTTTAATCTTCATTATTAATATTTTCTCCATCATCTTTGTGAGTCTAGACAATCAGTAAAAAAAATAAATAAATCAAGCCTTGATTGCTGATTTCTGAGGTATTGATGCACATACTGAAAATTTGATAGTCAGCTCTCTTTTTTTTGTTTGTTTGTTTTTAGGCAATTGGGGTTAAGTGACTTGCCCAGGGTCACACAGCTAATAAATGTCAAATATTTGGTCTGAGGCCAGATTTGAACTCAGGTCCTCCTGAATTCAGGGCCAGTGCTCTATCCACTGCACCACCTCGCTGCCCCAATAGTCAGCTGTCAAAAAACTCTCTAGCATACCCTGAAAATGTAAGTAAAAATGTTTTAACAATTCATAAAAGAGTGAGTTCACCATCACCTAAAATCTTCAAACAAAAGCTAATGACTATATGTTCAGGATATTGTGGAGGGAATCCCTGTTTGAAGTAGGGATTGGGCCAGATCACCTCTAAAAATCACTTCCAACTCTAAGAGTCGATGGATATATCTTCTCTCACTCCTTAAACTATAAGCTTCTCAAAGACAGGGTTAGACTTGTTTGGCTTCGATAAGAACACCTAACATGGTGCTGCTTAAGTATATGTGCATTTGGATTTCAGAGAAAAATAAACTCTTATCATCTTGACAACCAAATAGCTAATCTCAATTAGGGTAGAAGCCCTTAAACATTCTGTGGAATAAGGTCAAAATGGGTACATTATTTAGACACAAAGGATGATGTCATAAGCAAATTAGAGGAGTATGAAATATCTTACCTGTCAGATCTATGGAAGAGGGAAGAATTTATGACCAAACAAAAGATTCAGAGCATTATGGGATGTAAAATGGTTAATTTTGATTACACTAAATTAAAAAGATTTCACACAAACAAAACCAATGCAGCCAAGATTAAAAGGAAAGCAGGAAATGAGGAGGGGGGGACTTATAGCAAGTTTCTCCACTAAAGGCCTCATTTTTCAAATATATAGAGAACTGAGGTGGCTTAATGGATACCCTGCTGGGCCTGGAGTCAGAAAGACCTGAATTAAAATCCAACCTCAGACATTCACTAGTTGTATGACCCTAGGCAAGTCATTTAATCTTCTGTTTGCCTTAATCCACTGAAGAAGGAAATGGCAAACCACTCCAGTATCTTTGCCAAGAAAGCCTTGTGGACAGTGTGGTCTATGGGGTCATGGACAGTTGGACGTGACTGAATAACAACAACACAAGTCATTCACCAATTGATAAATGGTGAAATGACATGAGCGGGAAATTTTATTTTCTTTTTTCTTTAATAATATTTTATTTCCCCCAATTACATGTTAAAACAATATTTTTTACATTTTTTTTAAAGTTTTGAGTTCCAAATTCTATCTCTTCTGCCCTCCCTTATCTCCCCTCCCTAAAATTATAAACAATCCAATCTAGGTTATACATGTGCAATCATGTAAAACATTTCCATATTAGTCATTTTGTACAAGAAGACTCCAGCATAAAGAAAGGAAGGAAAGAAGGAAGAAAAGAAGAAAGGAAGAAAAGAAAAGTGAAAAATAGTATGCTTCAGTCAATAATCAGACAATATCAGTTCTTTCTTTAGATGCATGTTTCATCATGAGTCTTTTGGGATTGACTTAGATCATTATATTGCTGAAAATAGCTAAGTCATTCACAATTGATCATCATACAGTATTGTTGTTATTGTATACAATGTTCTCCTGGTTCTGCTCACTTCATTTTGCATCAGTTCACATAAGTCCTTCCATGTTTTTCTGAAACCATCCTGCTTGTAATTTCTTATAGCACAATAGTATTCCATCACAATCATATACCACAGCTTGTTCAGCTTGCTTTCCCAGTTGATGGGCATCCCCTTGATTTCCAATTCTTCGCCATCACTAAAATTGGTGCTATAAATATTTTTATACAAATGGGTCCTTTTCCTTCCCCCCCCCTTCTCTTTGAGATACTAACATAGCAGTGGTATTGCCAGATCAAAGGGTATGTGTAGTTTTATAGATCAGGCAATTTTCAAAAGAAGAAATCAAAGCTATCTGTAGTCATATGAAAAAATATTTTAAATCACTATCGCTTAGAGAAATGCAAATTAAAACAATTCTGAGGTACCACCTCATACCTTTCAGATGGGCTAATATGACAGAAAAGGAAAATAACAAATGTTGGAGGGAATGTGGAAAAAATGGGACGTAATACACTTTTGGTGGAATTGTGAACTGATCCAACCATTCTGGAGAGCATTTTGAAACTATGCCCAAAGGGCTATCAGACTGTGCAATATATTTGACAATACAGTATAATACAGTTGCAATACTTTTCACCTAGCAATACCACCAGTAGGTCTGTATCCCAAAAAGTTCAAAGAAAAAGGAAAAAGGACCTCTATGTATAAAAATATTTATAGCAGCTCTTTTTGTGGTGGCAAATAATTGGAAATCGAGAGGATGCTTATTAATTGGGGAATGGCTGAACAAGATGTGGTATATGATTGTGATAGTTGTGTTATACGAAATGACAAGCAGAATGATTTCAGAAAAACCTGGGAAGACTTATGAACTGATGTAAAGTGAAGTGAGCAGAACCAGGAGAACATTGTACACAGTAACAGTAATATTTTAAGATGATCAACTGTGAATGACTTAGCTGTTTTCAGCAACACAATGATCCAAGACAATTCTGAAGGACTTATGAAAAATGCTATCCACCTCCAGAGAAAGAACTAATAGAGTCTGAATGTAGATCAAAGTATACTTTTTTTTTAAACTTTCTTTATTTTTCTTTTTTGTTTGTTTTTTGTTTTTGGTCTGTGTTTTCTTTTATAACATGGTTACTATGGAAGTATGTTTTGCATGACTACACAAGTATAATATTTATCAAATTGCTTTCCTTCTCAAGGAGTGGGGAGGGAAGAGAGGAAGGGATAAAATTTGCAATTCAAAATTTTTAAAAAATGTTAAAAATTGTTTTTACATGTAATTGAGAAAAAAAAAATTAAAAACAAAAACCAAAACCATGCTGTGGAATGCTTCACATTGGTATTAATGAACCTTTCAGCTCTTTTCAAAACAAATAGGATTTGCTTGGTTTTCTGTCAAGCAGCTAAAAGCTTCTTCAATGGGATTTCTGATTCTAATTTCTGGTAGGGCATTTATGCCTCAACTATTCAGTGGGAGCTGAATTTGTTCCCCTTCATTTGGTATCATTTACCTAGTCACCCTTCCAAGATAATAGATGTCCCTATAGACATCAGGAAAAAAGAGAAATTATAAACTGGAGTTTGTCCCTGGTTCTGGCTAGCCTCTTTCATCTTATTTGCCTTTCCTTCTCTCCCTCCCTCCCTCCTTCCCCCATTCCATAGAAGGTAACACTGTTGTGATGATCATGCACTGAGTGACAGCCCTTAATCCCATAGCACACCCTGTGGGCTGCTTTCCTGAGGGAAGCTGCAAGGGTGGTGACTTTCTCTCAGTTTGGCCAAAAAATGTCCAAATGGACATTCTTTCCAGTAGAGCTCATTCTTGGCTTACCTTAGGATGAGGGTAGGGGATGAAGTGAGAGTTAGTCAAGGACTCTGCGTCTCTTGGTTGGCTGACTGCCCTTTATTCCCTTCTGGAAACCCTCTATCAGAAAGGACTTTTTTGGCTTCTTGGACCAGGTTTTTGTTTTTGTGTTTTTCCTTTTTTCTTCTTTTTCTTTTTTCTTCTTCTTTGGAGTGGAGAGCTCATGTTGATGACTTACTGCACTGCAGGCTGATTTTGACTGGTGCTCATATCTCTGGTTATGACATCAGACAAAGTCAATCATCAAACAAGCATAGGGCAGTGTTGACTTTTTCCTCTGCAGATCAGAAAGATTACAGTGCCATAATGCCAGACTCTAGACAGATTTGGGGAGGACTGATTGGCCCATGAGATATTGAAGTAGAGGACAAACAGTACTCAAGTAGAAATGAGAAGACTTGGGCTCCAGTATTAGCTCTCTTACTAATGGCAGTTTGACTTGGACAAGTTACTCCTTGAACCTCAATATCATCATCCATAAAAATGGTAGGATGGACTAGAAGATCTCTGAGGTCCCTTACAGCTCTAAAACTTGGCCTCTTCCTTCACTACCACCTCTTCTTACCCCTTCTCTCGAGTAATTATAAGAAATACAATTTGTTCCAGACAAATGAGCGGTTGCCCACACAAGCCATCTGGCTCCATATACAAATGTTGCTTTGGACAGGGAATGGAGGATGCAAGTTGCCTGTGAAGTCTGAGTGAGGAAATTCTAGGGAAAAGTTTATGGAACTGACTAGCATAGAGGAAGAGCCTTTTTTTAAAAATTTAAACAATTTATTTATTAATTTTTAGTTTTCAACATTCACTTCCATAAGATTTTGAGTTTTAACTTTTCTCCCCCTTCCTCTCCTCTCTGGGCCCCCCTCCCCCAGATGGCATGCAATCTGATATAGGCTCTACTTAGACATTCATATTAAGCATATTTTCACATTAGTCATGATGTAAAGAAGAATTAGAACCAATGGGAGGAACCGCAAGAAAGAAGAATCAAAACAAAACAACACAAGAAAAGGAAAGCAGAGAGTATGCTTCAATCTGTGTTCAGATTCCATAGTTCTTTCTCTGGATGTGGATAGCATTTTCCATCATAAGACTTTCGGAGATGTCTTAGATCCTTGCATTGCTGAGAAGGGCTAATTCTATCAAAGTTGGTTATCAAACAGCATGGCTGTTATTGTGTACAATGTTCTCCTGGGTCTGTTCACTTCACTCAGCATCAGTTCGTATAAGTCTTTCCAGGTTTTTCTGAAGTCTGCCTGCTCATTATTTCTTATAGCACAATAGTATTCCATTACATTGATATAGCACAGCTTGTTCAGCCATTCCCCAGTTGATGGGCACCCCCTCAATTTCCATTTCTTGGAGGAAGAGCCTTTTGAGAGGGTGTGTTGAGCAAGAAGGTCCCTAGACATTGACTTAGCAGATGGTTTATTGAAGGTTTCTTCCTTTTCCTTTGGGCCTCTTGTATCACCAAGTGTTGGTGACAGAAGGCTTTGGGTGAGCAGCACAATGCAAACAGAGCAGTCCTACAGCTATAATAATAGCTGCTTTGTCACAGTCTTTGTTGTTGTTGTTCAGTCATTTTTCAGTTGTGTCCAACTCTTCATAACCCCATTTGAAGTTTTCTTGGCAAAGATACTGGAGAGGTTTGCCATTTCCTTCTCCAGCTCATTTTATAGATGAGCAACTGAGGCAAACAGGGTTAAGTGACTTTCTCAGGGACACATAGCTAGAAGTGTCTGAGGTCAGATTTGAACTCAAGAAGAGGAGTCTTCCTGATTCCCAGGCCCGGCACTCTATCCACTGTGCCACCTAGCTGCTCTTGTGATATTCACTAGGGGCAGTAAAATTTGACCTGAAAACGTAGATGTGTCATGTTATGAGGTGAAATGGGACTGAACAGCTCTAAAAGTGTCTTACAGTTCACTAAATCTTATCTGCCAGCCTGGTAGTCAGAAATTTGTCAAGATTTCAAAGGGTGGTTAAAAAAAAAGGTGACATGGAGCCCTTGGTTGGTAGTCCAGGTGTGGTAGATAGGAAAGGGAGGGGTAGGGAGTCTGGTGTGAAGCAAAGGACATACAATTGCTTTGATTCTAAAGCCTCAGAGACCCTGATAACAATGAGATGCTGGGCAGACTCTGGGAAGGTGTTTGGAGGATATCCTTTCCATTGGCTGAAGATGTCTGTTAGGTCTATAAAGTATGTAAGGTTTATAAAAGCACTTGGTGGGGCAGCTACGTGGTACAGTGGATAAAGCACCAGCCCCAGAGTCAGGAGGACCTGAGTTCAGATTGGGACTCAGATACTTAACTAGCTTGTGACCCTGGGCAAGTCACTTAACCCTGATTGCCTCAAAAAAAAATTAATAAAAGCAGTTTGCTAGGATGTCAAGATGTAGAGCTGGAAAAGGCTTTAGAGATCACCTTATTCAAATGCCTTGTTTTTTTTTTATGGTTAATACAGATTATATTTATTGTGTAACAATTATTAGTTCTTAGAGGCAAAATCCAGTTCAAAACATACTACTGGAAATTACATTTTAGTTAATCTTACAATAGGGATAATCTAATTCTAATTTTTATTTTTCATTTAAAAATTACTGATAAGACAGCAGTTTTGGGGTTATCTGTAGGTTTGGTCAAATGTTCCCAGGCAGCAGACATTCATTCTAAAAGACAGAAGTTTTTTTGCAGCAGATTTATGCAGAGGTAAAAAAGACAGTGTTTGCATCTACAAACACTAACTGTACAAATCAATATTTTCTTTGAATCCAGAATCACTTTCAAATTTTTGTTTGAATTGTTCAAATTGTGGTTTTTGAATGTAGGTTTCAGATGAGCTGAAATTTGACCCAATCTCTTCCAGTGTCCTCAGTCTAACAGCACACACCAAAAACAGGCATTTTCAGTGATGCCCCAGTGGAGCCCAGGGAATCTATGCCAGACCATTACCTGCCCTCCCTGTTAGGGAGTGTCAGCCACAGAGAATAGGCCTGGCTCTCAATATTCTGGGGAGAGACCCTGGGTAGGGAGGCAAATCCCTTATTTTACATGTGGGAGCTAAAGGACATTAGGATTGCTCAAAGTCAGAGAGCTAGACTGGGGGCAGGGGAAGGGATTTGAATTTAGGTCAGCTGACTCTGGAGCCAAGGCTCTGTCTTCACACAGGGTCCCATGGTGAGCTAGTATCTAAAAGCAGTTAGACCTTGTTCTTGTTGTAAAAGTAACATTTATGTGCCTGCTTTGAACAATACATGTTTAAATGCAGATTCATTTTCTGTGATAAATTATTTTTGAAAAAATTTCATAAAGGTACAATTTTTTTCTTTTTTTTTAATTTAAAAAAATTTTTTTTGGCAAGGCAATTGGGGTTAAGTGACTTGCCCAGGATCACACAGCGAGTAAGTTGTCAAGTGTCTGAGGCCAGATTTGAACTCAGGTTCACCTTTACTCGAGGGCCGGTGCTCTATTCACTATACCACCTACCTGCCCCAAGGTACAATTCTTTTTTTTTCTTTAATTAATTTATTTTGATTTATCAACAATCACTTCCATAAGCTTTTGAGTTTTGAATTTTTCTCCCCGTCCCTCCCAACCTCCCTCCCCAAGAAGGTGCACAATTTGATATAGGCTATACGTATATATTCCTATTAATCATATTTTCACATTAGTGATATTGTAAGTAAGAATTAGAACCCATAGGAGTAACCACCAGAAAGAGGAAACAAAACACAACAGAAGATAAAAATAGCGAATAGTATGCTTCGGTCTGCATTAAAACTCCATAGTTCTTTCTTTGGATGTGGATAGCATTTTCCAACATGAGGCCTTTGGAGATGTCTTAGATCACCAAGGTACAATTCTTAATGGAGTTTTTCCTTGGACTTCAGATTCCTTTGGAGTGTTTCATTAGGAATTATGCTGTTGCTAATAGGCCACTCCAGGGAATTCCCAAGGAGAGAGTCAAAGGTAGTCAGTCAATAAACATTTATTAATTCAATTCAGTAAACATTTCTTAAGTGTCTACTATGTGCCAGGAACTGTGCTGAGTGCTGGGGATACAAAAAAAAAAAAGGCAAAAGACAGTCCCTGCCCTCAAGAAGCTTACAGTCTATTGGCTGGGAGGGGAGACAACATGCAAACAAATGTTAACAAAGCAAGTTATATACAGGATAAATAGGAAATAACCAATAGAGGGATGACACTGGAATTATGAGAGGTTGGGAAGGTTTCCTGTATGTAGAAGGTGGAATTTTAGTTGGGACTTAAACCAGAGAGGTCAGTAATTAGAGCACCTACTATGTGCCTGGCACTGTGTTTAGTGCTGGTAATGTGAATAAGAAAGATAGTTCTTGACCTCAAGGAGTTTACAGTCTAATGGAAAAAGCAATATATAAAAGGCAGCTGGAAAGGGAGAGGGCAACAGAAAGTACCTTGCTTAGGGGCATGATGAAATCTGAAGGGAGTACAACCGAATGGGAAATAACAGATTCAAGCATATGTGCCCACATTTGCTCTTGGCACACAGGGACTTCATACAGTTGTTAATGATAATTCATGTTTCAATGGCATATTAAAGGTTTCAGAACGCATTCCTCCCAGTAATTGGGCCATTAGGTGGTACAATGGATAGATTTGGAGTCAGGAAGATAGGAGTTGCTTCAGATGACTGTGTGACCCTGGACAAGTCACTTAATTTCTCTGAGCCTCAGTTTCCTTATCTTTAAAATGAGGTAGTAAAAATTCCTACCTCAGGTGGGATCAAATGAGCTAAAAAATAAAATCACTTTATGGTTTGCATATAAAGTATCTTACAGATGATCTCATTTGATAATAAAAGCTAGCTATTGGGTTTTTTTTCTCATTTTATAGAAGAAACCAAGACTCTAAGATTTGCCCAGTTACACATCTAGCAAGTGGAAGAAACTCAAAACCCGAACCCTAGTCTTCAGGTTCCCAATCTAATCCTCTTTCCACCACATGCATTGCAAACCTTAATGCATCATGTAAATGTTATTAGCATGAGGATGATGAGAATGAGGCCTCATTGATGTCCCTACTGCTAGCCTAGTTGTTTCCTTTCAATGGAAGCTTGCTCATTCTACCACTGATATTATAGCTTAGTTACCATTCTAAGGTGGGCTATGGGTTGAGATGACAACTCATCCAAGATGGAGTTGTCTGGGAACCCTTCCCTATTGGAAGGTAGCCACCTTCCTGATGAGCGGGAAAAGGAATGTTCTTTTCCTCTATGTATGGAGCAGCCAAGCCAAGTGTGTTTCTTTGGTTCAACATCTGGAGGAAGCAGGTTTCGTATTAAAATTGGATTACAATAGGCTGCTGATTTTTGTTTGTTTGTTTTCACACATTAGGGAGGGAGGCAAGACTAAAGGCAACAGCAGAGCTATAATTGAGTCAGTCCTTCTGGGAGGACCATTTCCACAGCTGGGCTCTGGCCCATTTTCCCCCCTAACCCTCGAGTTCCCTTCCCTGGTCTTTTTTTTCCTTTCTCTCTTCCTTTCACTCAAAAGTTTGCATTCCATTTAACAATGAAGGCAAATTCCAAACAGGGTCCTTGGCACATTCTGAAATCTGAAGTGACCTACATGGCACAATTTCCTATTTGCAGGGCCCAGGGCTCTTTTTTGTTTTTTTAAATGAGAAATTAAAAACAACTCAATTGGTCTTTTTTTTTTTTGAGGTCTTGTACTTGATTTATATACCTTATAAGAATTCACCACTGTTTGAAATGTTTTTTCCCCCCATTGTCTCCTTACCATTCTACCCCAGTCACTCAGCAAGCACCATTGTTTTCTTTGGGATTTGGTTTGATATAGTTGCCTGCTGGAGAGGGGAGTAGAGAATGAAGGAGGAAGGGGAACAGGGTTTAACTTTCAGTACTAGGATTATGAATAATGCCTCTTAAAAAAATTTTTTTTTCTCCTTTTCCTTTTTGGATTCCAGACAGGGAAGGGCCTACATCCAGTGTATCCTGTATGGGTCTATGACATAGATTCTGGGTACCAGAAATTGTTCTCTGGTTTCCTCTCAAATTCCCAGCCTTTCCAGTGTTCTGGGAGTTTAAAACCCCTTCTTGTCGGTATTAAGCCAAATGGGCCACCTGTGGTTGAAGTTTTCAGTCCACATGTTGTCAGGAAGTGCCAAAGGCTGTGAAGAATGGGTCGTATCTAAAAGATTGGGATGGTCCATTTGGCTGTGAGGGGCTCTTCCTTCTCCACTGAGAATAGTAGAACAAGGTCTGGACAGTAGCTTCTTAACCACATTTTGTTCTCAGTATCTCTATAGGTAGTGTGCCCCAAAACTTCATTTTAAAGTAGGTGTTGGTGTCTCATTTTCCCAGGCCATCACCCATTCTGCTGTCATTGGCCTTGCTTTTTATCTTGGGGATCTGGCTATTTTTTTCTTAATTCTGTCTGGTAACAAACCTCTTTGTAAGCAACTTAATTCCAGTCTTACAAATCCATTCAAATTAAAAGAATCTCTCAATCCCTCTCTTTATGTAGTGTTGCCAAAAGAAGAAGGCAGTTCCTAGTTCTTTTTATTTAGGTGTAAGAAGAACCTTAGGGATTATCTGGTCCAAAGCTCATTTTATAAATGATGAAACTGAGGTTCAGAGAGTTTTGAAGTAATTTGCTCAAGGCTACAGAAATCCTGTATTTCAAATATGAACCCAGGTCAATTGATTGGTTGGTTTAGTGTCAAGATTTAGATGTCCACATGTAGATGCCTATGATTTTAAACATTTAAAAGTCCAATTATATGACCTCCTGTCCTCACAAGGCTGTTGTGAAGCAAATTATTTGTAAACCACATATTTATCATATACACACACATGCACATATATATACACATAACAGGCCTGTAATTTCATCGGTGTAGGGGAAAGATGAAGAACTCCCTTTACCACTGTACATTAAGTACCTCCTCTACAGCTTATAGTCTTAGAGAGCTGCTTAGGGCATTGAGAAATCAAGTCACTTGCCCATGGTCAAGCTAATATAGGGCAGAAGCAAGGCTTGAACTCAGATCTTCTTGACCCTGAGACCAGCTTTCTATAATCTTCAGCATCAGCATCAAAATAATAATAATAACTAGCAATTCTATGGTGCTTTAGGGTTTGCAAAGCACTTTACAAATATCATCTCAGTCAATCCACACAACAAGTCTGTGAAGTAGATGTTGTTATTATTGCTATTTTGCAGATGAAGAAACTGAGGCACAGAGAGGTTAAGTGACTTATTTAGGGTCAGCCAGTTAAGTGTCTGAATCAGGATTCAAAATCAGATCTTCCCACGTCTACCTGTCTCTACTGATTGTTATAATATTATAATTCATTTCAACAAATATTTAATGTTGACCATGTGTGAGGTATCATGCTTGACCCTGGGGGTACAAAGATACCCTTGTTTTGTCATCTATAAAATGAGAGAGTTAGATTAGAAGGGCTCAGAGGGTCTTTCGCATTCTACGTAGCTAATCAGATGGACCCATCTAGGATTCCAAATTGATTGCTTTTCCCTGTATGCCACAGTGTGCCTGATAGTAGTGAGAACGAGCAGGCTAAAGAAATGCATGCCTACAAAATGTTATTTTCCATGCTTTTCTAAAACTTGCACTGGTTTGTGACCTGATTTCTTGCAGACCTATTGGCCTCATTTCTCAGACTCTGCTCTCCACACACCTGCGCTAGTTTGCATGGCTACTGTATCCTTTGCAGGCTCACTACACCCGCAAACCTCCCAAGGAGAAACAAATTTTCACTGAAATGGCTCCATGCCAGCTGCCTTTGGGACTGCAATGGAAACAATATCCTTCCCACGACTAACATTGTTTCTGAGCAGAATTTTCCCAATCGTCTTGAAAGCCAACCACCCACTTTAAAACAACGGGAGGAACCACAGGGAGGCTTTTGCCTCACTGACTGAGATAAGGCACTTGCCATATTGTGCGGAAAATTTAATTAAGCAAAGTGAGACAATTGGAACAGCATCCTGCCCCCAAGAAGGAAAGGGAATTAACCTTTGCCTGCTGCTGCTGCTGTGCCCAAGGTCACGTTGAGTCATGTTATGATCAGACTTGCTCCTGAGCTCGAGGGCAGATGCCAGCTAATAAGCTGCCCGTGTGTAGAGCCTGGAGACGGCACTCCACCATGGGCTCAGGGCTTCTAACCTTTCTTCTTTTGCAATGTTTGGTCGGGGAGAGTGTATTTCTTGCATGTCTTAGTCAGAGGATAGATTCTCTGGGAACAAAGCCAAAGGCTTCTGTCTTTCAGAAGTTGACCTGGAAATTCCTCTGGCTATCGATCTCTGGTTGGGAAAAGTCATGGGCAACCTCTATTTCATCATAATTCATGTTGAGCAAATAGTAGTTAACTCTCACATAGGACTCTTCATTTTATTTTATTTTATTTTATTTTATTTTATTTTATTTTATTTTAT
>NW_020940355.1:12359350-12450405 GCF_900497805.2 Vombatus ursinus
ATTTTATTTTATTTTATTTTATTTTATTTTATTTTATTTTATTTTATTTTGCTAGGTAATTGGGGTTAAGTATCTTGCCCAGGGTCACACAGCTAGTAAATGTCAAGTGTCTGGTCTGAGACTGGGATTTGAACTCAGGTCCTCCTGACTCCAAGGCTGGACTCTTCATTTTAGAAAGCTGTTTCTATATAATAAATACTATCCTCACATTTGGTCAAAATGTTTTTTTTTTTTAAACAAGCAACCTTTTGCAAGGGAGAGTTGTGAGCGTTATTATCCCTATTTTACAGAAGGGGAAATTGAGGCCCATTAAGGAAAATTTTCTCCAAATAATGTGCAGTGGTGATTTGAGTGGCCCTATTCTGATCAATACTACAAAGAAATCATGTTTACATGGAGACCTCAAACCTGAAGGTTTTCTAAGTAGCAGTTTGTTAACAATCTTTTGTTGTGTGAAAAGTAACAGGACCTAGCTCATTCATATTGGCCAGATCACCATTGCAAAATCTCTCAAATCAGTAAATCAGTCAACAAGCATTTATTAACCACCTACATATGGTTGTGCTAAGGCCTGAGAACACAGATAAATACATGCAAAAAGCAAGACAATCTTTGCCCTCGAGGAAGTACATACTAATAGAAGAAAACAAAAAAGAAAGTTGAAAGGGCTTTGGTGGAGAAGCTCTAAGGGTAGATTGCTAGCCTCTGGGGCCCTCCCTTAAATGGAGCTTCTCTGATGAGCTAGAACCATCCAATCAACCAGATGGAGAGACCACTGGAGAAGGGTACTTTTGAGGTGTAATTCCTGGATCTTCCCAAGTAAAATTATTAGAAAAGCCTGTTAACACTACAATGAAGGATGTCTCCAATCCATAAAAAAAGAGGATAAACTTTGGCTGAAACATTTGAAGACCTGTTGTTTTCCAACCCAAGCTCTACTGTTAGTGAGGCTGTCTGATAAAGATTTCCTTGTTTGGGGTGGGGGGGGGGAAGGAAAACTGTATTTACCACAGGTGTTTGCATTTAACTCCAGGAATTTCCTCCTCCCCTCAAATCCTATGTCAATGTCTCATCACAGTGACTCTGGGCTATCTAAAGCTATGCCACTGGAGCTCCATCTGTGATAGAGCCCACCAACCTAGATGTGAGTTGAGTACTGACCGTTATGAATTTATGTCTCCTGAGACCAGTTTACCCAAAGTTCAGAGGTGCTCATTACTTTGGCCATCAGCTGATGAAGAACTCCACAACTCCTAAAACTGTCTCCTATGGAATTGAAGAAGAGTTTACAGTTTCTATAATAGAGGGAGGGCTCACTCCAAAGAAATCATGGATCCCAGAAGTGTTGCATTACTTTCCTAAGGGTTGGAAGGTAAAAAATATTCATGTTTTCTATGAAAAGAAATGCAATTCAACCCAATAAGAATTTTTTTTAAAGTGCCTATTCTGTGTTGAGCACTGTTAATTACTGGGGGAGATACAAATCCCTGTCCTTATAGATCTTATAGTCCAGTTATAGTATGTGATATATGCATTGATAACTATATCTGTAATCAATATCTATAACTCTATCTTATATCAATAACTATAGCTGTGATTCCATTGGTGTGGTTCCAATGCACAGTAATGCATTCTACCTTACTTTGACAAAAACAATCTTCCTTAAAGATTTTAAAAAATAAAACAGACACTTATCTTGGGACCCTGGGTAAGTCACTCAACCTCTGCCTGCCTCAGTTTCCTCATCCACAAAATGGGGATAATAAGAGCACCTATCTCCCAAGGGTGTGAAGTGATATTAATATTTATAAAGTACTTTGCAAACCTTAATGCACTATATAAAATGCTATTATTATTACCATAGTCAAAACATTCATTACTAGTGGTCAGTCTTCTGGTGATTGCCTCTGAACACTTAGCTAGGCTGATCCTTAGATAATGGCCATATATAGCAGTTTCCAAGTCTGTGTTCTCATAAACTTTGCAGCTTGGAGGACCTGCCAAAACTTTCCTTGTGCTGATAGTTTTCAAAACCCCAAGGTCACCCTCATGCCATGATGAGGTATGGGAGTGGGGCTTCTGTGGAGGGAAAAAAAATGCAACCCAAACTTGTAGACAAACAGACCTCTCTTTTAATTATTCTTTATTTTTGCCACCTTTCTTTCCTAAACATTTAAAGGGAAAACTAAGATATTCTCAAGGTCTGACTAGCGACAAAGGCACCTTTGGCACTAAAATACTGTCCATCTTCTGAGTAGGCTTCATAAAAGATGATATTGTTTGAAAGGCTTCTGAGGGGCAAGAAGAGCTCTTACATAAAATTGCAAAGAAACAGCAAAACCATGTTTGATTTTCCATTAGCCAGGAAGGCATTTTATTTTCTACAGAAATGGTAGCAGATGAGAAAGCAATTAGCATTAGTGGTTTTACAGTGATATCCCTGGAGTCATCATAATACTTGGGCCAGATGTCTGTACTTTACTGGTTCTCTGTTCAGAGAACAAGTCAGAATTATTTCTAATCCTACCCTGTCTCCCACCCAGTTTCTCCTTCATCTCTCTCCTCCCTCCCACCCTCACACACAGCCTCAAAATAACCCAGTTAAGAGAACAAAATATTCCCTGAACAGCTGACGAAGGGCTGTTTGGAGAACGAATAAGCATGCAGCTTTTTGGGAGGGGAAGTCAAGAACAGGGAAAATGGACTAAAGGACTGAGTCACTAAACAGCCTAGCCTCCTAATTCCTTTCCCTCCCCCACCTAATGAATCTGTCCCCAGGGTTCCTTCATGCCAAAGTTTATCTGAGACTAGGTCAGGGATGGGGAACTTTTGGCCTCGAGGCCACATGTGGCCCTCTAGGTGCTCAGGTTTGGCCGTTTGACCGAATCTGTTTACCACAGGTTCCCCACTCCTGGACTAGGTCTTAAGGTGGATTGTAGTGAGAGAGCAGGAAAGGAAATGTTATATTTCCCTTTTTTGTCTCACTCCTACTACTCTAAAACTCTCAACCTACCCCCAGAAAGAAGGAGAATTGAGAGCAAAACCAGGAAAGAAAAGGTGGAAGGGGAATGAAGCAGAGAGAAAAGAAAAAGATGAGTACATTTCCCACCCACATAAACTCCTTACAGACTTGGAATGCTATTCCAGTTTCTTCCTCATTAAAAGTCTTTTTTGGGGCCACAAAAACCCTTGGGATTAAGGAATAAAACTGGCCAATGTTGGACATTCATTCTGAAGTGGCACTGTCACTTCTTCCAACATCTGGTTTTGAATGGTTTTCAGGAACACAGCATGGATCTGTGAAAATCATAATAATGACATACATACAGATACCACACACTTTCACAGAAATCATCATCTGAGAATTTGAGTCATTTGAGTGTCACAAATCAGAGGTGTTTAGAGCCAGTGTTCTTCATTTTACAGATTGGGAAACTGAGGCTCAAAGGTCATGTGATTTGTCCCAAAGTCACATGGGTAGTAAGTTAGCCAAAGTGAATTCAAACTTTGACCTTCTGATTCCAAATTCACTATTCTTTTCATTATCCTCATGCTGCCCCTTGAGTGAAAGATTGTAAATCAGAAAATTTGGGTCCTACTCCTATCTCTGCCCTTTAGCTGTATAACCCTAAGCAAGTTGTATAAGTTCTCTGGGCCTCAGTTTCCTCACTTTTAAAAAGAGGGCTGAACTAGATAATCTCTGAGGTTTCTTCCAGCTCCAAAAATATCACAATTCCATAATTCAGTGGATATGGGCAAGAATGGGTCTATCCCATACTACAGTGCTTTCTTAATTTATCCCTGCTTTGAAATGTCCTGCAACCTCTCTATCCCATTGCTTTTTATATTACATTCACCCAGGAGGTTTTCAGTATTTTCCACACCAAGAAAATGTATGCCTGTCTCTACTGGATAGTGAATTCAAACCATCAATATTCAGTGGTAATAATTCTGTATTGTAACAGATGCAATGACCTCATCCTAATCTAGTCTTTGCTATTCAGTCACTCATTCATTCATTCACTCATTCATTTGACAAGCACTTAATTAGTAACTCCAACAGTGAAAAGCACTGTGCTAGATTGTGG
The DNA here is from genome assembly GCF_900497805.2 of Vombatus ursinus. Classification (NCBI taxonomy): domain Eukaryota; kingdom Metazoa; phylum Chordata; class Mammalia; order Diprotodontia; family Vombatidae; genus Vombatus; species Vombatus ursinus. Next base: position 12,363,439 of record NW_020940355.1, read on the forward strand.
TACTGAGGTAAAAGAAAAGCAGTCTCTGTCCTGAAGGAGCTAATATATAGCTGCTGACAAGAACACCAGAAGACCACAGTTCAAATTTTGCCTTAGACACTAATTAGCTGTATGACTCTGGGCAAGTCACTTAATCTCTGTCTGCTTCCATTTCCTCATTTGTAAAAATGGGGTTAATAATAATAATAACCTCCCAGGGCTGTTATGAGGATAAAATGAGGTAGTATTTGTAAAGCACTTTGCAAACTTTGAAGTACAATATAAATGTTTGCTATTATTAGTATTACTATGGGAGTACATAGCATTTCTACAGGTAAGTTTGAGGGAATTTGAAGAGTGAGATAATAATAACAAATATTGAAATCAGAAACAGCTCCCCCTAGGAAGTATCATTATTTAAAAAAAGGGAGGGGGAGCAGCTAGGTGACGCAGTGGATAGAGCACCGGCCCTGAAGTCAGGAGGACCTGAGTTCAAATTCGGCCTCAGACCAAATGCTTGGCACTTACTAGCTGTGTGACCCTGGGCAAGTCACTTAACCCCAATTGCCCACCCCCAAAAAAGATCAAGAAGACATTTGTAACCACCAACTCACATGCCTAATTTTTTATCTTTACGAGAATGATCTTTACATGTATCCAGACCATTGATAAAAATATGGGAAAGACAAAAGGGCAGCTTTCTGCAATAGATGTCACCTTCATAGCCACACAATTAGAGGTGTAGAGCATGGGGCAGCTAGATGGTACAATGGATAGAGTACTAGCCTTGGATTCAGGAAGACCTGAGTTCAAATATGACCTCAGACACTTGACACTTACTAGCTGTGTGACCCTGGCAAGTCACTTAACCCCACCTGCCTCACAAAAAAATAGAAAAAAAAAGAAAGTTGTTGAGGCAGGTAGGTGGTACAGGGGATAGAGCATGGGCCCTGGAGTCAGGAGGATCTGAGTTCACATCCGGCCTCAGACTCATAACACTTAATAGCTGGGCAAGTCACTTAATCCCAAGGTGCCTCACTGAAAAAGGAGAAAAAAAAAAAGATGTAGAGCACTCCACTGTGTTGTTTGTTGTTCTTAAAAGCACTTGACTCTGTAGAACAAAAAAGGGTACTTGTGTGGCTCTTTGATCTTCCTACTCCTGACTGATACAGATTGGAATATGTATGCATATTTTTCATTGTATGAGATTTTTGTCCATGTTTTCTCATAAAGTTTCCAAAGTTTTACCCCAAATATTCTTCCTCTTGCTCTTTCACTATCCCAGGGCTTTACTTAGATTATCCATCTGTTGTCTCTCATCTCAGTATGTGACTGGCTCACCTTCTTTCCACTGTTTAATAATACTTTGCTTGATGTCAATGCTCAGAAGATCTCAGAATACTGCTGTCTTCATATCCTTGTCTACCATAGAATCTTGTATGATTTTGATGTATTCATGGATTATAAGCTTATAAATCTAGAACAGGAAGAGACTTCAGAGTCCATCTAGAACAACTTCTTCATTTTTGAAATAAGGAAGTTGAAGCCCAAGGAGGTTAAGTGCCTTGCCCACTTTGTCTCTTGGGGAAGCCTTCAAGTCTTCATTTTTGTCCTGTCAGGTCAAATGCCTTCTTAAAATCAATAAACAGTAAGCATATCAGCATCTTATATCCTTTATGTCTCTTCGCCATTTGAAAGACTGTTTCTGATGTGGTCTGATGTAGAAAATTGTAAACACTTACCTCTTCCCTTCTCATGTTTTCATTGTGAATGCCCTCTAGGCATGCATAAATGATTCTCATAAAGTTACTTTTGAATAATTTTAAGTTAAAAATGCAATTATTGGGGGCAGCTAGGTGGCACAGTGGATAGAGCACCAGCCCTGGATTCAGGAGGACCTGAGTTCAAATAAGGCCTCAGACACATAACACTTATTAGCTGTGTGACCCTGGGCAAGTCACTTAACCCCATTGCCTAGCCAAAAAAAAAAATACAATTACTGATACTTTTTATTTCACATTGTCCAGATTTTCACATCTCTCTCCCTTTTCCCCCCATAGAGCCATCTCTAAAACACAGAATTTTTCTTAAAAAAGGAAGAAAAAATATGAGCAAAGGTGATCGATAAATTTTTAAAAATCTAATATTATGTATAATGTTCTACACACATGAACCATCCCCTGCCTCTACAAAAGAATGGGAGATGTCTTCTTCTATCTCTTCTATGAGGTGTAAGCTTTCCTTTGTGATGTTAACATTCATTTTCTTTCTTTTTTTTGGTAGTTCTTTCCATTCACATTTACTTTGTTTCCAGTTTTTTTTTCTTTCCCTACTACAAAAAGTGCTGCTATAAATATTTTGGTGTTTATCGGGCCTTCCTTCCTTCCTTCCTTTCTTCCTTTTATCAATGACTTCCTTGAGGGTATGTGCCTAGCAGTGGAATCTCTGCATCAAAGGGTATGAACATTTTATTTTCATGATTCCAAATTGCTTCTCAGAATCATCAACAATGAACTAGTGTACCTGTCTTCCCACACCCCTTCTAACATTGACTATTCCTATCTTTTGTCATCTTGGTTAATTTTCTGGGTGGGAGGTAAAACCTCAAAGTTGTTTTGATTTGTATTACCCTTATTATTAGAGATTGGTTCATATGATTATTAACAGTTTGCAGTTCTTTTGAGAACTGTTGATATTCCTCAACTACTTATCTATTGGAGAGTGGCTTTTGGTCTAATTTCTATTAGTTGTCCAATCAAACCCAAATCAAAATCTGAGAAATTTCAATCAAAGATTTTTTTAACCATTCAACCAGCCACTTCCCTTCTTATCCTAGATGCATTAATTTTGTGCAAAAGTTTTTCAATTTTATGTAATCAAAATTGTCTGTTTTATCTTTTGTAAGTGTCTCTATTCTTTGTTTGGTTAAGAATTCATCTCCTAACTGTAGCTGTGAAAGTTCTATGATCCATTTGCCTTCTAATTTTTTTTTCCTGGTATGATCTCTAATGTTTAGCTTCCATTTTCCATTTTGAAGTTGTTATGCAACATGGTTTAAGATGCTGCTATAAGACTTCTGCTAGGCTGCTCTTTAGTTTTTCTGATCAAATAGGGAGTGCTTTTTACAGTCTTTCAAAGATTGACTATTTCCATTTTTTGCAATTTGAAGGGTGTGAAATAAAACCTCGCCATTGTTTTAATTTTCATTTCCCTTGTTATTGGTGGTTTAGAAGAGCAAGCTTTCATGTGCTTGCTGAGAGTTTTTTTTTTTAAATAACAAGGAAAATAATTTATCAGCATTGTTTATTAGCCCAGTGGTTTTGTGTGTGTGTGTGTGTGTGTGTGTGTGTTGCAGTTTGTTTTCTAAAAAATGTAGAAAATTGTGCTGTGCATTTATTCTTATTCCTTTTTTAAAATTCTGAGTTTGAGCTGTGTGACCTTGGGCAAGTCACTTAACCCCAATTGCCTAAAAATAAAAAAATTTTTTTTTAAAATTCTGAGTTTGATAAACGTTAAAAATAAGTACTTCCATATACATAGTAGAACTGAGAGGACTATACATGAAACTTTGAAGTTATTTCAAAAACTTTTTTATGACCAGTTATCTATTGAGAAATGGCTCTTTGTTTTTTACATTTGTGTTCATTTTTGATCTATCTGGGATAGCAAACTTTAATCAGAGATATTTGATGCAAGCATTCTTTCCCAATTGACAGTTTCCCTTCCTATCTTAGTTTATAAAGATTTTTAGAGCTTAAATAGCAAGCATATCCATCAGGAGTTCTGATGTCAGGTTTTGTTGTTGTTGTTTTGTTTTGTTTTTTAGATTTGGTATGCATGTTTGTGTATGCATGCATGCTTCGTTTTTGGCACAAGCACCATCTTTGAGCCTGTCCATCCTTTTGTAATGCCTCCAACACAGATATCTTCAGTATGTATTTTGTGAATGTAGTCTTCATGGTCAAGAAGTTTGTCTTTAATCTGGTCTCAAACCTTACTTGCTACATTAGCACAAGGGAGAAAAAAAAAGCTGAGATATTTTCTTAGAAATTTCTTGGGTGGCTAGGTGGCACAGTGGATAGAGCACTAGCCCTGGAGTCAGGAGGACCTGAGTTCAAATCTGGCCTCAGATACATACTAGCTGTGTGACCCTGGGCAAGTCACTTAACCCTAATTGCCTAAAACAAAGAAATTTCTTTGGTTTTCTGATTTACAGTAATAGATTTAGAAACTGTGGTATAGTAGAAAGATTGTCATTTAAAATCAGGCCTTATGTGTAATCTGAATATCTCTTCCTTAATAACCTCCATGGCCTTAGACAAATCATTCCCCCTTTCTGAACCTTGTTTGCCTCACTGTATCATAATTCTGATGGTCTCATCTGGCACTAAATCCTACAACCCTTCCATAGAAGTGCTATTGCTTCTTTGATAAAGCACCTATGAAAGAGAGACCTTTCTTAGTGGGAGTACGGAAAAGATCACCACTTATTTGTTTTCCCTTAAGCTGCTCCAAGGACCCACTATTTAGTAGAAGGCCAACAGTAGAAATATTACCCATTTCTTTCTGGTATGGGAAAACTGTTCTCCATATGTCCTTATCATTCTTACACTCATTGGATCTTCGAAGCATTTTGTAAGCATTAGCTCATCAGCACAAATGCCTGTGGTGAAAAGAGACTGTCATTCATCTCTTTTTATTTGGGAGTGGACAGCATCAACTAAGGAGTGATTTAGACTTCGGATTTAGACACTTCCTCCAAGGTTAGCAGTGGAGATTGAGCCATGGAAGGCATTTTATTTCTCATTTGTAGCACTGAATTCAAATCACCAGACTGAATTTTCTCCCTAGATTTCCCAAGCTCTTAACCTTTAAAGTGCAGAAATGGAAGCTAGACATAGTTCTTCAGTTGGGGCCTAGTTAGTACATAAGACAAAGATAATTAACTCCTTTAATGCATTCCAGATTCATGTAGAATACCAGAAAACAGAAATTCATAATTGACTCACATTTAAGTTGTAGCCTTCTATGCCTCTCAGATCCTCTTTTTTGCTATATTCATGCTTAGTCATCTGTTCCCTATACTTTATTTCTCTTTTCATCTCCAAGTATACTATCTTTCACTTTGATCTTATTGAGTTGCTCAGAAACCTTCAGTGATACTCTGTTGATTAGAGTAAAATAAAAGTTCCTAAGTCTGTTGTCTAAGGCCCTTCATAACCAAACTTCAATGCATTTCAAAACTTATCACCTAGTGACTTCCTTTTACTCAGTCTATGCATCAGCCAAACCTGACTACTTGAATTTCATTCTGCCTTCAGATTACATGCCTTCATGATCTCTGATTTCTGGAGTGTTTGCCCTCAATGGCTTTATCTGCTAAAGTCTTTGAAGGCTCAGCTTAGCTACTCTTTCTTCCATGAAACCTTTCCCTGAATACTTCATGGCCCAGCTACAAGGAATCTCTCCCTCCTTAAATCTCTCATTCCATTGTATTTGAACTTTTCTTATGTAGTTATAATTCTGTGTGTATATATTTATTTCTACACCCCTTCCCTTTCTAAATCATAAGTACCTATGGAGCAGAGCTCAATTTTGTTTGGTTTTGTTTTTCATCTTCATATCTTTGGGTCCTAGTAGAATACCTTGCATACAGTGAGTGCTTAATAAATGTTTGTTGATTTGAATTGAGCTCATAAGGATCAGCCGACATATTCTAACAAATATGCTCCAATCATTCTCTTCTTTTTTCATCTTTATTTCTGTGGAACTGGCTCTACTTTCCACTTAGGTATTGGAATGAAGAAACCTTATTCTCTTAGACATCAGGGAACCTCTCCTTCAAAATGCAGCCTTATGAAGAAATGACTGTGGGACTTCACAGGGTATAAATTTTTTTTAGGATAAAAGTTCATCTTCTGGGAAAGTGAACAGGGGCACACACAGCTTTTAGGAAGAGTCTGAAATAATCCATTTGACTATAAAAAGGAAGACTGCCCTTCAAACAATATCACCTTTCTCTTTTTAAACACATTGTTACTGTAACTGGTTTCTGATTAGCGTTTCCAGGATTAGGAGGGATGAATAGAATTAGCTTGTATCCATAGAGTTATTGTGAATAGAGTTTAGAGGTGGGCTCAGAAAAAGGTCTCAGTTGGTGTCCAGTAGGACTATGAGTTTCCTAAATGTCAATCCTTCTTCCCATCCTTGAGTGTTTGTGCTCAGGAAGCAGCTGGTGTTAACCCAGACCAGGAGACAGAAATAGTTAGTTATTCATATCTAGCAGAAACAGTGAGCTGAGTGGATCCAAATATGAAGGCTTGATTCAACATAGAGCAATGCACTGTCCCAGTGCTTCTGGAATATGGAATTACATCCTTTTAGATGGAATCCAGTTCTAAATATGTGATGCTGGCATAAAGATAATTTTTTGGGGGGGGAGGGGCAATTAGACACTCAAGTTTGTTTGAGAGTCCTGTCTGTTTTGTCCATCACAGGATTTTAATCTGAAAGGGAAGCTTTGAGACCACCTACACCTCATATTCAGGCTTCTACCAGCAGAGCTGGCCAGTGCTGAGACCCTTCAGAGGCCTGCCTAGAACATGGTATATAGAACTTGAAAGTGAAATGGGAAATGAAAGGAGGTATCCAGCTGGTGTTAACCCAGTGATGGGGGAAGATAATCTTATCACAGCAGACTAGAGAGTGAAAGGAAGAGCAGCATTATATCTGCTTTTCTGGGGGGCCTTTGTAGCCGTGCTCCTCATAAGCTCTGACAGAGCTGAAGGGGCAAAGTGGTAGATAGGGCATGGTTCACCATTAACTGTGTTACAGATGGTGACTATCTCCTGTAAGGGCAATGGGTCTCCCTCATCGATGCCTTCTTGTAACTAGGTTCTTAGGTCGGTGAAGAAACTGGTTTTGTGTCTTCAGAGTGTGCCCATGTGAAACACACCACATCTATAAATTCTTTGCCTTCCTTATTCCTTGGTGGGGGGTGAGAAAGAGAGGGGAGAGAAACCCCTTCTAAACCCCTTAGCATGAACAACTGGGGTTCAGAAACTTTTTCAGTTGACCTGCATTTTCATTACATTTGAATATTAGGCACTCCTGGGGGAAAAAAAAGGGGTGGGCAAGAGGGCCCTCTGTCCACAGCAAGGCTGAAGGAGATTAGTGAGATATTTTGCTTCTTTGGGATACAGCATGATGCCAGCTTTGAAATAGTCAATTTGTGCTGAACATGGTATTTGAATTATAGAGGAGTAGGATGTTAGAGATGAAAGGGACTTAAGAGATCATCAAGTCTGCCCCTGTCGTCTTTCAAAAGCCCAGAGTGGTCAGAAGACTTGTTCAAAGACATACAATTGGTTGGCAACTCAGAGACTAGAACCCAAGTCATCAGACTTTATTTCAGTACTGTTGTTCTCTAGGGTTCAATAGTTTGAATGAACATACTTCCCATAAACCAGCATTATAAATTAGGAAGACTTAGTTTTTTATCTTTGTATTCCCCTCACCTTGCATATACTTATTATAGGCACTCCTATTATAACCAATGCTTGTTGATTGGTTGATTTGCTTATTACATATGTGACAAATACTTCATCCTTCTTTATCCCTCCCAGCCTCAAATAGTGATCTCTTTTAGGGCCTAGGGGCTGCTAAAGTGAACTGTTCCCCTCTGGCTAAGGCTTGAATTATCTTGATTACTCCTGGGCCAAGGATAATCCTGAGCTGAACTGAATTCCTCAAGAACTCTTCAGATTAATTAGGAGCCACATCCTTTAATTAAGGCCAGGAACTAGACCAGTTTCTAGGAATGAAGGTGTGAGGGAGGTAGTTACACTATTGAGAAGAAAAGCAGTAGGGTATCCTGGAAAGAAAACTATACCTATAGTCAGGAAAGTGGAGTTTTCATCCTTGCTCTTCTATTCAGTCTCTGAGTGATTCTGAGCAAGATGTATGACTACTTTGGCCCTTTGTTTCTTCATCTGTAAAGGACTGGACTAGATGATCTCTAAAGTTCTATTCATCTCTAACATTTTGTGATTTTACTTACTCCAATGTATTGGACCCAACGTGGCACTTCCTTTAACAATGACAGGTACCTTTCCACTTGGTGCAGATGATCTCAAATCATTCCTGAGATTCTTTGCCCCTTCTTTAAATCTCATCCCACTCATACCCATACCCTCAAATTCCCAATGTTCCCCAAATCCATCTTCCATTTCTATTGAATCAGGTTGATGAATACATCGTTGTTGTTGTTCAGTCCTTCAGTTGTGTCCAACTCTACATGACCCCATGGATATTGTCCATGGGTTTTTCTTGGCAGAGATATTGGAATAGTTTGCCATTCCTTCTCCAGTATGTCCCCATTTTATAGATGAGGAACTGAATAAATAGGGGTAAGTGACTTGCTCAGGTCAAACAACTAGTAAATGTCTGAGGCCAAATTTGAACTCAGATCTTCCTGACTCCAGGCCTGGTACTCTAACCATTGCATCTCTTAACTGCCAATGAATACAAAGGATCTATTAAAAATTATACTTTTTTTGGATTGCTTTGAATGATTAGCTTAGCAATGGTTCCCTAAGGGAAACAATAATGTTTTAGTTGAAAAATTATATATTATATTATTGTTGTATATAATTATATTAAAATGCAATTATAATGTGAAATATAACAATATGTAATTATAGTAATTGTCATTGTATAAAACTCTTTATTAGATATAATACCTGTGTCTTTAAAATTTTTTTTCTTTTTTTATTCTCTCCCTCATTTAACAATTGACAAATGTCTGTCTGTGTGTAAAATATCCTCTTTAGTTATGTTTAGCCACAGATCTTATAATATTATAATATCTTATAATATTATATTATGAAGTTCTTTATGGTTTAGAGCCAGCAATTTTTTTTTTTTGGTTTTGTTGAGGCAATCAGGGTTAAGTGACTTGCCCACGGTCACACAGCTAGTAAGTGTCTAGTGTCTGAGGTCAGATTTGAACTCAAGTCCTCCTCTGCCATGTATGAACTCTATAATAATATGTCCATATTTGCCTCTTAGAAACTCAGTTTCCAGAGGGTAGCTAGGTGGTGCAGTGGATAGAACACGGGCCCTGAAGTCAGGAGGACCCGAGTTCAAATTCAGCCTCAGACCAAACACTTGACACTTACTAGTTGTATGACTCTGGGCAAGTCACTTAACCCCAATTGCCTAAAAACAAAAAACAAAAACAAAAACAAAAAAAAACCCCCCAGAAACTCAGTTTCCTCATCTGTGTAAATGGAAGTTAATAAAAATTACACTGCCTGTCTTGTGAGGATAGAACTTGTGAGGACAGCTCTCTGTGAGCTTCAAAACATGATGTAAACATGAATTATTATGTATTATTAACTTTTCTCTATTTAAATTATTATGACCTCCTTAGGAAAACTTGTGCTTCAGTTTATCATTTTATACACCAATTAGAGTGTAAGCCTCTTGGATGCAGGGGGCTAAAAAACCCCTACTTTCTTCCTCCTCATCCCCCTTCAGCATCTACTGTACAGTGGAAACTCAATAAATGTTGAATGACTACTCTTAATGAGTAAAAAACAATGTAATCTTGCCTTTTAAGGAGCCCTGTGAAGTTATACAATATTATACATGCATATATTTATAATAATGTATGAGCAAATGTTGTTCCTGAGAGTCCAGCTGTGCAGAGAAATAAACACTATTGATTTTTCTTGGTTGCTTTGTGATATTTAAACCAGAGACTCCCAATGTTTAAAGATCTATAATGATGGGAATATCAGTTTACTTGGAAAAAGATCAATATGAGTTAGCATATATCAATAGAACCTACAGAGGAAAGTGATTTGCTATTTCAACCTTAATCCTTTCTCCTCCCCAAGAATTATAGGGTTGAATATAGTATGTAGCTATAGAGAATATGCTACACTTTTAGATTCCTGTGAATTTCTAACCATTCCAATGAAATGAATTTTAATACATGTTTTATGTGAGTGACGGTGGTTATGATTATAGGACATGAAATTGTATATCAACTCACAAACACAACTACTGTGCTATACTTAAAGGCAACAAGGATTTATTTCATTTTATACATATTTTATTTCCCCTCAGTTACAGTTCTTTCTCTGGAGGCATGCTTCATCATTAGTCCTTTGGGATTGTCTTGGATCATTGTATTGCTGAGAATAGCCAGGTCATTCACAGTTCTTCATTGTACAATATTGCTGTTACTGTGTACTACATTCTCTTGGTTCTGCTCATTTCACTTTGCATCAGTTCATGTAAGTCTTTACAAGTTTTTCTGAAATCATCCTGCTTGTCATTTCTTATAGCAAATAATATTCCATCACAATCATATACCAAAGCTTTTTTAGCCATTCCCCAATTAATAGGCATCCCTTCTATTTCCAATTCTCAGCTACCACAAAAAGAGTTACTATAAATATTTTAAACAAGCATTTATTCTAAACATTTACTATGTGTCAGGCACTGTACTAAGTGCCAGGGATACAAATGCAAGTCAAATGAAAGACAGTCCCTCTCCATAAAGTACTTACATTCTAATGGGAGGAAGGAGAAATAAGCATTTATATAGTGCCTGCTATGTGCCAGGCCCTGTGCTAAGCACCTTTACAAATATTATCTCATTTGATCCTCACAGCAATTCTGTGAAATAGATGCCATTATTATGTCCATTTTACAGTTGAGAAAACTGAGGCAAACAGGAGAGGATCACACAGCCAGTGTCTGAATCCAGATTTGAACTCAGGTGTTCCTAACTCCAGGTTCAGTGCTTTATCGCTTGCACCACCAGCTTCCTCAGTTTCCCCTCAATGGGGGAAGACAATACGTAAAAAGGAGCTGACAAGCAGCTGTGGAACAGGGAAGAGAGGGAGATAAAATACCCTGCAGAGGCATGATGGAGAAAGAAGTCTGGAGAATCGCACTCCTAGATATTCAGGATACTGGAACAAAAACAAAACACTCCCTGCCTTCTGGGAGTTCTGTTAGAGTAATATAGCATGTACACAAATAAGTGTAGTACAAAGAATATTTATGTGGGGAAGTATACTAATTGCTGGGAGTCTCAGAGAAGAATTCCTGGAGGAGATGCCACCTGAGATGAGCCTTGAAGACTAGGATTTTGAGAAGTACAGATAAAGAGGAAGTTAGAGTTGTTCTTGAGAGTGCAAACACGCAGAGAAAAAAACAACATTGATTTTGCTTAATTGTTTTGTAATATTCTAACACCATATCATTCAGCTTGTACAAATGCTTGAGGGTGGGTTATGTAGTAATGAGTTCAGAGAACAGCTTATAGTCCAGTTTGACTGGAATGTAGGGGAATGATATGAAAGGTATTAATGATAGCTTGCATTTATATAGTTCTTTAAGGTTGGCTTATTTCTTTTCAAATATCTTATTTGATCTTCATGACAACCCTCTTCAGTAGGTGCTATTATTAGCCTCATTTTATAGATGAGGAAACTGAGTCATGCAGAAGTTAACTGACTTGCCCAGGGTCACAGAAGTAGTATCTGAGTCTGAATTTGAACTCAGGTCTTCTTGACTCCAGGTCTAACACTCTATCCACTGTGGTACCTAGATGACTTTAAGTAGATGGGAGTTATGTTGTGGAAGGTCTTAAATGCCAGGTTTGAATGAATAAATTGTGACCTTTGAAACACTAGCTGTCCCTCAAGCTCCTCCAAGTAGTTTGTTGACTGGTCTAAAACCCAAAACTAGAGAGAATGAGTGAATGAGTGAGTGAATATATAGGCTGGGAAATTCTGGTTGTCCACCAAGCTCCTTTAGGTGGTTTTTCAGCTAATCTAAGATAGAAAGGTAGAGTGTGTTGATGTTTGGGTAAGCTTTCTAGTCCAATCCATGGAGAAGAGAGAGAAAGACTGTAAGTGACTTTTTCTGCTAAAGCTATCTTGAGGGTAGTAGGTAGTCAACAAGATGCTGCTGTCAAATAAAGAGCAATGAGGTTGGATCCCATTGTCTAATCTCATCTAGACTAAAGTGTGGGTGATTTTCCTTTGGCTGATGAAGGAGAAAGGGAGTTAGGGTAGGAGAATGATGAAAGTCCTTTAGAAATAGATCATTTTTGCCCCTTGTGCCCTCTTACCACTGTTTCCTGTCTATGGAGCATACTACCACTCTCCAACTCCTGTCTCTCTTGCTCTTATTTGACTTCTTACTGCAGCCTGAAGCAAAAAACGTGAGCTAACCAAGGGTAAATTGAGTCAAAGGTCATTGCCCAAGAAGAAACACTTTTCATTGTGACAAGAGGAAGTGGGTTGGGTAGATAGATGATCTTCAGGATGGGTCTTCTGTGTCTAATCAGACCTGTTCTGAAATTATGCAGGAAGAATGACCACATGAGTCCTTCTTACACATTTTCCAAGAAAGAACCTTCCTTGATAACAGATTTCTCACAATAAGGAAGTTCTTAGTTCCTAATCTAACTGTCTACTGCTATAATTTAAACCAGTTCTCTTTTCTGTGGTCTTCACGGCAGTGAAAAGCAACGGCTCACCATCACTCATTCCATTTGTGTTCATATGCTTGAAAGATGTAATTATATCCCCCTTGCCATTCTTCTCCAGGTTAAAAAATCCTGGAATGCAAAATAGAGGATAACTAAGGATATCTAATAATAGCTAACATTCATACAGCACTTACTATGTGCCATATACTATGCTAAGTACTTTGCAGTTATTTCATTTTGTCCTCACAACAACCCTAGAATCTAGGTGCTATTATTATCCCCATTTTACAGATGAGGAAACTGAGGAAAAACAGAAGTTAAATGGCTTGCCCAGAGTCACATGTCTAGTGTGTATTTGAGGCTGGATTCAAACTCTGGTGTTTCCAGTTTCAGACCCAGCACTCAGCATCACACACTGTGCCTTCTACCTGCCTCTAGGTGTAGCACTGGACTTGGAGTAAGAAGATTAGATCTGCAATAGTGTGACCTTTAGAAATCCCTTTGTCTTTTGGCCTCAGTTTCTCCATCTGTACAATGGAAATAATAATTTCCTTATAGGATGGTATGGGGAAAGCATGAAGAACACTATGTAAATGTGAGCTACTTTAATTTCCTTATAAGACTAATTTCACTTAATAAGCATTTTTGGAACATCTACTATGTTCAAAATCCCATTGTAGGTAGAATGGGCAATACTAAGGATTTTGTAAGATAGAATCCCTATCCTCATGGTATATAATTTAGCTTTAGAGTGAAACATGGACATATGAAACATTAACTCATAATATAAGGTCATAGTTGCTAAGTACCAAAAAACCAGTACAGAGAGGAATAGCTATCAGCAATATATGATGGAAAGCACTGGATTTGGAGTCTGAGGACTTTGAGTTTGAATTCTGACTTTGTCCCTTACCACCCGTGAGACTTTGGGCAAATCACTTAATTTCTCTGGGTTGGACTAGGCATCTCTAACACTTCTTTTAGTTCCAATATGATTCCATGAGGATATGGTATTCCAGATGGGAGTCAGGCACGAGCAAAGGCACAGAAATAGAAACAAAGTATATTCAGATCAGCCTCATCAAAATAGAGTTCCTGTTTAGCTTTCATAGGCAATGAGGCTAGAATGGTAGGGAGGCCCTAGGTTTTAGAGAGCCTTGAATGGTGGGCTAAGGAATTTTGACTTTTATCATGCAGGCAGTGGAGAGTTACTGGAGGTTTTGTGACTTGTTAGAAGATGAGTATAACAGTGATATGCAGAATTAGAAAATGGAAGAAAAGTTATGAGTCTGGTTTCATGTTTATAGAAATAGAAAGGGAAGAATGTTGATATAAGAGACCTTAGGAAGGAAACACTGACAGGTTTCAGTGACTGACTATGAAAGGGTACCGGGGTGGGGAAGCTGCAGCCTGGAGGCCACATATGGCCTTCTAGGTCCTTGAGTCTGACCTTTTGACTGAGTCTAAGTTTTACAGAACAAATCCTTTTATTATGGGGATCTGTGAAGTTTGCATTCAGTCAAAGGGCCACACTTGAGGACCTAGAGGACCACATGTGGCCTCGAGGCCACAGGCTCCCCACCCCTACTCATAGATGACTCCAAAATCAGCCCTATTCTTGTTACATTATTAAAATGCAGGTACTGTTCCATCATTTTTTTTTTTAAAAAAGGATATAGTACATTTTGTAAAATGAAAAACAAACTGATCCATACTTTAACCCAGACTATTAGAAAGACTTATCCTGCCAGTATTGGAATGAGTTGATTACATGCCCATCATGGTGACCTCTTTCTTGACCTCTTCTCCATATCCTCTCTTTTACTGCTTCTGCTCCCAGCCAGCCACAGTTAACTCACAGGAGGGATGGAAGTAGCCGTTCTTGTGCAGATGCTTTCCCCAAATATACTTTCTTCCTGACCTCCCACAAGTATGGAAGTGGCATGCATTGATTTCATTAAATAGCATTGTACTAAGCTCTAGGGATTCAAAGACAAAACAAAGCAATTTCTGCCTTCAAGGAGCTAATATGGTATTGGGGAAAAATACCCTGAACATAGAAAAGTAAAAACAAAATTGTTGTTCATCCTTCATTCTTTTTTTAGGCAATTGGGGTTAAGTGACTTGCCCAGGGTCACACAGCTAGTAAGTGTCAAGTGTTTGGTCTGAGGTCAGATTTGAATTCAGGTCCTCCTGACTTCAGGGCCGGTGCTCTATCCACTGCGTCACCTCGCTGCCCCAATCCTTCATTCTTTTAAAGGGCCAATGACATCAGCAGAGTGAATGTTGTTGTTGTTTTTACTTTGGTTTCTGCCTAAAAGCTGAGCTTCTCCCAAAGGACAGAGGCTCCTCTGCCTGGGGGACAGTTAGTCTACTCCTCCATCCCTGGAGAGCCTGGCTGGATGTGTTCTGGATTAACTTTCAAACACTTGATTTAGAATTACTGACTCATAGGCCTCGGTCCTTTTGCTCATTGTTATTGTTCAGTCTTTTCAGTCAGGTCCAACTCTTCATGACCCTTTTTGGGGTTTTCTTAGCAAAGATACTGACATAGTTTGCCATTTCCTTCTCCAGCTCATTTTATGGATGAAGAAACAAGGCAAATGGATCAGGTGACTTGCCCAGGGTCACACAGCTAGTATCTGAGGCCAGGTTTGAATTCAGGCCATTCTGACTCAAGGCCCAACACTCTATCCACCCAGCCCACATCAAAGGACAAACTTATTTATTTATATAGAATTTTATATAGATTTATATAGAACTTTATATATTTATATAGAACTTTACAGTTGACAAAAAAGTATTTATATATATTGCATTGGAGTGTGTCTAGATAAAATGTTTTTTGTGTTTTGCTTACTGACATTTTAAAAGAAAGAAGCCTAGGCAGAACATTCCTGGAATATACAGTTGAATAGCCTCTGGGGCAGGAAATGATGCTTACGATGTTGTCTTAGATTTATGTAGCATTTTGTGTCATGTTTGACCTTGGCCCCCTCCTATTCAATAAACTACAGTGTCTCCCTATTACCTCCTAGATCAAACATAAAATACTCTGGCATTCAAAGCCCTTCATAGCCTGGCTCCTTTCTACTTTTCCAGACTTCTCATATCTCCATAACCCCACCCACCCACCTAAGCACATACTCTGTGAACAGGTGATACTGGCCTCCTTACTATTCCTTACACAGGACACTCCATCTTCCTGCTCTGGGCATTTTTGCTGGCTAACCCCCATGCCTGGAATACTCTTTCTCCTTATCCCTGTTTCTTGGCTTCCTTAAAGTCCCAGACAAAATCTTACCTTCTAGAGGAAGCCTTCTCTGATTCCTACCCACCCACATGCCCAATCCTAGAGCCTTCCCTCTATGAATCATCTCCAGTGTCTCCTGTACTTAGCCTGTCTGTACATAATTGTCTGCATGTTGTCTCTTCCATTAGACTGTGAGGTCCTTGAGAGCAGGGATTGTCTTCTGCCTTTTTTTCCCCCATCCCAGGCACTTAACACAGTGCCTGGAACATAGTGTTTAATAAATGCTTACTGACTGACCGTATGGTTTTTATCTCTGTGTCTGTTGCTATGGCTCCTCCTCAAGATCAAGTTCCTTTACCCTTCAACTCTGACCATCTAAACCCCAATCGTCCTTCAAGGTCCAGCCCAAGGCTTTCCTTCTCTGAACCCATAGAAGTCATTCCCTCCTGAGCTCCTGTTTTTATAGTAGAATCAATCCACATTTCTGTAGCACTTCACAGTTCACTTTATATCCACTATTTACTGCATTCGAACTTCACAACCACTCTGCAAGATAAGCAGGATGGGTATTATTATTTCCATTTTACAGAGGAGAAAACTGAGGCTTATGAAATTTAAGTCCAAGGTATCAGAGGTAAAATTGGAACTGAATGAAACTCCCTACTTCTGGTTTAAAATCTCTTGTGCTTTCCATTATAGCACACTGGCACCTACAGCATTTACTATTCAGGTACTCGTTTCAGGGCAAGTAAGTGATGCAGTGACTAGAGTGCCAGGCCTGGCATTAGGAAGACTCATCTTTGAAGGTTCAGCTCTGACCTCCAACACTAGCTATGTGACCCTAGCCAAGTCACTTAACCCTGTTAGTCTCAGTTTCCTCATCTGTAAAATGAGCTGGAGGAGGAAAAGGCAAACCATTCCAGTATCTTTGCCAACAAACAAACTGAAGAGCAATACTCATTTCACACTTGCCAGTAATGCCTTGTGATAACCCTGGTATTTTATCGTTATCTAATTCATTGTTAGTTTACTTTTTGAAAGGTAGAGGACATTGTCTTCTCAGGTCATCTGTAAGCTGTTGGAAGGCAGGGTTCTTTTTTCTTGATTCTATCCTGCAGAGCCCTAAGCAATGTTGGGTCCATAGCAGGTGGAGCTGAATGAATGGATGAATGAACACTGGTAGAGCTGCTTATTAAATCCTTAACTAGGTAACATCATTCGAGGTCCCAGATTTCTGAGGGGGTTGACCTTGATACCTAACATTCTTTCCAGCGCTAAATGCAATGATTTTGTAATAGCTACAATGCTGAAAAATGAGCAAGAACCAAATTGCCTTTCATAGCCCACAGCTATAGATTCTACTCTCTCTTTTTTGCACCCTGGAAGGAGAACAGCAAGCTATGTTACCTTTTTCTATATGTTTTCAAGGACAGCAGAACCTTGCCAACATGTTGGCCTTTCCAAAATAATAAATAAAAAGTTAAAAAATGCCTTCAACTCTTCTACATAGTGGACACCTTTCAGGTTGTGATACAATCCGGTTGTATTGGAACAAAGTAGCACCTAAGGAGAGCCTCAGCCATAGTCTCTCTTGATAAACCAGAACAGGAAAGGCACATACCTGAGATTAACCTGCATTGACATTATAACATTACAAACCCCTTTTCTGGTCTTTTGGTGCCATGAGAAGTAGCAGTTGCTGGGCGACTAGATCATCTGTATTCTCCCAGGGTGGTAGAGTAGGGCGAGGCTGTTCCCATTGTCTGAAAAGTGCCAGGTGGAGGGAATCCCTCAAGCAGGAGGTTAGAACAGTGATACTGTTGCCAGACAGCTGGGTATCATCCTCTGGGCAGACTTCTACCTTTTGGAAAGAGGATTTTCTTAAAAAGGAAAAAAAAAAGTGTTTCTCTATGTAGGTTATTTAGACAGTAGATCAAATCAGATCTTGATATAAAAGCTTGACTTATTGGGATGAAAAATTAAGACCCAGCCATATAGATCATCATCACTACCACCACCACCACCACCACCATCATCATTATTGTTATTAATTTCCTCCCTGGCTGTTCCATTGAACCTTCTCCATTGTCTCCAGAAACTCATCTTCCTGAAAAATCAAATCATCTCTGCACTGCTTCAGTACTCCTTGCCCCAGGGCCTCTCTCTCTCTTTGACTGGAGAGGGTATAGGGTAGACATCAGAGAGATCCTTTCATATCCTCTATTTAATGAGGGGACCCAGGGCAGGCACCTCATCATTTCCCACTTGGCTGTAGGACTTCATTATACTCGTTAGATTGTGAACTCTTTGCCTTTACCTTTCTTTGTATCTCCAGCATTTAGCATGATGCTTGGCATATAGTGGGTGCTTTATAAATTTTATTGACTGGTTGGCTATTATTTAATGAGAGGTTCAGGTATAATTCTTATGCCGATATGGAAAGAGTATTGAGCTGGTAACAAGAAACTGGGTTCTAGTAAATTAAATTCTAGTAAATTAAATACCTACTACGTACAGGGTAGCAGAGTGGTTTAGAATTGGCCTCTGATTCAAGAAGACCCGAGTTCAAATCCTGCTCCTGACATGTAGTGGTTGAGTGACCCTGGACAAGTCATTCAACTTCTTGGAACATGTGCCACCTCCCTACTCCACCCCCGACTGCAACTCTTAAAAACTCTAAATTGTAAAACAGTGGCCAATCTGTTTGGCAGAGGTTATTCCTTCACTTGAGAGTCTTCTGTACCAATGAAATCACTTGTGGTGTTTTGGTCTTATCTCTTCAGGGCCCAGCACACAGATTTTGTTTCATTTTTTGGCTTGTATTTTTAGTTTAGACTTTTGTATTTTTACTTTATACTTTTGAATTTTTAAAAATACCTTTGTATTTTTAGTTTATATATTTGAAAACATTATTCTGAGAAGGAGTCGATAAGCTTTACCAGATTGCCAAAGGGGTCCCTAAGATGAAAAAGATGAAGAAACTCTCCTCGAAGACTATAAGGTACAGAGATGCTGACACACATTGGTCAATTGAATTACCTCATTCAGAACTTCCCTTTACCAATGAAATCACTGGCTTATTCCCTAACCCTGAAAAGTCTAGGAGATGTCCAATATTTCTTTGATCTGTACCCTATGCAGACCTGAGACTTCTCAGTAGGATACAACAACATTATACATGCACACACGGGTAACAGACTCCCATCCCTTAGACTGGCAGCAAGAACCACAAATGGAAAATACTGCTGTATTCAAGGGAGTTGGAATGTGACTTATTTATACTCATGAGTATAAATCTGGTACAAAACTGTTGTTCCATATCTGCAGACAACCCTTGGATCTTTAATAGCCCTAGTTGGGCAGGATCCAGGCTTTCACATCAACTAAATAGATATTGAGTAGTACAATAGTATTTTATTGAATATATGAATTTTATGTTTTATTGAGTATATTTATTATTTATTTTGAGTGTATTTGTTTTATTTCATTGAGTATACCTATTGATAGTAATTATCTGAGGTAGGGTTCAAACTCAGTCTCCTGAATTCCACTCTCTAACATAGTATACTTCTGAGTGAGGACAGTCACCCCTTTCATATAAGGCATGGAGGACTAGTACAAGGAAGAAAGGAATGAATGAATGAAAGAATGAAAAAATGAAGAAAAGATTTGTGTAGGAGCCTCAGGTGAGCCTTTTTCAAATTCTGGCTGGGCACAAACTCTTTCCTCCCTCACCTACAACCAGTGAATGAAGAAGCTCTGTTTTACCCAGGAAAGCTACAGCTAGATTTACCAAATGATCTTGGTGGTGTGCAATGCTGCAGGCAGGGAGGGTATTGGATATTCTGGGGTTTGCTGTGTGCCTTTGTGGACCCTTTCCCTCCAATAATCAGGTCATTCTCTGAAGGAATTTAGTGAAATGTCCCCCTTCCTTCCTGACTACTTTTCCATCTGTAAAATGGGGACAATCCATCCTTTGTCACTGCCAAGAAGAGCCAAGGAGTACTAGAATCTTTCCATCAAAGGTGCTTACAAAGGGTGGCCTGTTTTAAATTAATTCCAAGAGAAAAGTAGGCTTGTCTGCCAGGTTTTACTGCTTAAAAATAGTCTGTATTATTTGCAAATGGATCAAGCTGAAGGGGAACACAAGCCAGTCCTTGGGGTTGGTGCTTTATATGATTCTCTCCGAAGTGGAGTGAGTGATAAGCCAGCCTTTCCTTCTGCTGGGAGAGAATAATTGGGTGGGTTATCACTCTTGGCTGGGGTCTGTTGTCATCAGACCCAGTTGGTAAAAATAAAGCTCTATCTCCTTAATACAAATGGTGACAGGCAGGAAAGAAGAAGAAGAAAAAAAACCTGATGTGTGGGGGGAGAAGAAAAGGCCCGAGGGTGAGCCTGTCAGGCTAGCTTGTAAACTGCTCCTTGCTGAAGACTTGGCTGTCTCTGTCACTTTGTCTCTTTCTCTGCTGGCAGGATTCTCAGCCCACAGCAGGCACAACGCTGATGTCTAAACATGAGCCCCATTCATTGTGCAGAGAGGAGGGAGGCCTGGGAGTTTTGTTCTCGGGGAAACAGGTTCTGTATATCACCAAAAGAGCTGATGCCTGACTTTATTTCTTCATTTACCTGCCGTGGTATTATATATTTATTTATCTAGAACAGCTAATAAGGAACTCATGCTGATGGCAGTGTGTTCCTATTTTTACTCCACGGTTGTACGTATAGAAGACACATAAAAGGAGATATTTCCCACTTCCATTCTTCCAAACCTATTCCAGTAAACTGGAATAAGCCTTGAATTACTGCATATCTTTTAGATAAAAATGAATAGCGACCATTTGAGAGCTGAAGAGCCTGTGTTCCTGAGAGTTATGGAAGGGGAAATAAATCCCAATGCCCCTTGCCCAAGAAGGAGGAAAGGGGTAGGGGCCGCAGGGGTGCTTTGGCCTCATGGACGCAGAACCAGGTGCCTTGGTCTTCAGCAGTCTTCCATGCAGTGTTTCCATGAAGTCTGGGAGGTAGGTAGAGCAGGCCAAGCTTCCCACTTCCCTTCCTGGGAGACAGCTGGGGATTGGGGAAGCACAATAGTCGTTAATGGGGCCTGCCTTGGCAACTTAACTTGTGTCTTTCCTAATGAAGTCCGAAAGATTAGGGTTAGAGACATTGAGAATGAAAACTCAAACCTTTGCAAAACACATGTTTCATATAGTTGTGATTTTAAACAATCATATGTTACTCATCCAAGTCCCAAAAGTTCATGGGAGAAGCCCAGACCTCATTTCTGCTGAAGTGTGAAGTGAGAGCGTGCTGCTAGGGGTAGAGGGAGGTATGTTAGATGGTCTTTGTTTTAAAAAAAAATCCACTAATTTAATTTAAAATTGCCTCTTTTCGTATCCTCAATGCCTGGCACATAGTAGGCACTTAATAATTGTTTAGTGATTGGTTGACTAAAAATGTAACATTTTTTAAAAATGGTAGGGGTGAGGGTATCAGTAGAAGGAGAAAGTGCCCCAGGCAAAACTCTGGTCTAGGACATATTTTGGGGCTTTTCTTTGTCCTGTTTTCAACTTTCCAAGTGTCTCATGTTTAGCTTTGAGATTCTTGGCATAGTTCTGATGCTTATATTTTTTCATCTTATTCATTCTCCAATCATTAAAATTTTGTTATTGTTAAGTTGTTTCAGTTATGTCCAACTCTTTGTGACCCTATTTGGGGTTTTCTTGGCAAAGATATTGGAGTGGTTTGCCATTTCCTTCTCCAGGTCATTTTATAGCTGCGGAAACTGAGGCAAACAGCGTTAAGTGACTTGCCCAGGGTCACACAGCTGTCTGAGTGTCTGAGGCTGGATATGAACTCAGGTCTTCCTGACCCCAGGCCCAGTGCTCTATCTACTGTACTACAGAACTGCCCCACTAATTAAAATAGCACATTATAATTGTGTGAAGTTTTATCCTACCCAAACTGCTTTCACATCAAGACCTCTCTATGTCCTCACTTATCCTTTGAGACTGGTGGAAAGAAAAACAAAAGAAAGAAGTAGTCTCCATCCCTGCTAATCTCTCCACTTAAACCCTTAATATTAGCTCTCATTTCTAGAGGCAAATCCAGTGGCATTCTATCAATCTTGATCCTTGACTTACCTGCAGTATTTGTCACTGCCGACCAGCCCCTCCTTGAAAGTCTTTCATTTGTGGGTTTCATCCACACTCCTTTCTTAAGGTTCTCCCTGTTGGAGAACCTGTCTGACCTGATTCTTTTTGTCTCCTTCAATGGTTAATCTTCTTCCTTACACCTAAGAGTGAGTGTCTCCTAAGGCTCTAACTTCTTCCTTTTTCTTTTCTCTCTATACCTAGGCATCTAGGTAGCAGAGTGGATAGAAGGCTGGGCCTGGAGTCAGGAAGACCTGAGTTCAAATGTGGCCTCAGATACTTACTAGCTGTGTGACCCTGGGCAAGCCACTTAACCCTGTTTGCCTCAGTTTTCTCAGCTATGGAATGAAGATGATAATCATAGTACCTACCTCCCAGGGCTGTTGTGCAGATCAAATAAAATAAAATTTGTAAAGAACTAAGCACATAGTAGGTGCTTATCAAATGGTTGTTCCCTTCCTTTCTGTCCTCTCCTGTGGAAGTCTCATCTGCTCTCACAGCTTTAATAATCACCTCTGTTCATTTGATTCCCAAGTTTATATAAAGTGCTTTGCAAATATTAAAGTACTATATTAATAGGGCAGGTAGGTGGTGCAGCATATAGGGTGATGTTGTTCAGTTATTTTCAGTCTTGTCCAACTCTTTGTGACCCCTTTTGAGGTTTTCTTGGCAAAGACACTGGAGTGGTTTGCCATTTCCTTTTCCAGTTCATTTTACAGATGAGGAAACTGAGGCAAAGAAGATTAAGTGACTTGCCCAGGGTCACTCAGCTAGTAAGTGTCTAAGGCCAGCTTTGAACTCAGGAAGATGAGTCTTTCTGATTCCCAGCCCAAGTGCTCTATCCATTGGGCCACCTAGCTACAGTTAGGATAGAGTCCTGGACCTCAAGTTAGGAAGATTTTAGTTTAAATCTAGTTTTAGACAGAGTTATTAACTGTATGACCCTAGGAGAGAATGCTGTGAGAATAAAATGGGATAATATTTGTAAAGTACTTTATAGACCTTAGAGTATTTAATAAATGCTATAATTATTATTATTATTATTCCTCAACTCTCATTCCTGAACTTCAGGTCAACATTTCCATCTGCCTGCATGACTCTCTAAGATAAATGTCCTCCTACATCCTTCAACTCAACATATCCAAAATAATTATAATGATGATGGTGGTGGTGATATATAATGTACAGGACTTTAAGATTTGAACTAATTTGATCCTCACAACAACCCTGTGAAATAAGTGATATTATTATTCCCATTTAGAGATGGAAAAACTGATGCCAAGGGATTTTCCCAGACTCACACAACGAGTAAATATATCTGAAGTAGAATTTGATCTCAGGTCTTCCCGACTCTAAGTTCAGATTGTTATCCACCCTGTCACCTTCTTTCTCCCTAAAGCCTGGCCCTTCCCTTAACTTTATTTCTCTTGATGACACTGCCATCTGTTAGTCATTAAGGGTCAAAGCCTGTGGAGTCATCTTTGCCTCTGCCCTCTCTCCACCCCTACACCCAATCAGCTGCGAAGTCTACCTCCACAACATTGCTTCCTCTCCCCTTTAACTGCTGCCATCTTAGTTCAGGTCTTCATGCCATATTTCTTAGACTGTTGGTCTTGTCCTCTCCAGCATCCAAGAGTTCTATTGTTTTCTTTCTTTCTTTCTTTCTTTTTTTTTTTTTTGCATCTTTGTCTGTGAAGTTCCCTCCTCCCTGATACTGACCCTCCCCCAGTTCAATGTGAACTTTCTTTCCTCAAATTTTATTATGGCATCTTGGCCATATCTCTCCTTTATCTTTCTTTCATTTTGCCTTATGTCTCACTTGTATCTCTGCTATATTTTTGCTATTAGACTCTAAGATATTGAAGGGCAGAAACTTTCATCTTTGTACCCCCCATGCTTCCCAGAGGGCTCTGATTATGTGAATTTTTTAATAACAATTTGTTAAATTAAAAACATTATTTCAGTCACTATTCACCAACCTCATGAGGTAAATGGGATGTCATTATACTTATTTTACAGTGAGGAAATAAATTCGTTCAGAGTGATTTGGTAATCAGACCAAGATAGAACCTGGGTCTCCTGATTTGCCATCTCTTTTCCATTGTATGTCACAACCTTTCATTACCTAAGACCCCACTGACCATTCATCCTCCACCCCACCCAATCCCTGTTGGGTCCTATCTCCTGTTGGGTTTCTAATAGAGATGACCTCTAAGGCATTTCTTCCCACTATTGATGTACAGTCCTATGAACTGAGAGCAGATGTTGTCATTTTTTATTTGGAACTATTTGAGAGATGATTCCAGGTTGCTTTCTTAGTACACACCTAGGATTAATAGAACAAAGTTGCCCTTCTGGGGCACAGCACCAGGGCCAAGAGCACACAACTTGACCTGAATTCAAGTCCCAGGTCTGATTATGGGAAATCCATTTAATCTCTCAACTTTAGTTGCCTCATCTTTAAAATGGGAATAGTATTTGTAAATCTACCTCAAAGGGTCATTGGAAAGAAACCATTTCAGAAATCTTACAAAGTTATGGAAATATTTTAGAGGTTTCTTTTTTTTTTAATTGGTAACTGACCATAAATTAATGCCTTGTGAGTGAATGAATAGATTGGGATCCCTTTAACCAGTTCCCCTGACATAAGTATACTCCTAAGTTATAGATTAGATAGTTCCTTATTTCTAACTACCCACACCTTTCTCCAATAATTCCTTTTCATAAAATTAGACTGTGCATAGGGTAAACCAGGGAATGTGGGTTCTATTTGGCTCTACTAATTGCTGCTGACTTAGTTACTGGTTTGTCAGCACCAACAAGAAGAATCTTTGTGTTGGAGTCTATAAAGCAAATGTGGGTAATGCAAACAGTTCACAAAACTAATTGCTATTTGACAGGCCCAGATGGAGGAGGCGGAAAAAGAAAAACTACCTCTTTTGGTGAGTGGGGTGGCCAGAGGTGGGGTGGATGTCTCTCCTCATGAAAGCCTTTTGATTACACAAAGCTACTCTTCTTTCTGATGGCCTAGGAGTCCTGCCCAGGCTTTGGCAGGCTGCATGTCTTCAGGAAACACCTCAAGTTTCCCTGACAGCCAGCTCATTGCTTTCATAGAAGGTGGAGCTCTGTGGCAAGCCCTTGGCTGGTGGGGCCCTTTCTGTGGTATGTGGTATTCCGTTGGGCATGAAACTAGACTCGTATGGGAGGCTTTGCTTGGAGAGAAGCTTTTATGGCTGTGAGTATCACCTAAAAGTGGATTCTGTTTGAGTGTGGAGATTATCTATCTATCTATCTATCTATCTGTCTATCTATCTATCTATCTATCTATCTATCATCTATCTATCTATTTATATAGAGATATATTTATATATGATAGATATCTATGTATCTATCTATATCTACATATGTATCTATGTATCTATCCATATATCTACATATCTATCTATGTATCTGCATGTTTCTTTGACTCTGTCTCTTCCATTTCTCTCCTTCTGCTCATTGCCTGGTTAGAGGCCTGAGTGTGGGACATTCTGACCTTGAGTTGGTCTCTGCTTCCCTGATATCCCCTCAGTTGATCTGGTTAGGTCCTATGCCACTGAAGGCTTGTGCTGCTCTGAAGACTGATCTGGGGCAGCAACCACCATAGTGACCTTTGTAATACTTTATAGTACTTCCCTTTTCCTCTGGCACTTGCTGCTCCTACTTGGATGCCAGCCCAAGTCACCTCTGAAGTGCCCTTGCTGAGGTCTGGTAGGTCTGGAGGAGCCTGAGGGAAGGGTCATGTCTCCCCGACTCACCTTGTGTGAGTCAGGCTATCTGTCTCTTGGTGAAATGCCCTGATCCCACCTTTCCAATAGCAGCAATAAACTGCTGATGGTTTGCTAGATTGAAAATAAACCTCTTTCTTCCTGGGTGATGCCCGGTGGTTACCTAAGACATCTTGGTCCCTGGAAGCAGAGTTTTCAGGAGCTGACTTCAAATAAGCTTTTCCACTATTTTACCAAGTTAGAGAAGTTGATACTGCCTACCTCAAAGACACATGGATCAACCAGTTCTGTGCAGCTGAAAAGCAATAAATGTATTGGATTTAAAGTCAGGAGTCAGTCAGTCACTCACTCAGCAAGCATTTATTAAATGCTTACTCTATGGCAGGCATTGTACTTGTTGCTAGAGACACAAAGAAAGGCAGAAGCAGGTTCCCTGTCCTTAAGGAGCTCACATTCTGAGGTAGCCTACATGCAAATAACTATCTACATACAATATACATAGAGTGTAAATAGAAGGTAATCCCAGAGTGGGGGATGGGGAGGAAGGAGGGGGTGGGAAAGGCCCCTTGCAAATATTGTGATTTGAACCGAGTCTTGAAGGAAGCCAGGGAAGCCAAGAGTCTGACTGAGGTCAAGAGAGAGAGCACTAGCTGTATCAGACCATATGTGGAGAAGAATAAGGAAGAGGCCAGGTTTGTAAGACTTTCAAAGCCTAAAAAAGGACTTCATATTTGATCCTGAAGGAGATTTTGGTTCTGCTCTTGGTTTCAGCGCTAATACTCTGTGTGCCCTCAGATCCAAACTCACTGAGTCACAGCTTTGCAAAACAGGATAACACCAGTCCTGTCTACCTCTAAGGGTTATCATAAGGACCAAATGAGAAAATGCAGCATGAAAGCCACCAGACTGGGAGCTAACCTTTGGACTTTCTTCTCTGAGTCTCAGTTTCCTCATCTGAAAAAAATTGGAAATGTTGGATTAGATAATCCCTCACCTCTCTTCCCATGCTAATATTCAATAATTCAATCAATCTATTGATAAACAAATATTTAAGTGGCTAGGCGACTGGTGCTGTGGTAGGCAGAAGTGATACTCACTGTAAGAGTGTAATAGTCCCTGCCCTTGAGGCACTTACAGTCTATCCAGGGGGGATAACATGTCCCTATACAGGCATAGATAAAATAGTACAAAATAGATAACAGGTGATTGATGAGGGAGGGGAGGGAAAAGCTTCATCCAAGAGGCAGCAGTTTAGCTGAGCCTTGAAGGAAACTAGGAATTCTGCATGAGTAACAGAAGAAAGCCAATTTTGCTGGACTATAATGTGAGTAGGGGAGAGTGATGGGTAAGAAGGCTGGAAAGGTGGAGTACTGCCAGGTTTTGAAAGTCTTTAAATGCTAAACAGAACAGTTTATATTTGATCCTAGAGGTTACAGGGAGACTGAAGTTTATTGAGTAAGGAAGTGACATAGTCAGAGTTGAGCCTTAGGAAAATCATTTTGGCAACTTTTGAAGCATAGATGGGAGTTGGGAGAGACTTGAAACAAGAAAACCAACTAATAAATAAAGTTACTAAATAATAAAAACTATTACAATTGTAATAGCATTGGCTATGATAATAGTCCAGGTGAGAGGTGATTCTAATGTAGAGAAAAATTATTTGAAAACCAGATAGTAGTGGAGTGTAAGACATTATTAATACCATAGAAAACCATCTTGATTTAAGGATTCAAGATTCCAGGTTTCACATATTTTCTGTGCATGATAACATAGGTTAAATTGATTGTTACTTCCTAAAGCTGCTTCAGCCCCTCACCTTTCTCCCCTATACTGTATCTCTGTAGAAAGGGTATGAATAGGCTTCTGCTGAAAGGGAGATTAGTAGGCATTAAAAGTATATTAGCATCTAATTAGGATATTCTCACTGCTAATAATCAGAAAAACTAAAAAAGCATTAAAAAAAGTAGAACTTTGGAGAAAAAAAATAATTATAGGCTTGCATTTTATGGTACCCATGGGGTTACAGAAAACTTTCCTCCCAACAATCCTATGAGGTGGTTAGTGCAAGTATTCCTGTTTCTTTGGATCAAAGGGGTCTTTTGAAGTCATACCTCAGGAATCTGTGTTTGCACATCAATTCTGATATATTATCACAAATAAATGTTATTATTATATTATAATATAATATATTATTATAAAAGTTATTATTCTTAGCTAAAATTCTGAGGTCTTTCCAACAGCACCAGTTAGAAGGATCAAGCACTTTTTAAAAAGCTCCATTTTTAAATATCCTTTCGATTCTGACAAATATCAAATGAACTCCAGTCTGCTATCCAGTAATGGGCTATAGGTTTCCTTTCACTAGGTTTTCACAACTCAAGGGGATCAGAATTTTGAGCAGAGGGGTATCTTAGAGATTATATAAATCTATGCCTTATTTTTTAGATGAAGAAACTGAGGCCCAGAGAGTGCCCACAACCAGTAAAGAGCAGAAGCAAGATTTAGACCTATGTCCTCTGACTGAAGTGGGAGCCATGTGAATGAGGCTAATTTTCCTCTATAGCAAATTCATCCCAGGCTACCCTTCTTCACAAAGGGCTAGGAATATTAGAAGCCTTGGCATGTGGAGCTGAATATAGGTCATGGTGACCCATTTTCAGCTTTAAGTTTGAAATGAGAATAGAGACTTAATCAAATTGCTTTGGGAATTTTGTGTTTGGTCTCAAACTAAGAATCAGCACAACTCCATCACAATGTTCAGCATTGATTTTGGACACCCCCAGTGATCTCTGTGGGTGGTAGGGTGTGCTTATGTGCATGGGCACTTACCCCAACTATAGAGATGTATATGTGCTTCAACTCATAAACTCCCAAATTCTCTACTGGATACTTAAAATTCAGATATGCCTATGCCCACATATCGTCATTGAAAATGATGAAATACAGAATGAGTTTGCTTTAGAGGAAGGCTTGCCTTCATTCACATGATTCCTAGCAGCTGCATGGTAGAAAGCCTTGGCTTTTCAGATAGAGGAGCCTCCAGTCAGATTCTGAGCTTTGCTATTTCTTGATTATGGGGAAGTTGTCCTACCTCTCTGTACTGAGTATCACCACTGAAGATGAAGATAAGGGACTTCATTAGGTTCACAAAATCAAGGATTTTTAGAGCTAACATCATGGTGTCATGAAAAGACCATTGGATTTAGTGAGAGGAGCTGCACCCAGATCTCAGCTTTGCCGCTTAACTCCCCGTGTAATCTTTTGGTAGTCATTTCTGCTTATTGGGCCTCACTTTCCTTATCTTGCCCTTTGTAGACCTGTGCTGTCCTCAACTGTAAAGTAAAGGGTTTAGACTCGGTGACTTTGTAGGTCTCTTCCAGTTCTAAATCTGTGATCCTAAGGTACCTTAGGAGAAGGAAATGGCAAACCATCCCCATATCTTTGCCAAGAAAATCCCAAATGGGGTCACAAAGAGTCACACATGACTGGAAAAGAATGAACAACAAAAGGGTTGAGAAAAGTGGAGGTCTACAGGGGTTAGGTTATTTGCCCAAGGTCACAGAGTGGCTGAATTGGGTATAGAACCCATGGTTCTAATACCCAACCCATTGTACCATAATGCCTCCCTAGGAAAGAGTTTATTAGATCTGATTAAGCAATTGAAAGTCTTGTTCACTACAGGAGTTTCAGGAAGCAATGCTACTAAGAGAGGGGGTGTCCCAATTCCAGCACTTACTAAAGATGTGATTTTAGGTAAGTCACTTAAACTCTGTGTGACACAGCTTTCTCATTTATAAAATGAGGATACTGATTATTATGATACTTTCTTTACAGGGTATTTGTGAGGAAAAAAAGTTTGAACTTAAAAGCATAGTGGTTAAGGATGTAGCTTTGAACCAAAAAGTTCTGGGTTCAAGTATTGTCTCGGACACTTATAGTTACATAAACCTTGTTATGTTACTTAGCTTGTCATAACCCTAGACAGCTCTCTAAGACTGTGAATTGCAGAGATGGCGCTGAACTTAGAGCCCTGTAGATTTAGAGCTAGAAAGGACCTTACAAGGCAATTAGTCCAAGCCTTTCATTTTACAAGAGAAGTTAAGTGACTTGCCCAAGGTCACTTGGGTAAACAAGTGGCACAACTGGGCTTTCAATTGATAAATATCAATCAATAAACATTTGTTAAGTGCCTACCATGTTTGAGGCAGTGTGCTAAGAGGGATACAGAAAGAGGCAAAAGACAGTCCCTTCCATCAAGGACTATACAAAATCTTTCTTTCTTTCTTTCTTTCTTTCTCTTTCTCCCTTCCTTCCTTCCTTTGCTTAGAATTAACTCATTTATTTATTTATTTATTTTTGGCTAGGCAATGGGGTTAAATGACTTGCCCAGGGTCACACAGCTAGTAAGTGTTATGTGTCTGAGGCTGGATTTGAATTCAGGTCCTCCTGAATCCAGGGCTGGTGCTCTATGCACTTGGCCACCTAGTTGCCCCAATTAACTCATTTATTAATAATTCACATTGTAAACCATAAAATACTTTCAAGTTTGCAAAGCACATTCCTCACAACAACCTTGTGAGGTAGGCAATGCAAGTATCATTATTTCCGATTTGCAGTTTAGGGAAATGAAGCCCAGTGATGTTAAGTGATTTTACCAAGGGGTTGCACAGCTAGAATGTATCAAAGCCTGCTAGCAGTTGAATTCCAATCCTCTGACCACAAGCCTCTTCACACTTATAAATGCAATATTTTCCAATCACATTTTTATGGTGCTTCTGAATTGTTTAATTGTTTTGTATCCCCATGGCCCAAAAAATTTGTCACCTAGTAGCTAACGTACTTTTAATAAGCTTCTCCAACCTGAGCTAGATTGGTCCTTGGCCAATAAATTCAAGTCTCTTTTAAAAAAAGAAAAGCCAAATTAAACACTAATTTAATTCACCAGGTTTGGCGCCAAATGATTTCCTGCGCTACCCTCTTCCAGGTCCTTTGACTCCAAATCCAGTGCTTTATCATCAATGAATCCCAAGTCCAATCCTTATCCCTATGCTATTATTTGTATTACTGAAATCATTTGCTGATGCAGTCCCTTCTATTCTCTTGTATTCATTCTTCCAAGCAAAACATGGGGGATAGGGTCAGGATGCTCCACTGTTGGTCCAGCAGGTTTGCAGTTTGGGGAGAAAGAGTCAAGAAGAGTAGGCTGAGAGCTGAGGAGGAAATTCAGGTGTTTCTGCAAGTGAAGTGAAAGACTGATTGATGTGAAATGTGCGTGTGTGTCTGGGCAGGGTTATAAAAAGGTTTTATCTGTTCAGACACAGCCTCTGCTGTAGTCCTGAATCTATTCCTTGCTGGGTCACCTTCTGTGGGTTCTACCTCTGAGAACATTTGGCAAACAAGACTCATCTTCCTTCTATATTATCCCATCTACAGGGAGGTCTGTCTTGTCAATGAAGATTTGTATCACCTACCTGGACTAGAGATGGGCTTGGTTGGAATATCCCTGTAACTGGAAAAAAAGGGAGGAGGCCATATCTGATTATGATTGCTTGTGGAGAAACACAGCTGTAAGGCCAAACTGGCCATAAGTTAACATGGACTGAGGACTCGTGCATCTGATTTGGCTCCTAGAAGAGCTGAGGCTATCAACAGGAATGGAATAATCAGAGGGAATGCTTGGGGATGTAGTAGTGACTTTGCAGATTTCCACCATCGATTAGATAAGAAAATGTGTAACTGGAAATGTTCCAGCAGGGAAGAAAGGCTATGATCATACACTGATTCTTTCAAGGAATTGCTGTAGCCCTTGAAAGGTGGATTGGTAGCAACACAGTGCGTGACCAGTGATAACCCTTGAGTCAGTGGGCCAATGCACCATTTGGAAAGCCACTGCTATTTGTCCTTTCCTAGGAAGTATAATGGGAGGAGACCTTTTGCAGATACTCTTGGGATCATTTTTGCATCTCCCTGCACAGACTTGGGCTTTCTCTCAAATCTTGTAGTTATTGGGCAATGAGCTAGCAAGTGGTGGAAAGGTACTAGGAGTATAAACTGATGAGGCAAGGGCTACCCACCAATATTCTCTTACCCGCTTACATCCCTGAAAGCATGGGGAAAGAGATATGGCAACAACAACCAGCTTGCAGATCAGCCAGAGAAAGCTTTCAAATCTAGCCATTGGTTATTCTTGCCTTACAGTGGA
Source organism: Vombatus ursinus (assembly GCF_900497805.2). Taxonomy (NCBI): domain Eukaryota; kingdom Metazoa; phylum Chordata; class Mammalia; order Diprotodontia; family Vombatidae; genus Vombatus; species Vombatus ursinus. Next base: position 12,395,306 of record NW_020940355.1, read on the forward strand.
AGTCCTTAATCTGGAGTCCACAGGACCCCTCCTATCTTTTATGGTGGACTCTTAGCACTCAGTGGGCAGCTAGGTGGTACAATAGATAGAGTGCTGAGCCTGGAGTCAGGAAGATACATCTTCATGTGTTCAAATCTGGCCTCAGGCACTTACTAGTTGGGCAAGTCACTTAACCCGGGTGCCTCAGTTTTCTCATCTGTAAAATGAGCTGGAGACGGAAATGGCAAACCTCTCCAGCATCTTTGTCAAGAAAGCCCCAAATGGAGTCACAAAGAGTCAGACACAACTGAAACAACACAACAACAACTAGTCCTTAAACACTAAGGTTTGACATTCAGTTCAATTCCAGAAAATGAATTAAAACAATTCTTGTTAAATACTTAATTGGTCCTTGAGTGGAGTCTTTGGAGGTAGCTAACAATGTTTTTCACAAGAAGGGGATGAGTATGTTGTTGTGAGGTAGATGATGAGAGCAGTAAAGAAATCCCTTCTGAAATTATTGTGTAAGGCCCTGGGATTAATAACAACCACAACACTGATGATAATAGCATGGAGAGTTGGGATGTCTGTAGAGTCTGGAATTGACCATGGGCAAGTCACTTCCTCATCTGGACCTCATTTCCTCATGAAGGGGATGGACTAGATAATCATTTTGGTTAAGTGGAACCAGTGATGGGTTTGAACTCTGAGTTCTGTTTTTTAGACCTCAGTCTTCTCATCTGAAAAATAAGAATTTGGACTGGGTCAAGTCAACAAGGAAGGAAACAAGCATTTATTAAGTGCCTACTATGTGCCAGGCACTGTGCTAAGCACATTACAAATATTATCTCGTTTGAGCCTCACAATAACCCTGGGAGGCAGGTGCTATTATTATCCTCATATCCCAAGTGGGGAAATGGAGGCAAAAAGAGATTAAGTGACTTGCTCAGGGTCTAGCTAGAAAGGATTTGAGGCCAGATATGGATTTGTACTCCTGAGTACTCAGGAGGGGGTAAAAGAGGGATCAGGATCCAAATGCTAAGTTGAGTTGGAGGTACTTTCTATCCTCTGCTATCAAGAATTGCAAGGACCAGAAAATGAGTTGGGTGAGGGTTTGGGGGAGATCGAGGGAGATGGCTTCATGAAATCCGCTTCTGAGTAGGTGAGAGAGATAGGTGCCTCTAAAGGGTAAATAGGAGAGTTTAGGTATGACAGCCAGTACAGACAGACCATGTACTAAGTACTAAGGAATACTGCTAATTTTTTTTAATCATGGAGACAGAACAACCAAAAAGGGCCCACTTGTTGGGGTGAGCAGAGTTAGACAGTGTGAGTTTTTTTTGTTTAACATCTTGAGCTGCTTTGAAAAAGTTTGGGGTTTGGCAAAACACAAAGCACTTTTTCCAAAGTACTCAATCTTTTTTTCCCTTTTCCATTTTGTACTCGTGTTTATTTGGAGAGAAATAAATACAACCCATATGTTTCAGATTCTTTCACTTAATTCTATGCAGCGCTATTTTCTGTAGGAGCTGTTTGATGTTTAAGAAGCTTTTTGATCTTTTGTCTTAGAAGGAGGAAGCAGCATTTTGACCATGAGAGGATATAAAACCAGATCCCCAAAGTTCTGTCTTTGTTGTCAAACTGAGACATCTGGGGAAGAGATGATTTGGGACTGGATCCCTTGGGCTTATTCTCAACCTGCTTCTCTAAAGCCTCCCATCCTGTGGTGAGAACTCAGACTCTGTCCTTAGACTTGGCCCAAAGGAGGAAAATATAGTTTTACTTTGTCACTGAATCCCATAGTTTTACCACTCCAGCCAAAACCATAAATCATAAATGGTTATGTCTTGGAACCTTCTTGACTCGAGAAGGGATGCTCTACCTTCATGTCATACTAAGCCAATTTTTTTTAGGCCAATTTTTTAACCAATCAGAGTAGGTCCGCAAAAGAATTCAATCCCACACCTCTCTTACACCTACAATCATGAGAGTAGTTACTGCTGACATCATCTCTGTGGTGAAGGTAAGAGCTAGTTTGTTCTTAACTACAACTCAAGGGAATATCACATCAGGTTCATGGCTTTGAGGGGGTATATAGGATATATATGTATCTCTGCTTGGGGGGAGTAGAGACATGGGAATTGAACACTCTTCTTTTTTCCAATAATTTCTATTTTCATTTTTGCTACATAGAGTGGAGGGAATTTTTCTTCAAAGAGCCAGTTTTGTTATTTCTCTTCCCTCTCTGGGTAGTCAACAGGTAATCACAACTTCATGAAACTTAAGTGAAAACTGGGTTTATTACAAGAGAAATGAACATACATGTGGAATCCAAGGGTTCATAGTTCATACAGAAGTTTGCATTTTTATAACAGTAGGACAAAGGAAGAAGGAAGAAACACAAATCTCCACCTAAAGGGGCATGGCATTAGAGGGGGAAAGGTGCAATAAAGGTGGGAAATGGACTAAACCCCTCCCAAAGGAGAGGAGCAAAGCTATGGCAAAAGCCACATTCTTTTCCCTTGGGAACTGCTAGACTAGGAAGATGGAGTGGTCTGCTTATCTACAAGATTCCCAGCCACACAAGCAATTTCCCAACCTAACGCATACTGACTAGCACTTGTCTTGACTCCCAAGGACACACAGGGAGTCCAGCTTGGGATACAAACAATACACTATGTCAGTTCAGTGGGGGCTTTGACGTTCAGGGCCTCCTGCATACTCTGGGTCCATATGACAACTCAAAAAAATTCAGGGGACCCCTTAACAACAAGGTATAGGAAGAAATCTCATGTGTTAGTTATAGTTATGGATATAGAGATACCCAAAATACCTGTAGTATTGAAGTACCAGTGATCTAGATTTGTTGAAAAATAAAAATGAATTAGAAGGCAAAAGACTGTTTGCATTTCCTGAGAAGAAAGTAGTCTGTCTCTACAAGTGGTGTTCTCTAGGTTGTAGAGACACTTGGCTTTAGGCAAAAAGAGAGAGTAGATCACATGATGGGAAATTTCAAAGGAATTCTGGACATGTACCATGTTCCAAAGTATACCTTCCCCCACCTACTATTTGGTGAAATTTTTCAATTAGAACTTCTTCCCTTTGACTTAAGTCTTAGAGTTGAAACTAATTTTAATGGTGGGGCTATGTGTAGGAGAAAGAGGTATTATAATATCATATTATCAGGATATTAGATAGATGGAAGGAAGGAATGGCCAGCTGGAATCTGATGGTCTCAAATCCAAGTTTCACCTAGTTTATAGTATTCCTAGAGCAGGTTCCAACATGAATAGCTAGTGATAAGTATTGGATTTTTTTTTTTAAACTTGAAGAGAGCCTCTTTCTACCAACAGATTTCACTAAAGATTTCACATAGTGTCTTCAGAATGCGTGTTTGGAGCCTCCTTCTTCCACTTTTCCTTTCTTCAGAGTCCAAAAGGCAGGTGCATTTAGTGAAAACTCTGGTGGTTTTCACTCTGATACTTAGGTGCCAGGACTATAGTCTTCATTATTTCTCAAGATGAGATGGAACATAGATGAAGGGAAGGTACTGGTTTTGTGACTGACTTCCTTACCCCTTACCTGTTGTTTTAAGGTGCCAAACCCTGCGAAAAAAATCTTTTGGATTTTGAAGATAATATATTGAAAAATAGATCTTGTACTAGTCTAGAAGTCATAGATTTCATACACACATACATAGATAACATTGTAACAAAGATTTAAAAAGAAACAGAAAAACATAGTTTGGCAAAACCAACTAACACATTGACTATGTTTGACAGTATATGCAATATTCCACTCTCATAGTCTACCATCTTTGTAATGAAGGGAGGAAGATGCATTTTCTCCATTCTTCTCTATAACCAAGCCTATTCATTATTATTAATTTACAGCTTTCGGTTTCATTTCATTGTTATTTCTGCCATATCGTTGTTATCACTCCGTATATTGTTTCCCGGATTCTGTTTGCTTTTCTCTGTATTAATTTATGTATCTTCCCATACTTCTCCAGATCCTTCATATCCATTGGGAAAGCATGAATTTTGCAGGAGAGTGATAACAGAGTCACAGGGAGGCAATTCTTGGACAACAATACTGCTGGGTGCGGAGCGTAATAATACTTTTTACCTTTGTAGGTGCTGTGGATACCAGGGATACATAAGTAATGGAGAAGCCAATAGTCACCCTCAATGAGTCACTAATCTAAAAGTACAGAAATTGAGGGCTAGAACTCTAGTCGTTCCAATCCTTTCTCCTCCACCCCCACAACCCATTTTACAGATGAAGATTCTTAGACGTAGAGAAATCAAGTGACTTTCCCAAGATCATATAGCTAATTAGTAGAAAAGCCAGAACTAGATCTTTGGACTCCTGACTTCAAATCCAATACACTGGCAATTATACCAAATGGGGAGTAGATTATGTAGATTGCAATGATTTTTTTTTAAAAATGCCATTACACAGCAGAGTTGCAAGTGTAAATTAGTTTAGCTTGAATAGATTATGTTGAGAAAGTACCTACTAAAGGTCCTAGTTCTGGGGTCCTAACTGGAGTAGGCCACTGTGTGTATCCAACAGGTCTTATGTTGCTTTTGGGAATACCAGCTAGTCATGAGTAAGCTAATATGCAATGACTTATTAACTTGTTTATAGATAAATTTGCCTCTGAGTGCATGAAGCTATGTTAAAAGATTCTAAGGATTCTATCACCACGTTAGAAAAGTCTAATGTTTGAGGGAGGCACAAAATCTTAATATTAATATAAACCAAAGGCCTGCCAGCCCACTCCTGGTTCCTTCTGTCACGTTCTGACTCTGTTGCTCTGAGTTAAAGGAGCCCCAAGGTTTAATTTGACCAGTTGTTGCTTTTGGATTCGTGGATGCCAGGGGTGCAGAATCAGCTTGACTTATATGGAATAGGATAGGAGATGTATTCTCTTACCAGCTGTTGGCAGTCATTTTATTCCAGGGTCAGAATTATAAAAATAAAGCAGGCCATTAATTTATAAATGTGTAGGTATATAGAACTACATAAATACACATATATACTGTAATGCCCATATGGATATACATATGGGATGTATATGTGTATGTATATAAAGCTATATAAACAAACATACATAAAAATAATACCCTTATTGCTTTACCTTTGTAAATATTATGGATATTGGGGAGACATAAGCAAAAGAAGATCCAATCTTCTATTATACATATATGTGTGTGCATATATATATGTATGTATTATATCTGTGTGTATATATTATATATGTATGAATACACATAGCTATATATTAATCTATTGAGAAATGCTTCTTGAGTCTTGATGCTATGCCAGGGAGAACATAATGTAATTGACCAGGCTGCCATTTTGTATGGGCAATTTTCATCTAAAGGAAATACGCTCTGCTGGAATCCACATTTGAAAAATATTTAACAGAAAGGACCTTGTTATTGCATAGCTTTTATTTGGATTTGGACATGCTTGCAAGTTAAATCATGTCCTGCAAACTATAATAAAAACTCAATGCAATAGAGTTGCAATGCAATAACCTATCATTCAGAACTTAGCCATGTACTCTGACACTAGAGGCTGATTAATTTAATGGCATTGGTGTTTGGCACAACTGGATCCCTGCCTTTCCTGCAACAACCTAAAGACTTGGGGTTCTTTCTGTTTTTTTTTTTTAAAGATTTATTTTTTTTTTTTAGGCAATTGGGGTTAAGTGACTTGCCCAGGATCACACAGCTAGTAAGTGGCAAGTGTTTGGTCTGAGGATGGATTTGAACTCAGTTCCTCTTGACTTCAGGACCGGTGCTCTATCCACTGCGCCATCTAGCTGCTCCTTGGGGTTCTTTCTTGAGGCCTGTCTCAGCAACATAGCCTCTTCCTACCCCCTGCCTACCTCCCTCCCTGTCCCCCCCCCCCCCGGGTATCTTGTACTCATTTTTTTCCTAGGAATGTGTCATGACTCTCAGGTCTGTCTTCTAGAGTTCTGTTTCACTATAGATAGGAAGATTGATGAAGGGGTAGATAGTCAATTTCAGGTAACTACAGCAAATACAGAAGTCTAGAGATAAGACTTACTGACCTCATAGAATCTAACTCCAGACCTAGAATTTTAGAGTTGGAAAGAATCTTAGGGAATATGAAATTCAACCCCATCATTTCACAAATGAGGAAACTGAGGCTCAGAGAGATGAAATGACTTGCATCTGCAGTATGCAGCCATTAGAACAGACATTTGCACTCAAGTCCTTTGGCTCCAGCACTGTTTCCCCTATACCAGGGATTCCTAACCATTTCTCAAAATGTTTTTGGATGCATAAAATAAAATGCAGAGGATTACAAAAGAAAGCAATTATATTGAAATACAGTTATCAAAATATATATATATATATATATATAAAAACAAGCCCATGGACTTCAAATCCTATACTATACCATGCTGGTTCTCTGACCCTGATTGACCTAGAATTTTCCTGGCTAATTTCCTGAAAAGTCTAGAAGAATGTTAACTCTTTGAGAGCCAAGACAATTTTTCATTTGACCTCTGTATCCCTGTAGCTCAGCATAGTTTCTTGTGCATGGCAGGTGCCCATTTTCTCTTTTTCTCTTTAGAGTGTCTTCTTTTCCCAGTTCATACTGAGCTACTGGTTGAATTCTTCTGGTCCCTAACCTCTATTGGACTAAAATTACTTTTTCTTTCCTTAAAGTAGGCACTCTTAGCTTTTTCTGTGTCTGTCCTGGACCCCTTTGGCAGTCTAGTAAAGCCTACAGACCCTTTCTTAGAAGACTTTTTGGGGGGATTTGTTTTTGTTTTTTGTTTTAGAGGCAATTGGAAATTAAGTGACTTGCCCAGGGTCACACAGCTAGTATCTGAGGCCAGATTTGAACTCAGGTCCTCCTGACACCAGCGCCACCTCTCTGCTCCAAGAATGTTTTTAAATAACTAAAATTCATGGGATTACAAAGGAAAACAAATGTATTGGAATACAGTTATAAAAATATTTTTAAAGAACAAATTAGTGGATCCCAGTTGAAGGCCCTTGCTAGTGTCATCTGCCTCCTAACGAAATCCTTGGGTTCAAATAGCCAATATTTATTTATCTTTTATGGTTTAATAATATACCCTTAACTACTATGTAATAAACATATGTCTTATGCATGTATTCATGAGGTAGTATCACACAGGAACAGGATAAGGTCTGGACCTGTGATTTTATTGGTATAGGGAACTCCCAGGAGAAAAAAACTAACTTTAATGATGCAGGTCATGGGGCAGCTAGGTGGTGTAGTAGATAGAGCGCCAGTCTTGGAGTCAGGAGGACCTGAGTTCAAATCTGGCTTCAGACATTTGACATTTACTAGTTGTGTGACCCTGAGCAAGTCACTTAACCCTGATTGCCTCACCAAAAAAACAACAACAACAAAAAATATTTATAACAATGCAGGTCAGCACCTTGTCAAAAACATATAGTCTTAGAGAGTTGCCTAAGTGCAACTTAGCGGTTAAGTGACTCAACCAGGGTCACATAGACAGTATGTGTCAAAGGCTTGAACTCAAGCCTCTATGATTTCAAAGTCAACTCTCCATCCACTATTCCAGATTGCTTCACAGCATTACATAAATGGGTAGAATGATGGATTTTGAGACCCGTAATTGAATCCCACTTCTGGCGCTTACTAGCTATGTTATCACTAGCAAATCATTTAGCCGGCCTCAGGCTGCTCTCCAAGACTTACCTATGGAGTTAAAGAAGTATTGTGTTCTATGGATGGAAGAAGTTCCCAAACTTGGGAAAAGTTGATTTCTCATGATTAGCCAAAAATATTCCATCCTACCTCCTCCCAATCACATTTAAGGGGATGAGGAGACTGTTAGCAGTGATAGCACCTGATACCCTGACCTATAGAGTAAGTGATTCCTCACCAGCTATGAAGGACTTCAAAAGGATTCTAAAAAACCATTGACGGGCACTCACTAGAATTGTCAAGTCAACGTTGAAGAGATGGCACGGGAGATGAAATCCTCTAAAAATGTCCTCTTTACATTTGTCCTTTTATACTCATGAAAATATCTTACAGTCACCTGAGTCATTCTCCCAAGCCCAACATTAATTTCAGGGGTAACAGTGCTAATAGTACTTCTCATCTCCCGGTACAAGTCTGACCTCTTACATTCTCTTTTCCTCCTTAAAGGTATTGGGAAGAATGTCATCTGTGACCGAACAGCTACACCCCTGGATGCCTTCCGGATGATGTCGGCTGCCCACTACTACCCCAAACTCATGAGCATCATGGGCAACGTCCTGCGCTTCCTGCCTGCCTTTGTGCGTATGAAGCAGCTCATCCAGGAAGGCTACGTAGGGGACCTGCTGGTATGTGAGGTTCAGGTGCACAGTGGGAGCCTCCTGGGCAAGAAGTACAACTGGAGTTGTGATGACCTGATGGGAGGCGGGGGTCTTCACTCTGTGGGCACTTACATCATTGATCTCCTGACCTTCCTCACCAGCCAGAAGGCAGTGAAAGTTCATGGGCTGCTCAAGACCTTCGTGAAGCAGACAGACCACATCAAGGGCATCCGCCAGATCACCAGCGATGACTTCTGCACCTTCCAGATGTTGTTGGAGGGTGGTGTGTGCTGTACTGTAACCCTCAATTTTAACGTGCCGGGGGAATTCAAGCAGGACATAATCGTGGTGGGTTCTGCTGGGCGGCTGATGGCAGCTGGCACAGATCTCTATGGCCAGCAGAACAGTGCCCCGCAGCAGGAACTCCTGCTTCAAGATGCTACTCCTGTCAGCAATTCCCTGCTGCCAGAGAAAGCCTTCAGTGACATCCCCTCCCCGTACCTACGGGGCACCATCAAGATGATGCAGGCAGTACGGCAGGCCTTCCAGGACCAGGAAGACCGACGGACCTGGGACGGGCGGCCCCTCACCATGGCCGCCACCTTTGATGACTGCCTCTATGCCCTCTGTGTGGTAGACACCATCAAACGGTCCAGCCAAACAGGGGAGTGGCAGAACATCACCATCATGACTGAGGAGCCAGAGCTGAGCCCTGCCTACCTGATCAGCGAGGCCATGCGCAGGAGCAGGATGTCTCTGTATTGCTAGCATGGGTTAGGGACAATGGTGGCCATAGGAAATTTGGGGATGGCAGTGACATTGGGGAGGTGGAGAAAGAATGAAGCTGAATGCTTTTGGGGGAGTGGAGGAAATGAAACCCCTTCTTTGCTGCAAAAAAAAAGAAAACCTAAGGGTTTGTGGGGAGTGGACCCCAAACAGGATTCTTTGTGGGCATGAACTAACCACATGAGGATTCAGAGTCTTCTGGGCTGCACTTGTCTGGTCAGCAGCCAGTAGTGCTAGCTGACTGAGCTCAAGGTGGAAATTCCTATGTGGTTTATCTGCCTCTTTTGCATTTACTGTGAAAAGTAGAAGGCTTTTTTTTTTTTAAACCTTCCCTGCCTTCTGTCTGCATCACTTTTCTCTACACGCGGCTCTACACCCCACATATGCATCCATCCCAACTTTCCCTCCCAGTCACATGATGTTGTAAGATCAGGCTGCACTCAATGGCTAGCTGTGTTTGCTGCTGGCATGAAAGACCTTCCTGATACCCAATTCTGGCACCATGTGGTCCTGCAGTCTCATATCTCCACATATGTCAGTTTTCTCTAGATGAAAAGGATGAGCAGAGTGTGTGTGTGTGTGTGTGTGTGTGTGTGCAGTAGATGGGTATAAGGGGATTATCAAGCATGATAATGCTTGGAGGCTGGGCAGCCACCTTTCAGACTATAGTGTTTGAATGAGAAAGCATCACCAAACCTTATTCTGTAGGGAAGAGTATAGCTTTTCTGGATGACACAGTCCCCTTTCCACTTACTCTCTGCTTCTTATCCCTCCCTCCCCTTGCAGATTGTCAGTAAGGGTCTTTGCAAAAAATGACTTACACCAATTGGTTTCCCCCCATTACTGGTGAGAAGCAGAAAGCAGAGCTCACTTTGATTTTTTTTTTTACAAAGTTGGGTTAGGAGACAGGACTAGAATTGGAGAAACAACCTGAATCCATCAACAGTTTGAATAACCATATTGAAACCTCACTGTGACACTCATTAGATTTTAGCTTGAGGTTGAATTAGGATTTATGGATACCAGAGAGACCATAAATTACTCTAACACAGTTTTGTCTGCCAAGGTAATTGCACAGCTCAAACCTCAGGTACATACAATATTACAGAAGATAGCACCCAGTGAAGTCCAAGTATACTTGGCTGACAGCCCCATCTGCTCTTGGTACAGAATGAGAGAAAACAGGTGATTTGACATCATAGGTATAACAGCCCAGACTGAATTTAAAGCTCACAACACTTTTGGAATTGCCTTGAACTGTATTAAACCTCTTTCTATTCATCTGGAAATGTGAAGAAAAAATGTTCTGGAACTATTGCTCAGATTTTTTTCCTCTGTAGGTTTGAAAGGGAGAGAGCTGGTTAGTCCCTCATATCTCTAAAAAGAATCCTTTCTTCCCTGCCTCCTTAGAGAAGTAAGGATCATCTGACTTGCCTTTGTTCCCAAGATCTAGGTCAGCCTCTGATGGATTTTGGGTATGACCTTTTAAAATGAAATCAAAGGGCATAATTTTTAATATTTCTTTGGTTTGATGGGGTTTGGGTTTCTCTGATTTATGACTACCCCTACAAAACTACTCTGCCTTGGCAGGTCCCTTAGCCTCTCTGTGCCTCAGTTTCCTACTCTATAAAAGGAGGGGATTGGACAAGATGACCTCTGTGGTCCCTTCCAGCTCTAAACCTGTGATTTGGTGATTCTCTGGGTGGAAGGTAGAAAGTCATTGATAAAGCATTGCTCCCGTGTCTGTCACAGACTCATGCCAAGGGAAGAAAGCTTACTTCAGTGGGGAAAGCAAGAACTTTGAGCTACTTTTCAGTTAACTGAAAACAGAATTAGAAGAGACCTCTAGAAAGCGTCTGGTACAGTCCATTGCCATTGGGCAGGTGAATGTCCAAGTTGACTAGGATTATTAGCTTCTTTTCTCCCCTTTCCCTCCCCACCACTGACATATACTGTGAGTCCCTGGGCTACTACAGTACATTCAATTTTTTAAAAATAAATTGAAATCCTACTGGAAATGTTCTGCTGTTTCCAATGAGAATCATCAAGATTGAAACAATTCACCCTCTCTGCTGAGGAGCCTAACTGTAGCATCCTATACATTTTGGTCACTGACCTAAAGCCATTACATCAGGAGTTCCAGCCTCTTGCTGCAGTAGATCCAAAATGGAAAATTTGGTAGGATTGAGAAGTCTCCTTGGAATCACCTTAGACTTCTTCAGGAGCTCCATTTCTTTGAGACATTCACCTGTGGCAGGACCTCCCATCCCTCTTTTCCTAGGTTTCAGGGCTAGGTGGAATGCTTACCTTTGGGTAAATAGATTCTGTGGGGCCTGAGTGAAAAAAGTGCTTAAATCCCAGCCTGTTTTGAAAGAGATGGTTGTCACCAGGAAGAGAGAGAGGGAAAGGCACATTACTCTATTATTCTCTTTGTTTCAAAATTCCAAGTGACATTCTATAATTAGGAAAATCCTTGGAAACTCACCATAATGGTAGGGAGATATTTTCAAATGGTAGAAATTCAGGGTCCTTTTTGGTAGCCTGTGAGTGCCTCTTTGAAGACAGGATGTAGAAGCAGTGTGTATTTCCTAATTAAGAAAAACACAGAAATGAACATTTTAGCCAAGGAAACCCCAAAGAATGGCTCCTGGGATGCCTCTGGTGCAGGTACAGGAAACAGAAATAACTAAAGGTAGGATGGTTCTCTTAGTTAAAAAGTCAGAGATAAAATCCAACATGACTCAATTCTTGGGTCTTAACTTCTGTCCCAGTGCCAATAGAGTCAAAGTCTTTGTAGATGGAGAGGAAATAAGCAATGGCTTAAAAAAAAAGATTTGTATGTTATATTTTGTTTTTACATTGCTTAGACTTTGTCCTATGAATGTTCTTCCTCCTTTTCCCAAAGAGCCATCCTGTATAATGGTGTTGTTTTTTTTTTAAATAAAGGAAAAGAGAAAGAGAAAAAAGGCAGTAAAATAGATCAATATTAAAAAAAAAAAAAAAACCTGATATTATATGTAAAGTTCCATACCATGGATCTGAACCTCTTACAAAGAAGCTAGGGGAGGTCTCTTTCCATATCTCTAAATTCCCTGGTAAACTGGGGCTAGAACCCCCAAGGCTACTGGGACATCTACTAAACCTGGACAACCCCAGCAATTGCTGATCCCCTTCTGGCTGCTTGCAGTGATACCTAGGGAAGTAGGCTGCCCTTCCATTTTATTTAAAACTCTGCTCCCCATTGCTCTGCTGATTTGCCCCATCATAGCCTGTGCCCCTGCCCAGTTAAGAACTGTGGGATAATACCAAAGATTTCATCTCCAATTATTTTATGGGAGGAAACATAGGGAATTCTGCTACCATAGACTAAAATTGTGAGGGTGACTTCATTAAAGCACCTGTGCATTTATAGGCTAGATGCAGAATTCCCCGACTGAGGGAACTGGGCTAGTCCTGTTAGCTCCAAGCTCAAGATGAGTTCCCTGAGGTGACCTCCCCAATGACTCTTGAAGATCATAGAATGCCGTTTGGAAGGAACTTCACAGGTTATTTAATCCAAACCATACCCAAGCTCAAATTCCTTCTATAACATCCACAACACGTGGTTTTTCAGCCCCTACTTGAAGACATCCAGAAATGGAGAACTCACTACCTCCTAATCCAGCCAATTTCATTTTTAGGCAGCTCTAAGTAATAGGAGTTCTTCCCTTGAATTGAACTTAAAGCTTTCTCTTTATACTCGCTGCCCATTGCTTCTAGTTCTGTGGTTCATTCCTTCTCTTTCCCCACTTTTTCTTCATTTTAACCATTCCCAGTTACTTCAACCAAATCTTTCTATGGCATGATTTTGAGTGCCTTTACCACTCTAGTCACTCTTCCCTGGGTGTAGTCCAAGCTGTCAATGTGATTCCTAAAATGTAACACTTATAAATAACAATACTCCAGATAAAATCTGACTAGAGCAAAGTGAAAGTATCACCTATCTTGTTCCAAGCACTGTATTTCCCTTAATATGGTAGAAGATTACATTAATTTTTTTTTGGTTGTCATGTCACACTCTTGACTCATTGAGTTTGTGATATAAACAAAAACACTCACATCTTTTTTTCCATGTAAGCTATTGTCTAGCCATCGTATATACTTATGCAAATGAATTTTTGAACCCAAGTGTAGGATTTTACATTTATCACTGTGAAATTTTCTATTAATTAATTTGGCCCATTGTTCAAGCTTATCAGGATCTTTTTGGATCCAATGTATTTTCTATTCCCTTCTACTTGATACCATATGAAAATTTGAAATATAACATTTGTGCCTTCATTCAGGTCACTGATAAAAATTGTTAAATATAGGGCCAAGAAGATCTCCATGGTCTGCCAACCATCATTTTTTGGGCTCAGTCTCCACCCAGGTTGCCAGATAGTTGACTCTCAGCCACCATCTTTCTACCTTGTCTCAAGGATATCACAAGACACTTTGCCAAATGCCCTTGATTGACCCAATGAGATAATAGATATAAGGAGCAAAGCAAAACTTGCAGCACTATATAAACACTAGACAAGAAATTATCATTGTCTATGATCTTCCACTGAACTACCAGTTGAATAACTTTGGTTATTCAACAGGGCAATGAGGTTAGTCTGACCTGACTTGCTCTTAATGGACCTTAGCTGCCTTGTAGTGATTATTTTTCTCTAAGTGCTCAGATCAATTCATTTCTCCACTCTGTAGGAGACAACCCTCCATTTGGTGTACTTGACCTTTTGGAATGTTGCTAGCAGTGAAGAAGGCAGATATAGCACCATCAACCCAGACCTGGAAGAGATCTAAGAGGCCAACTAGTATAACCCCCCTCCTTTCACAGATGAGGAGACTGAGGCCCAGAGAGGATAAGTGAGTTGTTCAATGCTCACAGGTAGTAAGTGGTAGAGATGGGATTTTGGTCTGGGATCTCTGATTCCATACCCCATGCTCTTTCTACTGTATTATGATGCCTCTCAGGAATGTGGTACTTTTATCCTTGGCTTCCATTATTGGAGCAGAAATCACTCTCTTCCCCTGATGACTTGATGAGAATATTTTCCTGCCTGCTCATATCTGAGTGATTAAGGCATCTCTGTACAAAATGGTGACACCCATCCCCTGTTTTGTAGGATGCAGTGCTTGATGTTGGGCCAGAAAATTATTGAATTGCAAAGAGAAAAGTCAATTTTTTTTCCTGCTTTCAGAATGGAAATGTCACTCCCTTTAAAATCTTACTTTCTGAGTTAATTTTGATTGCAGGTGATGTAAGAAACCACAGAGCTAGGCATTTTTGAAAGACCCATGATTGACTTATTGGATTCTTTTTTATCTCTGTCTTGCTCTGGTCTAAGTATAATAGGAAAAAAAAAGATCTTGTCTCAGTGAATGGGGCTTTTTGTATTCATTTGTGTATGTACCCAGAGCCTGAGTCCTGGAGAGCCTTGATCTGAGTTTATTGTACTGACTTACCCTGGATCTTATTACAAAATTGTAGCATAAGGTTCTAACCAGTGGCTGTGTTCTAGATTGCTGTTCAGCAGGGCTTAAGCCAAGTGGGATCTCTCATAAGGTGGGATCATAGACTGTTAGAGCTGGCAGGGACCTTTAAGTTCATTTGGCTTTACCCTTTCATTTTACAGAGGAAAAAAACTGAGACTTAAGCAAAAGAAGTAATTTACCCAAGGTTGTAAAACTTTTTAGTATCATGACTGACACTGGAACTCAGCTCTGTCAACTTCCAGTCCAGATTTCTTTGAGGTCTAATGTTACTTCTGTGATCTGCTCAGTGTTTTTGAATAGGCATGGGGCAAAAAGGTTAAGGAGGTGGTAAAGCTGTTTGCAGAGATCAGGAGAAAAAAAGATATAGCTGTATCCTAGTCATGAAATCTTATTACTGAAAAGATCCCCTTCCAAGTTCAAGATCAAGAAATTGAGCAATAGGAAAGGAAAATGACTTGCCCAAAATCACTTAGGTAATTGAATGGCAGAGTCAGAATTAGAACCCAAGGCTCCTGTTGTCCTGTCCTATCCCTTTCACTATATCATTCTGCTTCCTTAAAAAGTTGCACATAAAACATTCTTCTCTTAGCTAAATAATACCCCATAATGATAGGTTTAGAGTTGAAAAGAACCTGAGAGCTGGACCAACCTCTCCAATTTGTAAGTGAGGAAACTGAGGCTTAGAGAAATTGATTAATTTGTCCAAAGTCACACAGGTGGTAATCAGAGGTAGGGTTTGAACCCAGGACTTCGGACTGCAGAACTACTGCTTTTCCACTGTACCAAACTGCCTCTTCATATATTTCAGAAGTCCTGGCTAGCAATCCTGCTTCTATTCCCTCCTGTCGTTGATTAAGGAGACACACACACACACACACACACATACACGCACACATTTTTCCTTCTAACTTTAAAAGCTATGAGATTTAAGGGCTGCACTGGAATTCATGCTTGGCTTAGAGCTAGGAAACCAGGGTTTGATACCCCAGCCTTGCCACTTCTTGAATGTGTGGAAATCACCTTACTTCCCTGGGCCTCAGTTTCCTGACACATAAAATGAAAGTACTGAAGCTCTTACGTTCTATATTTTTACATTGGATATCCTACTAGGGTAACCCTTCCCCAACTTTTTTAAAGTCCACAACTCAAAATGTCATGTTTCTTTCATACTTATTTTTTTTCCCTCAGAGTATAAGGAGCAGTGAAATAAGATATCTGTAGATTTATAGGGGCATGGCTACTCCACAGTCTGGAATTTGGTTTTTTGTTCCCCACACACCCAGAAAGGTGTAGAAGTCCCAAGGAGAATGAACTGATTTTCACCATCTTGGGCCTTCAATACTGATAGATGGGTGAGTTGGCCACTGGCTTTGTCATCTATCAAGGACCGACTAAAGGGGATGTTGTCGCCATTAATATTAGTCGGAGCAGTTTCATTTGTTTAAAAAGGAATGAGGACAATGGGCGGAAGGGGCTCTGAAATTAGGTCAGCATTATGTCCAAGTGATTAAGTCCGCTGGACTGGGGATCAGAGAAGTAAGGAGACCTGGTCTCTCCCAAATGGATTAGCTTTCCATTGCAGGGGATAACCTTGTCAGGTGTTCTGTTGAAGTTGCATTTCAAGATAGTACACTCTGGAAATTCCTATATCTGTTGTATTTTCCTTCTTCTCCCCCCTTTCCCCAATCTCCTGATTCCCTAAATAGAGGGCAATAACATAATGCATGCTTGAAGTGAGGGAAGGGAACATGTGTTGGGAATGTTGGTTCAGCAATCAAAATGATTGAGCTGATGTAGATGATCTAAAAAACAATTGCATCCAGAAGTTTTGGGTTTTGACTCAATTGCCCTTCTCCTCAGTCCATTCTTTTGCTGTTCTCTCTGGATGACCATCTTTCCCCTCTCTCACCCCACCCCCTCCTGCCCAACCACAGAACTAAGCTGCAGAATGAGTCAGCTGCCCTCAATCCTGAGCCTTGCTCCAAAGCTGCCTTTAGCTCCAGGTTTGGCCAACTGGGCAAGATGAGAGATTTCTGATCCTGAGGCTAGTCCCCCATGAAGGGAATTAAATAAGAGCAAGTGACCCCAGCAGCCTCTTTACTCATCCCCTTTTCCTTCACATCTTTGTCATTAAAATGCCCAGTGCCTTGTCCTGGGGAAGGACTGAGCCCCTTGCAGTTTCTCATTCCTGAATGCTGCCTGGTGCTTTTCCAGTACTGCCTTTGTTTTTGTTTCTTTCCTTACCAACAAACCTCGCATTCGTTTTGTTGCTGTATCATTGTGGAGTATGTATTTATTGTGTTTTACATGTATGTGTACAAATACAAACCTATATATATATGAAAAATGTCAATGCATGAGCATATGTACAGTAGATATTTTAAAGAGCTATTTATCAAAAAAGATGTGTGTTATAAAGTAAACAGAGTCTATATTTTATATATGATGTAGATAGCAAAAAAAATAGCATTTAAGTTATAGAAGGAATTTTTTTTTCTTTTGGTAGCAAAAAAGGACTATGAATGTGACCATTCTTGGTGTTTTGAGTCTATGCTCTGTGATCCTCGTGTTTTAGCAGCCAGACTGCTTGGTGAGGAAGCCTTTCTTCCCTACCTGGCCTCTTCAAGGCTGCTTGCTCCTAGGAGGGGCTCCCTTGGCACTGCTCTGGGGAATGTCATTTGCCTCACTTGGCCACCTGGTATGTGATGCATAAAACATGGTTTCCGGCTGTTCTACATGTTTGCATTGATGGGATAAAGGAACTCAAAGTGGCAAATAAAGACATAAAAGAAGAATGTCATTCTAGCTGGTTTCCTTTCTTCTATATTACTTGCTGTTCCCCCACCATAACTTCCCAACTGCACTGTGGGACTAGAATTCCCTTCCAGAGGCCCTTGGGGAGTGGGTTACCTGGCTGGTCTAGGGCTGTGTGGTTTTCATTCTGAGAGTAGGGAACAAGGAACCAGGAATGGGAAGTCTGTGTGTCAGCAGTGACCAACACAAAGGCCAGCATCATGAATCAAGTGATCCTTAAATTTAAGATCACAGAACATTAGATCTTCGAGGGAGATCATCAAGGTGATCCCCCTCATTTAATACATTTAGGGAAACTGGGGCCCAATAAAACGTAACGACCTACCTGAGGTCACACAGGTAGTAAATGGCAAAGCTGGCTTTGAACAGGTCCTCCCCCTCTAATTCCAGTGCTCCTCCCACTACACAATTGCCTCTGTGCCTTCCTATGATCCTATAAGCATGGTAATTGTTTCGAGGTGACTTGTCACTTGTCAGAGGTTGTTCTGTTTTGGACAAGTCCTTTGGATTAAGGTTGGGACCATGTCAGTCCAAGACTTATCTCCAGGAAGTACCCCTGGGAGAACTTCTGAGAGATGGGTTAACTCTGTCCTTCTGAAGGATACAGATTCCTGTTTAGCCAGCTGCAAGATCTGGTTTATTCTGGGAAACTTCTGGGTCACCCTAATGGTGACAGCTCCAAACTGTCCCTATTTCTCCAGAGACCTCCACTATAAGCCTGGACCACCTACCCAGTTAATAACTCAATATAGAATGTGTGGCTGACAACTGTAAGGGAAAAAAAAAATGGTCATTCAACTGGCTACATTTTCTTGTTAAAAGGTAAGAAATTAGCAGTATAGAGTTTAGGAGGAGTATATTCTGGAGCCCTATCTGCTAATAGAAACTCAACCAGCTGCTAATCCTTGAAAGATAACTTTAAAAAATGTTATTATTTTTGCCAATTAACAAGAGTTTATTTTTCTCTCTCCAATATTCCCCTCCCCTCATTGAACAATAAAGAAGAAAAAGGAAGCCTTCATAACAAATAAGCAAAGTCAAGCAAAAGAAATTCCCACATTGATCATGTCCAAAAACATAGGTCTCATTTTTCATTCCAAGTCTATTTCTGACCCCTTGAGTCATGGTATGTCACTGTGTTGCTCAGGGTTCTCAAGTCTTTCAAACCTTTCTTTATGTTTTTGCTGTTGTACAAATTGTTCTTTTAGCTCTGTTCACATCACTCTGTGCCAGTTCATAAAGGTCTTCTCGATTTCTCTTGAAAACTGCCCATTTCATCATTTCTTAATGGAGCAATACTATTCCCTCATAATCATATACCATATTTTGGATAGCCACTTTCCGATAGGTGAGCAACCCCTTAGTTTTCAGTTTTTTACATAAATATTTTTGTATATGTGATTCCTTTTCCCTTGATTTCTTTGGAGTCATGAAAGATAACTTGTAGCATCATAGCATTATAAGATTTTTTTCAAAGCACTTTTGTCTTCCCCTAAATGTATTAAAGTGTAACATTTGTCAATAGATAGAATTCTAGAGCAATCCTTAGGAGAATGAAATCCAAATTTACACTAAATGGGTCTTCTATCTTTCTTTTGGCAATGACATGAATAATATAAGGGAGCATAGGAACATAAAAAAAGAAAGATCTATCTACTTTTCTATGTTGTATCTCAAATTGTTATTTACCTCAAGCTGTTTAAAAAAAAAAAGTCACCAAAGAGCTACGCCTCTGTTGCATGCTTCTTTATAGGGAGGAGCTGACATTACTGCATCTCCTGTCTAGATTTGCACCAAAACCAGTCATGCATATGGTCTCCAGTCAAACACACCTAGAGTAAATCCAAACAAGATTAGCTGAGAAGAGACTTTTGGTCTTCTGATTCAGGTCATAATCTTTTCAGGCCTTCTCATCCTGGAGGCATGGAGACAATGTGGTGCAGAAGATCTGTAGTCAAAAGACCTGAGCTCAAATTAAAGCACTGCCCTGAGCTGAAATCATAGCCCTATCTGTGGGCAGGTCACTGGTCTTATTCAATATCTAAAAAATCAAGGGGTTGGACAAAGTGACCTTTGAGGTCCCTCCCAGTTTTAAATCTATGACTATGATTAACCATGTTTTCTGACAAATCTTCTGTAGGGGACCTTCCCAACATGCTATAGACCTTCCACTGCTTCAGATAGTAATTTTTGTCTTCCAATGATTTGAGCTGTATATCTGCTCTCTCTCTTAATACATGATGAACCCACTTTTTTTCATCATGGTAATATTATTCATCTCTTTATGGTTTATGACACTTCTCCATGTAAAATGATGTAATTTACCTGATGTAGTTTTTCCTCTATAATTATAAGGATTGACATAACTAAATGCTGACATTTCTTATAAATCTCATTTTATAGAGAGAGCTCTTTATGTTTATTAAAAAACAAACAAGCAAATCACTTTATTTTCTGTCCCCAGACCAACTGTGAGGAGGCTTGTACTACTTTCCCATATATTTTCCATACATTCCTATAATATTCACAGAGACACAGTGGGGATGTTTGAGTTCTCTGCAGTCTGGTAAATTTATTGATCTTGAGCTGTTCTCTATCTCATGTAACAAACACCTGCACAGAGCATTGGAAACTATAAAACCCTACATCATCATAAACTGTCATTTTTTTTCTTTCTTTGTAAACCAGGGATAATCATGGCTTCTATCAATTCATAGGCATGTTGTGAATAATGTATTATAAAATGTGTTAGAGCTCGTGATTAAAAAATAATGGATAAGATTTTACATCTTGCCTTGCAGGGACCTTGCATTGTCTGACCAAATGCAAGAAAACATCTTTAGTGTCTGCACGTTTTTTTCATCCCTTAGGATGCATCTCCTTTCTAGTGCAGGCCCTTACCACCTCTTCTTACCAGGCCTTTGGCAATTAACTTGTCTCTCTCTCTCTCTCAAATGTCTCCTTACTCCCCAATCCATCCTCTACTCAGCTGCCAAAGGGATTTTTCTAAAGCACTGGCCTGCCCATTTAACCTCCTGACTCCATGAGCTCCAATAGCTCCTCATTACCTCCAGAATCAGAAATAAAGTCCTTTATATGGCATTTAAGGCTCTTTATGACCTGTCCCCTTCCTACCCTTGCAGTCACCTTCACTTGACTCTCTTCAGTCCAGCTACATTGACTTGCCTCTGGCTGTCCTCCCATGTCTGGAATGCTCTCTCTCCTCACCTCCCCTTCTTCATTTTCCTATTTTGAGACTCATTTCAAGTCCCCCGAACAATTAGTGCCTTTTCTCTGAGATTATTCTCCATCTACTTTGTGTAATTCTTGTAGTAGCTAGTTATTTACATGTTGTTTCCCCTATTGGAATGTAAGCTCCTCGAGGGCAAGGACTATAGGTTTTTTTGTTTGTTTGACCTTTTTATTTTTTTAATTTTAATTTTTTTTTGGTGCTTAGCACAGAAGCACTTGCTGACTGACTGATCCTCCAAATCCTTCAGCATGTTTTTCTAATTCAACCTCTGTTTTATCCTTTCTCAGTGCCTCCTCTGTCAGTTTCATGTTGGGATGTCTCAACGTGGAGACCATGACTTTCCTGGATTTACTGAAATGTGTCTGTCCTTGACATCAGTAGTATTTATAAGGATGAATCAGATGTCAGTAAAGTAATTTTGCATAAGTAGATGAAGTTATTTTAGATCCCCCTAAATAAAACCATGACGAAATTCTCTACTTTATTTGCTTAATCTATTTACCCTGTTCTTATCTGAGTAAAAGAGATTCATCTTTATAGGCCTCCAGTTATAGCCCCTCCTCCCAGCTGCAATGGAATGCCTTCAGGTGGGAGATAGGCTCACCAGAAGATCTTCAGTCTGCCTAGACTGAAGAGATGAAGAAGACACACTATCTCACAGAGTTCAAGTCAGGTCACGATCAAGTGCCCAGATAGCACTAGATTTTAGCTGAGCCAAAACCTCAAGTTAAAAAATAAAAACCAACTGATGCTAATTGAAACTTCTCAAATGCAGAGTTCAGATGAGTCAGGCTTTCACTTGAACCTCATCTCTGATTCTTGATCTGTGAAATAAAGGTCAGCCTGATTATGGGAGCTATTCAAATCAAATCAGTAAACATTGATTAAATGCCTACTGTATGCAGAGCACTATGGTAGGTTGAAGAGAGGATAGCCCAGTTTGGCAGGAGCTTAGAATATACATAGGGAAGGGGTATGTGATAAAGCTGGAAAGGTAGTGTTTCTAGTTAGTGGAAGCCCTTACATGCCGGGTAGAGGAGTCTGAATTTTACCCAGCAGACACTAGAAAACCACTAAAAATCTGTGAACAGAGGAATTATGTGACCAGATATGTGCACAAACAAGATGCCTGGCATTGGTGTCAATAAATAGTCATAAATGTTATAATAAATGTTTATTTACTAAAAATAATGTAAATGCAATAAAATAAAAATAATGTAATATGATAAAATATAAACATAAGTGTTTATTATTAAAGTCCTACCATATTCCAGGCCCTGTGCTAAGCATTGGAGATACAAAAAGAGGCAAACCCTCATGAAGCACTAAATCTAATGGAGGGGACAGAGAGCAAAAAAATATATACAAAGCAAGCTTTATGTAGGTTAAATAGGAAATAATTAACAGAGGGAAGGTACTAGAACTAGGAGGGGTTAGGGAAGAGTTCCACTCAAAAATGGGACGGTAGTTAGGACTTAAAGGAAGCCAGGAAGGTCAGTAGTCAGGGTGGGGGAGGGAGAGTATTCCAGGCATGGAGGATGACCAGAAAGAGTGCCAAAAGCTGAGAGATGGAGGGTCTTGCTCATGGAGCAGCCAGGAGACCTGTGTCACTGGAGTGAAGAATACGTGGACAAAGTTGCATGGCTGTCTGATCACAGCGGCTATGGTTAGAGGTATGTATGACTGTAAGAACTTCAATAGTTCAGGTTAGTCCAGGCTGGATTCCTCTGGGGCATCCATTTCATAAATACCAATAATCTCAGAAGTCCAGATTACATTCAAGTCAGACTGAATACTTTGGGTAACTCATTAGGGTCTACAGATTGTTCCAGTAGGTATAAGGTCTATGACCAAACAAGTCAGAGATTCTGGAAGATCTGCAAGGTGGGGAGAAGGGACCTAGAACTCACTTGTTCTCCACAGGACCCTTAGGGCATGACTGAGTGGAACCTTCTGGTACCTCTATTGCAGAATACAAAGAGAGCATGAGTGAGAAAGCCTCAGATTAGAGAGTCCCAGCTGAAGCCAGTGAAAACATCATGGTATAGAGGAAAGACTATTGGCCTAAGAATCTGGACACCTGCATTTAAATCCCAGCTCTGTCACTTACTAGTTATGTGAACATGGGCGGATTCCTTTTTTAGCTCTGAACCTCAGCTGCTTTGCCTATGAAATGGGGGGGAGGTGGAAATACCTGCATTTCCTGTCACATAAGATTGTTAGGGAAATGATTCGTAAAAACTTAAAGTGCTTTAGAAATATTATTTTAAAATATTTCTGCAAATGCAATATCAAGACTCAAAGAGTTCAAGTTCCTACATAGAGGGAGCAAAGCCAAGATGGTGGAGTGAAAGCAGTGACTTGCTTGAGCTCTCCCCCAAACCCCTTCAGGTTGCTACATAAATAATCAGTGGCTGCCTTATTAGATCATGTGGCTTTTTTCTTTTTTAAAGAGCACTTGCTTTGGAGTTTGATGACTTGGGTTCAAATCTCACCTTGGCTGTTTACTATTTGTATACTCATGTATTTGTATTTCCTTATCTGTAAGTGAGGAATTCAACTCAGTTATCTCTGTGGTTCTATAAGCATTTATTGATCTCCTACTATGTGGGTAGGTCGGTACTGGGGGTCATAGGAAAAAACAAAATAAACATGGTTTTTATTGAGTCCCCAGGAGTCTGGCATGACAGAAAACGACTGAAAAATAAATGCTTCCCATCTGTGTGACTTTGGGCAAGTCACTTAACCTCTTTGGGCCTCAGTTATCTCACCTGTAAAGAGAGGGGGTTGAATTCAGTGACTTCTAAGATCCCTTCCCCTCTTGCTCTATGATTCTGGTTGAGAAGACAGCACATTCTTGTAAAACAATAAGGGAAAAGCTTTAGTTAATCATTACATTGAGTACTCATTCTGTGCCTACGGCAAAACACTCCCTTACTTGAATGGGAATGATGTCACTCAGCATAAGTTTGAAATGTTTTTGGTCTTTTGAAACAGTAATGATAGGATTCTGGACCACCCTTGGTGGGATCAGGAGCAGGTCTGAGTAATGAGTCATCAAAGAGGACCTAGTAACTTATACCAGGAACACTTAACCATTTATTGTGACCGGACTAGACTAGTCATCTCTGTCCCAGGAACGTGAGGAGAGCTGAAAGTCTTTCTTATGAGGAAGCCAGTAAGTTTAGTATATGGTTCCAAAGTGAACATGGATTTTTTCTTTTATTAAAATCATAGATACCCATTTAAAAAAAATATCATAGTCATTCTCCGGTATTATGCACATCCCATGTGACAAAGAAAAACAATTCAGTAAAATCTATCAAGAAAACAAATATGCCTGATAGCTTATGCAACATTTTGCACCCATAATTTCTCACATCTCTACCAAGAAGAGGGAAATGTGTTTTATCATTTGTATTTTAAGGATCAAGATTGGTGGGCAGTATGGCTTTTAAAATAAGAAGAGACAGAGAGTCTGCTTTTTTGTGTTTGAAGTAATATGATGCCAAGCTAAAAGGCTTCAGGTAAAAATGGAACCACCATCAGGTTGCCATCAGGCTGGTATTTATCACAGTTGCTTTATACCAACATGGAACATTATGACTATTTCATTTATTTTTTATATTGCTGGTCCAGGAACATAACTGGTAGAACAGTAAGTTACTAGCTTCCCTGGGGGAAAGTAACCCCTAACTTAAATTTGCCTGTATGTCCACTTCCTACCAAATGCTGGTTATACAGAAGACCATCACAAATAATGAATAGCATTTATTCAAGCAAATGGCATACAGAAATCAGAGAAGTTATGCAGATTAAAATTATACCAGAAAATATGAGCAGTGAATGAGCTTTCCTGCTGTAAGCAAGATATAACAGCTCCAACCAAGCGAGAGAGTCTCTGATCTCACCCAAGAGGAAATTCCCTGATGCTTCTAGGTAGGGAAGCAAGCTGGAAATCAGGGACATGTGGAGGAGTCGGCTCCCCCTACCTGTGTGTAGTTTCCAAAGTCTGTTTCTCTCTCCTCACATGTCTGGAATCGGACCCAAAAGAGTCTGGCACCATGTAGGTTCTCTTAAAGATTGCATGAATAATGTCTCTTCTCCAAAGATCTCATTAATTCCTCCTCTCATGCAGTCACATTTCATTACGTCAGCATTCTCTCCACCAGGTAGGGGAGTCTCATGCAAAATGCTCCAGATTTGGCTATAAACCTGGGTTTCATGGCATGATTAAAACAATGTTTAAGGAGGACTAGTGTAGCAATCTTTCTTATTGTAGTTTGAACGAGATTCAGGATTACGAAGTGAAGGATAAGGAAAGGCAGTAATCTTCCTCAAACGGCATCGGTTATGTTGCTAGAGGAAAAGCCCAAGGGGCACATGGTTCAGAGAAGTCCTCTAGTCACCTTTGGAGAGAAGGGAGTAGGCCTTACCATCAAGGTACAAGGTTCCCAGTTCAGCCCTTATGTTCTACATTCCCCTAGAAGTGGCTTGGGACATAGGTGTGGCTGCCATGACTATATGACTAATGACTATAGCCAATCCTGGTCAAGAGCTATTGCTTCTAAGGAGTTTGCTCATCAGTAAAATGGGGGTACTAGTAACACCTACCACACACAGGGTTATATGAGGTAATATGTAAGCATTTTGCAAACCTTAAAATATTATATAAATATAAATGATGTATCAGAGAAAGGATTTGAGCTTTGATTCTCTAAGGCCAGAGCCAGTACTCTTTCCAAGGTAATTTATTGCTCAGAAGGGTCTTGAAGGACGTGATAGATGTGAGTTAGCAGAGGGAAGGTTAGAGGACATTCTTATATATAGTGGAGTGCCCTGAACAAATGCACAAAAAATTTACAATAAGTCTGGGTCAGCGGTCAGCCTGGCTTGACTGCAGTACAGTAGCTGAGTGGACAAAGTGGTGGTGGTGATGGTGGGGAGCAGGGCAGGGCAATTGATTGAGGGCTGAGACATTTTGGGGCTTTACCCACAGGCCTCTCTCTACTGCATGCTGCTGGTGTTCTGGCTGCTGAAAGGAACCAGACCCGGAAGGGCAGCTTGGTGTAAATGAGCCTAGAAGGTGTCCCTTCTCTGTGTGTCACTGAAGATACAAGGGATAAGGCAGGGGATGGAACAGCTTATGCCAAGGGTGAAAAGAGGCGAGGAGAAAAGCTGTAAGATGTGAAAGGTTATGGAGATGAGTAAATGTTGCAGGAGAGCTTTGTACCATGATTGTACCAGGCTTTTAGAGCCTAATCTCTGAGGAAGAAAAGAAGAGTGACAAATTTGGAGGGGTGGTGGTAGCAGTGGAACCTTTCAGGAGTTTTTAAAAATTCAACTCGTTCACTTTTATCACTGGGCTAATACTTCATCAAAGCAAGTTATGTGCTAAAATATTTTAATTAACTGCTCAAAACCCTCACTGCTCTACCTCTAAGAGTTCCAGCTCAAGGCTTCCTCTGTCTGACCATATCCTTCTTATTTTTAAAAGTTTTTTAGTGCCTTTTTTTTTTCATTTTGTTTTATAGACTGCAGCTCCCTCTCTCACCCTCAGCTGAAAGTACCAGGGCCACTCATGGGGCAGGTCTGACTCTGATTAACACAGGAACTTTGACCTGCTCTATTTCTGACCTGGGCCAGTTTACCCCCTCCTTAAGCAGCTTAGTGACCCCCTATTCCTGGGGGTTCACCATATTGGTGCCAGACTTAATGTGGACACCCAATGAGTTCAGTTCTACTGTAGCTCAGAACTCCCGAGCTCAAGCAATCCACCAGCCTCAGCCTCCCCAGCAGTTGATTTTGTGTGTGCTCCACCATGCCCAACGGTGCCCTTATTATTTTTTTAAGCATTACATTCATCTTCTGATACATTCTCTACCCTACTCTCCATCAGTGAGTCTACTATGTAATAAGGAAAACAGTTAAGTCGAACTACCCACATAGCGACCACCACCACATGACCACATATGCAGCATTTTATACTCTTGGTTCCCAACATTTCCAACTGAGAAATATTGACCATAGCCTTCTTACTTTACTGTTAACTCTCCACCTTTCCCCACCCCACAAACCTACTTAATGGGGCTTCCTCAGAATAGACCTCCTGTTGAAATGGGTTACAGAAATCTATCCTGCCCTATAGGAAAATAGAAGGGGAAGAGGATAAGAAAAGGGGGGAGAGAGATAGAAGGGAAGGTAGATTAGGGGAAGGGGTATTTAGAATGCATGCCATCTTGGGGTGGGGGAGGGGCGAGAAGGGGTGAAAATTTGGAGCTCAAAATCTTGTGGAAGTAAATGTTGAAAACTAAAAATAAATAAATTTATTAATTAAAAAAAAAGATATAGCATGCACAGCAGCCACACCCCAGAAAAACCATACTGGGAGACTGGCCAAACCAGGCTGAGGGTAACCAACAGGCAAAAAAAAAAAAAGAAGAGACCCCCTGTTACTCTACCCTGATTATCAGCCCCACTCTGTTCAAGTTAATCTAATTCAGCAAACTTAAGAGGTTTCTTAAGAGCTAAGCCCTGGGGACACAAAAATAAATTCAACACATACTTTCTTCTCCAGGAGTTCAAAGTTTAATGGAGAGGAAAAGATATGCACACAAACAATTGTGAGAGAAAGGAGGGTGGGATGGGGTAAAGGAGAGGTGATCACCGAGTGCTCTGCTCTGCTGATCCCTGCTGGGGTCACTGCATGCTGAGCTTAGCGACTTTACTGTAAGCTTTCCCCACAGCCTGTATTCCCTCAGCTACACTGCCATCAACCTTGCAGTGAAGCAGATTGCCCAGATTTATTAGAGACACAGGGTAAAATAAAGATTGAATACAACAAGCTTCTATATTAAAGGAAAAAAATGTACCTCCAGGACCCAGATAGAAGTAGCCCAAAAGCCAAAGAACTGCCAACAAGGATCATACAAGACCTGGTAGCTTCTTCTATAAATAAGGGAGGATCTTGGAATACAACATTCCAAAGGGCAAATATATATAAATATAAAAATATGTGAGCTTACCACCAAAAATAACTTGCCTTGAAAAGCCAAAAATAATCCTATAAGGGAAAAAAATGGATTTTTAAATGGATCATAGGACTTTCCTAATGAAAAGAATGAAGCTGAGTAGGAACTTTGAAGTGCAAAGAGAGTCCAGACTAGTCCAGAGAAATGCACAAAAGTTCAGAGAAATCTAGAGAGGTAAATTTATTTGAGCAACTGGAAGTAGCTATTTGATGGGAAAGGCGGATTTAACATCCTAATAGGGGGAGAAGAAAAATGCATCCCACTCTTCAGAACCTTAATATATCCAAAAGGTATTGAGGAGATTACAAAAGAAAAACAGATCTTGTGGGTGGGTTGATTCTGTTCTAAATGTTTGAAGAGGGAGGAAATAGGAAGGATAAGAGGAATTAATAGTATAGTATAGTATGGTATAGTATATTATAGTATAGTATAGTATAGTATAGTATAGTATAGTATAGTATAGTATAGCATAGTATAGTATAGTATAACAAAGAAGGGGGTGGAATTTGCCATTTTTCATAATAGGAGCATTCCATCTCTTCTTTCTCCTTACTATACTAGTATATTCCCTTTATCCTGACTTAATAGCCATAGTGACTATTCCAAACTTTGTCCTCCCTCTTTAAATTTCCAATCTGTGCTCTTTTCTCCCCATCTCCCATCAAATAGTACTCTGCTTTTTAGTAAAATATGAATTCCTTGAAGACTGATGTTGTTTTTCCTTTTTGATTGTATGTCCTAAGAGCTTCACACACAAAGTAGGTGTTTGTTGAGCTGATTTTCCTGTAAATATCCTCTTGTTTACCTCTCCCAAATTGACAGTATAACATCAGCTTCCTCTTCCATGCCCTCCTTTTTACCTTAAATGCATAGCTTTGCCACCTGCCAGAACATCTGGTTATCAAACCAGAAGCAATCTCCCAGTTGGAGAAAGGAAAAGCACCATGGATGTTCTAGAGAGAAGAACCCAAAAGCTGCTGTTCAGGTTAGTGAGGGAAAATCGAGCATGTGCGAATCACAAGATCCCAGAATCTTGGCGCCGGAAGAGACCTGGGAAGTCTTCTAGCCCAACCCACCAAGAATAAGAATCTCCTCTAGTACATACCCAAAGGAGTCATTCAGCCTCTACTTGAAGACCTCCAGTGATAGGAGATCTACCACCTCCTGAAACAGCCCATTCCACCTAACTCTAAGTTAGAGGTTCTTACCTTGGGGTTTGTGAACTTAAATATTTTTATAACTGTATATCCATACAATTGGTTTTCTTTGTAATCCTATGTATCTCATTGTATGGGGTATATGGTGTTCCAGGAGAACTAGCACCTCTGGTGTGAGGGTTCATTCACCTTTGGTGTTCACCTATCACCCACCTCTCACCTGTGGCTCCAAGAAGCTGTAGCATGCACAACTCTGTAAACTCTTAGCAGATGGGCTAAACCAGGTGGAGGGTAACCAACAGGCCTCAAACCCATTGGTGAGAGGAGAATGTCTACCCCAAGCATGTAAAGACTTCCCTGGCAAAATGGGCATATGAGAACAATTTGTTCCAATGGTCAGGAAGGCAGCTGAAGCAGGCATTGTGGAATGCTTAGAGCTTGGTCAGACTTGGCAATTACCAAGGTCATTCGCTGCACCCCAGGCCATTGCCAGTTGTCCTGACTTTTGTCCTGCCACTGGACTTTGATGATTCTGGAAGAGAGAGTGAGACTAATGACTTAGGGCAACTCTGTCTCACTTAAATACTATTCACCTGCAAGTCAAGACATCACCTGTGATGTCATTGGTCCTCCAAAAATGAAAGACAATCAACAACAATCTCATTGTATACATTTTAAAACACTTTTCTGAGGTGTCCATAAGTTTCACTAGACTGCCAAAGGGGTCCAAGACACCCAAAAAAAGGTTAAGAATTTGCAAGTCATCACAAGCAACACGTCAGCTGACGAATTAAAGGGGAGCATCTCTTAGCTGTTGGAAAGGATGTTTTCCTCAAAGGTCTCCCAAAGCCACAGAGAGGAGCTAAAGCAGTCCAGCTCAATCCAGAGTTCAACTCCTGCCTCAGACACTTATCAGTTGTGTGGCACTGGGCAAATCACTTAACCTCTCTATGCCTTGGTTTCCTCATATGTAAAATGGAGATAATATTAGCTCCTATTTCACAAGTTTGTGGTGAGGATCAAATGATAGAGCACATACAAAGTGATTTGCAGACTTTAAAGAACTGTATAAATTCTGGCTTCTATCATTTTGAAGGGTAGCTAGGTATCACAATGGAGAGTACTGGACCTGGAGTGAGGAAGATCTGAGTTCAAATCTAGGCTCAGATACTTACTAGCTGTCTGATCCTGGGAAAAATGCTTAAACTCTGTATGCCTCAGTTTCCTCATCTATAAAACAGGAATATCTACTTTCCAAGGTTGTTGTGATAATAAAATAATATTTATAAAGCATTTTGTAACTTTAATATCATGGAAATGCTATTATTACATACACTCATTTTTATTTCAATTGCTTCCTTACATCTTTCTCTTCATATGTTCCTTTTTTTCTTGGAAACCTTGGACTAGTTGTTTCACCTTTCTGGGCCTCAGTTTCCTCACCTGTAAAATAGATGGTCACTAAAGTGATCCAGCTCTGAATCCTATCACCTTATGCTCCTTCATCCATCACTTCTTTTTCCCTCTTCTCCTTCCACAACATTTCAGAGGGAAAGGTGTTTTTCCTCTTTTCTAAAAGAACTCCTCTCCCCGTATACTGAATTTCCATCTCTTTCTAGTTTTCAAGTGACTTTGGTCCCAGTTGGTCCCGTCTATACCATTTCTGCCTTTCTCAGTGTCTTCAGCCATTTGACCTTCACAGGGTCCTTCCATTCAGCCTTCAGAAATGCATCCAAAAACCTTTCTCTTGACACTATCATCTGTTCAGCTCTCATTCAATACAAAACAAGAATGGTTTCTTAGACAATGGTTTATGAGACAAGGAAATGGCATCAGTATGAGCCAGTTTAGGATTCCTCAAAGACAAGTCATCTCAGACTAACCTCATTTTCTTCTGTGATAAAGTCATTAGACTGGTTCATCAGGCAAATGCCATAGACCCATACTTCAGGAAGGAATTGAACAGTATTTCACAATGGCCTAGAAGACGAGATAGTGAAATATGGGTCATCTAGTTGGCTTTGGAACTGGTTAAACAACTGTAACCAGCATGTTTTGTAATGGATCAATGTCAACTAGGCAACGTGCTGTAATTGATAAGAATGTGTGGAGTCAGGAGACCTGGGTTCAGATGTCACCGGAGATACTGGCGGTGCAGTGACGGACAAGTGATCTCACCTCTCAGTTTCATCATCTTCGACCAGGGATTCTTAACCCTTTTGTGTGTCCCGGACCCCTTCGGCAGTATGATAAGGCCTACATACTCCTCAGAATAATGTTTTTAAATACATAAGTATACGGGCCGCACGCCGGCCTTCTGCCAGTCGTGCGCCAGTACCCACTTCTCTTAAAAGAAGTGCACTGCCAGAGTCTTACCCACTCCTGGGTCTTAGGTTCTCAGCCGGATCACCACACAGAGACAAGCCATCGGGAGGCACCAACACCAGAGCTTTATTCAGAGGCCAACACAGCAAACCATCATAGCAAGCCCAAAACAGCAAGGCCAGAGCAACAGGCAGGAGCCAGGGGAGAGCGCACGTGTGTGATCTGACCACGCTTGTTCCTAAGTACCTACTTAGCCCCTCCTCCCCAGCCCGCTACTAGCCAATGATTGTAGGGTCAGATACCGGAAGGGGCTGTCTGAGTTTAGCACACCAAGGGGGAGGGAGTGACGTAGGAGGCCAGGATTGGATACAGGAAGGAGGCATCTGGGATTGACGCATGGACAAGAGTACGTGACCTAGGAAGTCAGACTCAGGAGGGGACTGGGTCAGTGCTGCACAAAGTCAGGAAGGTCACAAGAGGCATCTGGGGATGACGTTGCATATAGGGAGGGGACTAAGCAGAGGGAACTCAGTCCTCTGCCATCCCACTCCCACGTGGCACCGCCCCTTGCCTCAGGAGCTCAGGCTCGGCTACTTCCTTGCACCCAGCTTATCTCATAGCACTGCCCAATTGCCTCATGGCTTCTCCGTATCCAGCCCATCCCAGTACACACGACTCTGCCTACCACAGTCCCTGCCTCGACTTCCAAAATACCCAGATCTTACCTTACCCATGCCACAGCACCCAACTGGCAGCTGCCAACATCAGACAGTCCCTCACACATAAGATTATAAAGGAAACCAATTATATTAAAATATGGTTTTCAAATTTAAAAAATGATCACAGACCCCAGGTTAAGATGCTTAGTATTAGAGGCAGCCTGACTCATAGACAGAGTACTACATTTAGAATCAGAAATATCTCAGTTTGAACACTGCCTTGAATACCTGCTAGTTGTATAACCCTAAATTCGAATATGCCTTATATACTTAGTAGCTGTATGACCCTAAATTTGAATGTGTCTAATATACTTAGTAACTGTATGACCCTGGGTAAGTCATTTGATCTTTTAATTTCCTCATAAGTAAAACAAGGATAATAATAGCATGCACTTCACTTGCTAGTTAGGATCAAATGGGATAATGTAAATTGAGAGCTTTGCAAATGTCAGCTATCATCTGTCAAATGGGGATAATGATACATGCACTACTTTTCTCATAACCTTGTTCTAAAGACACTTTGCTAGCATTAAACCACTATACTACCACTAGTAATAATAATAGTTAATAATAATAATAGTTATTGTCATTACAGTTAGCATTTATATATCACTTTAAAGTTTGCAAACCATTTTATAAATATTACCTCATTTGGTCCTCACAACAACCCTTAGAGATACATGCTATTATTATCCTCATTTTACAGATAAGGAAACTGAAATAGAAGTACAAATTGGGGAAGATCTGGCATTGTAGTTCATGTGAAAAAGACTGGATTTTCATTTTTTTTTCATTTTTTTTTTTTTTAGCGTATCACAAAATCTATGAGTCAACAGCTTAGAGTAGCAGGCCAAAAAAACCCCACAAAAACAAGGAAAAACTAACCCACTCCAAACCTAATGCAAAATTAGGCTTTAAATTGATAGAAATATAATGTCTGGGATGAGAGAGGCAACGAATCCACTTTATTAGGGCCTGGTCAAACCAAAATCAAAATATTTTGGTTAGTTCTGATGTTTGTCAGATAGTTATAGTATATGTCAGAGACAAGACATGAACATAGATCTTCCTGATGTCTATGCTTCCCCTCTATCCAATATTCTAGTCTACATTTCCGTTGTTAGATAATGGCACAACTTACGTGGATTAATGTTTTCTACCTGCTCATAAACATAACATATTTAAGGATATTTTCCAGCTGGAATATATCCACAAGAAAGTAAAGAGAATAATGAAAGAACTCAAAACTGTGTTATATAAGGACTGGCTGAAGGAACCTGGGGATATACAAACTCAAGAAAAGACTAATGAGCAATAAAAGCATACATATGACGTTGGCCAGATCTAATAGTTCTTTGGCTACTAACTATATTAATGGCCTTGTGCAATCTCTAGGCTTCAGTTTTCTCATCATTAAATTAGGAAATTGAATTAGATATTCCTTAAAGCCTCTCTAGCTCTATGAACCTAAGTTTCTAGCTAGTGGAAATCTTCTAATCAAAAAAATGGATAGACAGTTCTCATTCTGAAATTACTTTCTTATTAAGCCTTAATCACTCAGTCAAACTGAGACCTGTTAAAGACTTTAGCTTGAAAAGACTAAGGTTCCCCATTGCATCCTGGGCCATCTCCAGTTGTCCTGATCTATATCTGGCCACTGGACCCAAATGCCTTTGGAGGAGAAGTGAGGCTGGTGACTTTGCACATCCCTCCCTCACTTAAAACCAATTCACTTGGAAGTCATGGCATCCTTTCCTGATGTCATTGTCCTCTTTGAGAACAAAGGACAAACAACAATATTTTTCAGCATTAATTTAGTTTGGGGCACAGGAAAGGGAATACACATATATATAAAACCTATTATGTGTCAAACATTTCATCTGCAAAATAAGCTGGAGAAGAAAATGACCAACCACTGCAGCATCTTTGCCAAGAAAACCCCAGATGGGGTCATGAAGAGTCAGACACGACTGAAACAACGTGTGTTAAACACTTTACAATTTGTACTTCTGTTTCAGTTTCCTTATCTGTAAAATGGGGATAATAATAGCAAGTATCCTTAAAGGTTGTTGTGAGGACCAAACTAGATAATATTTAGAAAGTGACATGCAAACTTTAAAGTGCTATGTAAATGTTAGTTATGATGATAACTATTGCTATTATTAATTATTGTTATTTATATAGTGGTTTAAGGTTAGCAAAGTGCCTTTGGAACAAACCTGTGAGGAAAGTGGTGTAACTATTCTTATTCCCAACAACAATACTGTTGAGGTAGGTGGTATTATCATCCCTGTTTTATGGTTGAGGAAGCTGAGGCAAACAGAGGTTAAATGATTTGTCCAGAGTCACACATCTTGTGAGCATCCAAGACTGCAGTTGAACTCAGGTCTTCCTGATTCAAAGCCCAGTGCTCTAACCATTGAGCAACCTAGCCACCTCTGCCTACCTAAATTGTTTTCAATTCAGGTCTGCCCAGAGGCTGTGGAAAGGATGAGATGTTTGCTTATCCATTTAGTAGGGAAATGGTAGATGAGGGAGATTTCAGAATCTGTGGTTCTTGCAGAACCAAAACATAGACTAAAAAAAAAGAAAAAAGAAAAAGAAATCAATTAGTAAGCCTTTATGAAACACCTGTTGCATTTCGAGAAATGTTCTATATGCTGGGAATTCAAGTCAAAGAGTGAAAGAGTGCCAGCCTTGAAGGACCTTATGTTCTACAGGGGAGAAGGGAGGTGGGAGGGGGAGAGAAGATAATAAAGAAACCTTTATTGTCTTGATTATGAGCAGGCAAAGAATATTAATCCACACAAGCTGTGCCATTACCTGACAGTGGAAATGTAAACTGGAATATTGCATAGAAGAGAAGTTTAGGTGTCAGGAAGATCTGTGCCCAAGTCCTGTTTCTGACATATGCTATAAGTATGTGATAACCATGAGTAAAGACCATGGGCATTGCCCTGTCAGTGCTCTGGGCAAATTTTTAATACTATCATCTGCAAATGAGTTGTCTATTTGCAGTTGTAGAGAGAGTGTCCACACTGGGAGTAACCCATACTGATAAATCACTGGTCTGGACAAAAAGGAAACTGCCCATCTGCTTGAATGTTGTGTCCAAGGATCCTTAGAAGAGATATATTGAAAGTCATTCCCCAATTGATAAATGGTCAAAGGATATGAACAGGCAGTTTTCAGATGAAGAAATTAAAGCTACTTATAGTCATATAAAAAAATGCTCTAAATCACTATTGATTAGAGAAATGCAAATCAAAACAACTCTGAGGTACTACACCACATCTATCAGATTGGCTAACATGACAAAACAGGACAATGATAAATGTTGGAGAAGATGTGGGAAAATTGGAACGCTAATATATTGTTGGTGGAGTTGTGAAATGATACAACCATTTTGGAGAGCAATTTGGAACTATGCCCAAAGGGTTATAAAAATATGCATACCTGTCGACCCAGTAATAGCACTTCTAGCGTTGTATCCCAAAGAGATCATAAAAATGGGAAAAGGACCCACATGTACATAAAGAGTTATAGCAGCTCTTTCTGTGGTGACAAAGAATTGGAAATTGAGAGGATGCCCATCAATTGGGGAATGGCTGAACAAGTTGTGGTATATGAATGTAATGGAATACTATTGTGCTATAAGAAATGATGAGCAGGTAGACTTCAGAAAAATCTGGAAAGACTTGTATGGACTGATGCTGAGTGAAGTGAGCAGAACCAGGAGAACTTTATACCCAGTAACAGTCACGTTGTGTGATGACTAACTTTGATAGATAGCTCTTCTCAGCAATGCAAGGATCTAAGACATCTCCACAAGTCTCATGATGGAAAATGCTTTCCACATCCAGAGAAAGAATTTAGGAGTTTGAACGCAGATTGAAGCATACTATTTGCTCTTTTTTTTCCTTCTGTTTTGTTTTGTTTTCTCTTTCTTGTGGTTCTTTCTATTGGTTGTAATTTTTCCTTATAACATGACTAATGTGAAAATATGTTTAATAGGAATGTATATGTAGAGCCTATATCAGATTGCACACCATCTTGGGGAGGGAGGTGGGGTGGGAGAGGGAGAAAAATTTAAAACTCAAAAGCTTATGGAAGTGATTGTTGAAAACTAAAAATAAATTAATAAAAATTTTTTTTAAAAAAGAAGGGTTGTATTGGAGTCAGCTCAAACAAGTTAGGGAGAGCCAATTGTTCAATTTTCAACTACTTTTTTTCTTCCTTTTTGGTGAGGCAATCGGGGTTAAGTGACTTGCCCAGGGTCACACAGCTAGTAAATGTCATGTATCTGAGGCTGAATTTGAACTCAGGTCCTCCTGACTTCAAGTCCAGAGCTCTATCCACTGTGCCATCTAGCTGCCCCTCAATTGTTCAATTTTCTAAGTGAGCATTTACACCTTGGAAATCAGCAAATGCTACTAATCAGAGCTTGATTTTTTATTTTGCAGATTATCTAGAGTAAAACATAGCATAGAAAATGTTTATGCAAATTAAACTTAGTGTGTTGTGCATACTCCTGTTTTTCTTCCAGAGAGCTGGTTTTTAAACATTTACTAACATACTCCTCCTTATTGGTTTTTAAAAGCATAGAAACAATTTTTTCTTTTAAATACTATTTTATATTTTCCAACTACATGTAAAGACAAATTTTAACATTCATTTTTTAAATAAAATTTTGAGTTCCAAAATTTTTTCCTCCCACCCTCCCTTCCCTGCTCCCTAAAATGGTAAGCATTTTGATATAGATTATATACGAAGCACAAAAATGATTGCTTGCAACCAGTAGAAGTGGAAAAAAACCTTTTCACTTTGAAGAAAATTAGCCTCAGATTAGTAAACAAACCCTTTCTGAAACAAAAGGGGAGAAAACTGGCAATTTCTTTAGTTTGTAAAAGAATCAGGGTATGTAAACCATTCAGTATTAACATCAAGAGAACAATGACACCCTGTTTTCACTTTCTCTCCTCCTTGCCCAGTATAAGGGTTGTAACGACATTTCAGTTCTGCTATTGCAGAAAGTAGCTGAGTGGCTGGGCTGCTGCTAACTCTCCCAGAGTCTGCTCCAATCAGAGGGACGTCCTCTTAACACTCATCACAATGGTAGTAAGATGTGAAAAGCTTATATAACACAATTTTGACCATATCAGTGGTATGTATTTAACATGAAACAACTATTCTGAAATCTGAATTGACCTCCTTCTCAGTATTTCCAACTCTTCCCAACTCATTAAAAGGTATCTGTTGGTTCTTTTTCAATCAAGACCCTTATCTTTTGCTTTCCCACTTGGAGACAAAATGACACAGATAGAAAGATCACTGGCTCTGAACTAGGAATTCTTAACCTTATGTGTGTCTTAGAAAATATTGGTTTTCTACATTCATAATTTTAAAAAAATTAAGTATAAGTTAGAGACTAGAGAGAATAAAAATTTCATTATTTTTCTCATTCAAGTTCAGAGACCTCGGAAATCTTTCCATGGAACCCTTGGAGATCTGTGGATGCCAAGTTAACAAACGCTGCTTTAGAAGACCTCAGTTCAAATCCTGCCTCTAATATCTATTACCTGTATGACCAACATTGGGCAAGTCCCATAACTTCCCCTAGGCCTTAGTTTCTTGATCTGCAAAATTATCATTATGGTGGCAAAGTGAGGGGATGCCCTCATTTTTGGAAAGTGAGGGGGTGCCCATCAATTGGGGAATAGCTGAATAAGCTGTGACATATGATTGTGATAGAATGCTATTGTGCTATAAGAAATGATGAGCAGATTGGTTTTTAGAAAAAACATGGGAAGATTTGCATGGAATAATGGAGAATAGAATGAATAGAACCAAGAGATCATTGCATACAGTAATAGCAATATTATTCGAAGAGTAACTGTGAATGACTAAACTATTTTGAGGAAAACAATCATTCAAATCCACTATGAAGGACTTCGGAAGGAAAATGCTATCCACCTCCAGATAAAGAACTGATATGTAAAGGTATGTATTGTATGGTTCCATATATGCATGGACATAAATATAAATAAAATGAAATGTTGGTGTTGGACTAGATGATCTCTGAGGCTTCTTTCAGCTCTGTCTCTGTGACCTTCTATGTTGATGCCCGTTTAGTCTCTGAGGATGAGATAGGCAGCTCTGTGCCGAATCTGTGAGATGCCTCAGCCTTGGTTCACTTTCCTTTTGTTGCTGCCCTCTGTTTTGATGCGCTGGAGTAGTCCTACGGAATCGCACGGGGACACGTGAGTATGTGTGTGTGGGGGGAGGGAGGCAAAGACACAGCCCACAGCTCCCGATTGCTTCCTCTAGAAAAGTAATGACCAGCAATAAAGACAAAACATGGTGGGGAGGGGAGCATAAAGGGACATCAGAATTTGGCTGCATTCAAAGCTCATCGCTGCTCTCCAAGCCTTACCAGGACATTTACTCCCACACTGTGTACCAAACCAGCAAGCTTGACAGGTATATACCAGTGCCAACCGCAACACAGACCTTGTGGAAACACCCTTTCCTTTCTAATCTAAGTGCAGGTGGAACAGCTGGAGTGTGAAGTCTTTGATATATTCTTCTACCTTCACACTCATCACCCTGTATGCTATTGATCAGGTTGCTTTGCTTTTCTGGGTCTCAGGTTCCTCATCTGTAAAATGGAGAGGTTGAGTTAGATGATCCGCAGTGACCCTTTCAACTCTAGCATTCTCAGATTCTGGGCTGCTAAAGTCTTCTTTTGCCTCATCTTGATGGCTTCTGGACCGCTGGCTCAGGGCATATTGCAGTTCAAGTAGCTTTTGGAAATTGAGTAGGGCTCTTTCCCTTCTCTCAAACTGGAGGACAAAAAAAAACAAAACAAAAAAAAACCCAAAGGAACCAAAGGAAAAGAAGGTCCGAAAGGAAAAAAAGGAGCAAAACAAGAAGGAAGATGTGGCTGAAAAGGTGGTGAAAAAGCCTCGAAAGCACTGCAATCAGAACCCAGTCCTGGCCCGAAGGATCGGTAGATACTTTAGGTCTGCAATGTATTCCAGGACAGCCACGTACAAGCGGAAATACATGCACCAAAAACCTGGATTGAAAGGAAAAAGAAAGAGAAGGTGTCTGCTACTATCTCAAAGCCAGATGGTGGTGATAAGAACGGAGGAACCCGTGTGGTAAAGATTCGCAAGATGCTGAGGGTATTATTACCCTACTGAGGAGGTGCCTAGAAAGCTGTTAAGTCATGGCAAAAAGCCCTTCAGCCAGCATGTGAGGAGACTTCGATCTAGCATCACCCCAGGCATGGTTCTGATCATGTTCACTGGCCACCACAGGGGCAAGAGAGTGGTTTTCCTGAAGCAGCTGGCAAGTGGCTTGCTACCGGTGCCTGGACCTCTGGCCATCAACCTTGTTCCTCTGAGAAGGACCCATCAGAAATTTGTCATAGCCACCTCTACCAGGGTTAACCTTTCGGGTGTAAAAATTCCAAATCATCTTACTGATGCTTCCTTCAGGAAGAAGAGGCTCCATAAACCGAGACACCAAGGAGAGATTTTTGACACAGAAAAAGAGAAATATGAGATTATGGAGCAGTGCGAGGCCGATCAGAACACAGTGGACTCTCAGATCCTGCCCCAAATCAGGAAAATTCCTCAGCTTAGGGGCTACGTGCACTCTGTAT
Source organism: Vombatus ursinus (assembly GCF_900497805.2). NCBI lineage: Eukaryota > Metazoa > Chordata > Mammalia > Diprotodontia > Vombatidae > Vombatus > Vombatus ursinus. Next base: position 12,434,913 of record NW_020940355.1, read on the forward strand.
TCTCTCTCTCCAACGGAGTTTATCCTCACAAACTGGTGTTTTAAATGCCTTGCACAGAACTCTGATTAAAATATCTGGAATAACTAAAAAAAAAAAAATTGAGTGGGTCTGATCCCTGCCTGCTATCTTGGAGAGGCTGTAGAAAAACAAAAATATTAATTAGTATTTCTTTATGAAAAAAGTCACCTTTTTGTCATCTCAGAAGCTAGAATTCTAGTGACTAGAAAGGGTTTGTCTTTTCCTCTGACCACATTGGAAGTGAGTCAATGGATGGCATTGCCAAAGATAACATGGTCATGATAATGAATCCTTTTCAATTCTGGAATGTCCTCAGTAATAAATAACAGCAGACATTTGTAGAGGGCTTAAAGGTTAACAGAGCAATTTACATATATTACCTCACATGGGTCCAACAGGTACCACCCCCATTTTGCAGATAATGAAACAATTTCAGAGAGGTTAAATGAGTTGTTTATGGTCATAGTGCTAGTCAGTGTCAGAGCAGGATTCAAACTCATATCCCTCCTATCTTAAGTCTAGCACTCTCTGGCTGCCACACTATGCTGCCTTTCATCCTGGACTTTGAAAGTGAATGGATTTGGGGATATTAGACCAAGGGTTTTCACTTTGACAGCATGTACCCTAAAAGAGGAAAGATTGAATTATATCCTCTTCAGGACTGTCCACAGACTGCCCCTTCCTCCCAATAAGGCTAGAGTAGGGAAAAAAAAAACCAGGAAGAAATCAACTCCCTTAGTGTGTGAGATTGAATTCTTCTCACTGACCCCCTCCACTGCCGCATCCATGTGTTTTCATGTATTACACATTTGTTTTCTGTGCCTAGACAAGAACTATGCAAATTAATAATTTCCTAGGTAACATTTTTACATAAGTTAAATTCCCTGAAATTCAACACAGTAAGTTTTCTCTTTGCAGCCTAATAGTAGTTTTATTGATTCATTGATTCTTTAGCAGCTCAGAGGGAGGAAGAAAACCTTTCTAGAGTATATAATTATAAAATCTTAAATAGAGATAGACTGTCTCAGCATTTGTCCTAGACTTGGGAAGTTGCCGTAAAGTGGGTGATATAGTGTATTGGGAAAGAGTTGGCAGGGACAGGAGAGGCTGTCTAGATCAACCTGTACCTGCACTAAGGTTCTCTGGTGACTCGGAGGTGACCCTAGATGCTTGAAGACATCTTCATTGCCTTTAATATCTACCAGGGCAAACTCCTCCTCCTCCTCATCACCACCAGCATTTTTATAGTGATTTAAGGCTTGCAAAGTGCTTTACATATACTACCCCAAATCTTACCAAGATTTCCCTGTGATTCATACTAAGGATAATAGATTTAGAGCTGAGATGGGATCTTAAAGGTCCTTTAGACCAACCTCATTTCCAAAGGTCTATTTTGATACCTTCTGCTGTGAATGTCTCCTCATCTAAATTATATTATAATTTGTTTCTTCTGTTGTTTCTTCCACCAATAGACTGTAAGCTTCTTGAGGGCATGAACTACTTAATCTTTGTCTTTGTATCTCCAGTGGAGTCAGGAAGCTCTGAGTTCAAATCTGGCCTCAGACACTTACTATTTGTGTGACCCTAGGCAAGTCACTTAACCCTATCTCAGTTTCTTCACCTGTAAAATGAACTGAAGAAGGAAATGGCAAATCACTCCAATTGTGTCTTTGCCAAAATAATCCCAAATGAGGTCACAAATAGTCAGACATGAATGAAATAACTAAGCAACAAAATCCTCAGTGCCAAGCACAGTATCCGGCACATAGTAGATACTCAATAAATGATGGTTGATTGGCTGACTTATAGGAAATAGTCCCCTAGCAAGGCTTGAGCTGGCCACAAAGACCCTGAAAATTATATTTCTTCCCAAGGTCTTTGTGCCCAGCTCAAGCCTTCTCTGAGCATTGTTATATACACATGAAAAAACTCAGGCCATGTGGGAGTGGTTGGTGAGTGACTTGTCCAATGTACCACAGGCAGTAAGGAGGAGAGGTGAGATTTGGGCTCAAGATGACCAATCCACTGCTCTTTCTACTATGCTATTCTGTGGCTTCAAATAAGAATCAGGAGACATAGTGTCAGTATGTTATACAAGTAGGGGTCTAGCTAAATTTAGAGACTCTTATCACTAGGTTGACTGCAGGCTGGGTGATGAATTTTTCAAACACAGAAACTTCCCAAATCCACACTGACAGAACTTTGAAGTTTGCTTTCAGGGAGGCTTGACAATGTGTTCCTATTTAATAACCAATAAAGGTGCAGAAACATTAGTAACTTGAATTGTCCAATAACCATCATGACAAGTTTCTTAGATTTTAAATAAGAGACTCACTCTCCTTGTGAAGTAAACATTCATTAGATTTAACCTCCTGCCCCAAGGACATAAATAATAATGTTGCTATTCAGTTTTGTCTGATTCTTCGTGGCCCCATTTGAGGTTTTCTTGGCAGAGATACTGGTGTGGTTTGCCATTTCCTTCTCCAGCTCATTTCACAGATGTGGAAACCGAGACAAACAGGATTAAGTGACTTGCCCAGGATCACACAGCTAGTAAGTGTTTGAGGCTGGATTTGAACCCAGGTCTTCCTGACTCCAGGCTTGGTGCTCTATCCACTTCTCCAACTGATTGCTTCATAATATTAATAGCTAGCATTTATATAATATATACTTTAAGGTTTAAAAAGCACTTTATACATGTTATTTTATTCTCAAAAGATCCCTATAAAAGATATGCTATTATCATCCCTATTTACAAATGGGAAAACTGAGGTAGAAAGGGGTTGAGTGATGTGCCCAAAGTGACACAGCTCATAAGTATCTAAAGCTGGATTTGAACTTGTCTCCCTGACTCTTAGCCTAGCACTCTAACCACTGCGCCACCTATCTGCCTTTAATGAGCTAGATTCCTTTTCCTAAGAAAAGTTTCATAGACCCGGAGACAGCAAAAAAATTGAGAAAGACTGCATCGTTTGGATCAGAGGGGCATGGCAGACAATTCAACCTGCTTCCCTGATCAATTTCCTATGTTCTGAGCAGATAGCAGTCTCCCATACCATGATGCATAGTTCTCAAGTTTACTAGGGTCATCAACCTTCACCCTTTAGCATCATTTATCTCACACTCATTACCACATAAGGAAGTTGCCAGAATTTTATTCATGAAAGATCCTTAGAAAGGTAGTTTTATTTAATTGGCAAAATGAAAAATACTCTGATGACCCATGTGCAAGATGATAATACAACTTTTGAGACAAGACAGCCATGAGGTTTGTCCCCATGCATCATGGTATGGTGGACAAAGAATAAATTCTGGAGTCCAAGAACATGTGTTCAAATCCCACTTCTGATGCTTATTACCTGAGAGATCTTGAGCAAGTCACTTAACTTCCCTGAACCTCAGTTTCCTCATCTATAAATGAGGGGGCTGGATTAGATGGATTCTGAATCTCTTCCAGCACTAGCCAAAGCCTATGAATTTCATGGATTTCTCTTCCAAATAACCAAGAGATTATTTGGAAGGCCCTTAGAGATTCATTCCAGGACTAAGCCAAGTTTACTTAAATATTCAAGCAGATCTGTGACCAGATTTCCTCTTTCTTGCTTTATTTCTGTTCTTTGGGATTCCTCATTGGTTATATTTTGTCACTTGCTCATACCCAATTGCACACCTTACTGCTCTGGCCCCAAAGGGCTGCTGCAATGGAATAAGCACTGGTTTTAGAATCAAATGGCCCAGGTTACATCCTAATCTGATGTGAATTTCACAAATTCCAAGACTCTTAGAGTGAAAGTGACCTGAGGGAATCCATTCCAACTGTACCTGACCAAGACTTTCCTCCATGAAAGTCCCCATGAACAGGTGGTCCAGCCTCTGTCTGAAAACCCCAGTGCGAGGGAACATGAGGAAGCGCATTTCATGTTGCATAGCTCTAAGAATTTTTTTCCCTACATAGAGTTTTTTGAAATTGACCTCTCTGAAATTTCCACCCATTGTTCCTAGTTCTATCCTCTGGAACCAAACACAACAAGTTTAATTAATCTTCCATGTGATAGCCCTTCAAATACTTGGAGAGAGTACTCCTATTTCCTTCTCTTCTAAGTCCCCTCTTCTCTAGTCTAAACATCCCCAGCTCCTTCAAATGAACCTTATTATGGCATATGTCCAGTCGTTCCCCGCTCCACTCCCTTCCCCGTCTCCCCGTCCTGGTCATCCCCCGTGGACGTGCATTAGCCTACAAATATCCTTCCTAAACTGTGGCTCCCAGGACTGAGCAATGATGTAGTATGTCCAATCAGGGTTGAGTACATCAGGATCCTCACTTCCTTTGCCCTGTACATTATGTCTCAATCAATGTAGTCTAGGATGAATGAATGAAAAAGCATTTTATGAAGCTGACTAATCCTGGGGATAAAAATACAAAAGCAAAAACAGTCCCTGTCCACGAAGGAGATTACATTCTAACAGGGGGAACCAGCTGTGAGAGTGGGGGCCAGGGAAGGATATTTTGGTTTAGAAAGTTACAGAGATGGCAAGTGGAACAACAAGGGAGACAGAATTGAGTTGATTCAGGCTCCAGAAATGTAAAGGTCGGGGCGAGGAGGAACAGGATGGGAAAGAGTCATGCTTAGGGAATATGTCAGCTGGTGAAGAAATGGTAGGGGAGAGATATGAAGCACAGCTGGAGCTCCTGAGTATCTGAAGAAATCACTAATCATTGCACTGGGGCCCCAGGGGTGGAATTCCAAGCAGAAAAAGTTAAATCTTTTCAGTTGGGGGGAGTGGGACTGAGGCTTTCACTTTAGCTTAGGAAAAGAAAACATTTAGTTCTTAAATCCAGTCTCCACATGGCCCAAATCAAGGAACCATTATTATTTATTATACCCATGTCTGATTATTATCATATTAAGATAACTGTAGATGGGCTAACATGGCCTTAGTAATAGCCACTTTCTTATTTTCCCAGTTCCCATTGCACTCTCTTCTGGGTAATTAATAAAGATTAATTAGTCAGCAGCAAGGTGTTACAGGTTACAGAACATTGCCCTATGAGACAGCAGACTGGGGTAATTTATTGTTCCTCCTTGTCTAATCACCTGCTTTATGGCCTTGAAAAAGTCACTCAGATTTTCTGAGTCTTGGTTGTGTTTACGTAATGATGATTACCTAACTTGAATGTAGGAGAACATAAAGTCTATTCAAGGTCTTTCTAGTTCTGTAATCCATGATTCTAAATGCTTACTGAGGATGCTCCTTGGTCAGAAAGCTCATTGTATTTGTTTTGCCACCTGTGGGATGGACTGGCAAAAGGTTCACTGAGTTAATCAATTCTGTTTGCAATTCTGAGCAACTGGAAAATTCCAGTGCTCCAGTAACAGCTACACTGTGCGATGATCAACTATGATAGACTTAGCTCTTCTCAGCAATACCATGATCTAAGACAATTCAAAAAGACTCATGATGAAAAATGCTATCCACATCTAGAGAAAGAACTATGGAGTCTGAATACAGATCGAAGTATATTGTTTTCACTTGGTTTTTTTTTCTTTTCTTTCTCATGGTTTTTCCCTTTTGTTCTGATTCTTCTTTCACAATATGACTAGTGTGGAAATATGTTTAACATGATTGTACATGTATAGCCTATATCAGATTGCTTACTGTCTTGGGGAGGGGCAAGGGAAGGGAAGGAGGGAGAAAAATTTGGAACTCAAAATCTTAGAAAAGTGAATGTTGAAAACTATCTTTACATGTAACTGGAAAAAATAAAATATTATTAAATGTTAAAAAAAAAGAAAATGCCAGTGCTCTGAATGGGATATAATCTTAAAACCAAAACCAACCAAAAATACTATTAAGAAATTAATATTCTAGGGGCAGCTAGGTGGTGCAATGGATAGAGCACCGGCCCTGAAGTCAGGAGGACCTGAGTTCAAATCCGGCCTCAGACTAAACACTTGACACTTACTAGCTGTGTGACCCTGGGCAAGTCACTTAACCCCAGTTGTCTAATAAAAAGGAAAAAAAAAGAAATTAACATTCTTATACTAAAACCTATTTAGAGATTCAAATGGATCTGTGACCAGCCCATCATCTCCTATCATATGATTCACAGATTACTTCCATCCCTCTTCTTCTTCAAGACTCCTCTTGGGTTATGTGTTATAACTTGCTCACACCCAATTACTATAGCCTCAAACACTGGAATGGGTAAGGGGGTAGGGAGGAGGAGGAAAGTGTGGAGCAATGGAAGGGAATAAGCATTTACATGGTGTCTACTAGATACGGTTCATTTTTGTTGTTTCTGGTCCTTCGTTTTCAGAGAGGACCAATGATGTCATGGGGAGACAATGCCTTGCTTAGGATTTGAGTGAGGCAGAGTTGCGCAAAGTCACCAGCCCCACTCTCTCTTCCAAAGTCATCAATGTCCAGTGGCAGAACAAAAGTCAAGATGACTGGTGATGGCCTGGGATGCAGTGGATGACCGTGGCATCTTCAGTGTCTGACCAAGCTCTAAGCGCTCCCCAGTGCCTGCTTCAGCTGACTTCATGGCCGCTGGAAGAAATTGTTCTCGTCTGCCCATATCACCGCGGGAAGTCCTCACATGCTTGGATAGACATCCGCCAAACTCACCAACTAGTTTCAGGCCTTATTGGTTACCCTCAACCTGAGTTAGCCCATCTACTGGGACAATTTTGCCGGGGTGTGGCTGCTGCATATGCGACAACTTCTTGGAGCCACAGCTAAGGTAGGAAAGAACGGAGGAGAAGAAAAAGATAATAAAGTTGAACAGAAGAAAAAGCATGTACTAGATTGCAGTGTGGAAATTATTTTTAATGGCTGCAGGTTCTCTTAGAAACAAAGGTCCATTTTTAAACATAGTTTTTTATACTACATATACTACTATTATGATAATGTACATAGTACCAGGCACTGGACTAAGCACTTCACCAATATGATCTTGTCATTGGGTTTGGAGTCAGAGGGCCCAAGTATGGATCCTAGGTTGCTATTTGAAGCTCAATTTTTTCAACTGTAAACTGAGAACAGGCAGAATAATAGAGTGCTGAATTTGTAATTAGAAAGATATGAGTTAGAATTCTATCACAGAAGCTGACCAGATTTGTGACTCTGGGCAAGACACTTAAACTCTCTTAGCCTCAGTTTTTACCTCTGTAAAAAGAAAATAATACCCTTCCTTACAGGATTGTTGTGAGGAGCAAGTAAGATAACGTATATAAAGCAACCTGCAAATCTTTCAGTGCAGTATTTTTAAGTCAGCTAACATAACAGAAAACATAATGTAACATAATGTGAAGTGACATGACATGACATAATATAACATAACATGACATAACATATATAATGGGAAGCTAAGTGGCATAGTAGATAGAATGCTGGGCCTGGAGTCAGGAAGACTCATCTTCCTGAATTCAAATCTGGCCTCAGACACTTACTAGCTGTGTGATCCTGGGCAAGTCACTTATCCCTGTTTGCCTCAGTTGCCTCATCTGTAAAATGAGCTGGAGAAGGAAATGGCAAACCACTCTAATGTCTTTGCCAAGAAAATCCCAAGTGGGGTCACGAAGAGTGGGATATGACTGAAAAACAACTGAACAATAATAAAAACATTCATATAGCATGTAAAGTTTGAGAAGTAATATGTATGTGTGTTTGTGTGTGTGTGTGTGTGTGTGTATGTCTGTGGGTATCTTTGCCAAGAGAACTCCAAATGAGGTCATAGAGAGTTGGATAAGACCAAAAACGACCAAACAACAAAATTATTATATAAGGTCCCTTCCAGCTCTATGTCCTATGATCAAGGGAAATGCAGATTAACAGCCTACAGATATTTTCAGCCAGCCCACATAATTCTATAGCTCCCATCCACGTCTATGATCCTACCATCTTTCCCTACTAACCCTCCTCCCCTCTTCATACTATACCCTTCACTGTCCGTTATATTTATCAGTACTTTGAAAATCTCTCTTAGACCTGCTGCTTAATTTCTTTAAGCTCACTTCCTGATTTTCTGAAAACTAAGGTTTGACTGTGCCCCTTCCATTTCCCCCTCCCCAAACACACATACACAAAAAAGATAAGTGAAAGGTTTGTTCCAGAGAAGGAAAGATAACAAACCATTTAAGAGTGACTCCTTATCAGGGGTAGTTAATAAGTGGTAGAGTGAACCTGTCATATCCAAAAATCCCTTTAAAAAGAAATAAAATGAATGGGAACACAGCCAGGGAGGGGAGCCAAGCTTTCCCAGTCCTGTTTTAAATCACCATAGAGACAGCTAAGAACACAGGACATTATGTTTCACCCTCTAGTCCCCACCTACTGACTTTCTCCACTCCCTTCACCTTACCTCCCTGCCCCAACCCCTTCTTTATTTCTGTAATCAAAGAAACATCCCTTCTCTGGAGGAAACTCTTGGGGACAAAGTTTTTAACAGTCACTCATCAGCACAAGATCTAACTAGAATTAACTAGCAACCCATTCATTTCCCTCCTTGACTCAAGTAAGGGGAGCTGGGAATGAACTGAAATTTTGGTTTCTGTCTGGAGGAGATTAGGTACCCTTATCAAGATTAAGGTCTTTTATTTTGCTTTACGTGTTATCTATCCACTTGCTGGAGATGGTACTATAGCTATAAGGCACCAACCTCTTGGTGTTGTTCAGAAGGTTTCTCAGGACTTAGGCAGGTCCCCAAGTAGTATACACTACAATTTTGGGTTCTTGGTGTTACAGGGAATTATTATTAGTATTGGTGCTATTTTTTTCTTAGTACAAAAAATCTTTTATGTCTAAATTTTTTGGGGTCTAAATTTGGTTTTAAACAAAAAAAAAATTGGTTTTAAACCATGTTATATTGAATTAGGTGTGGTCCACAGTAAATATCCCTGTTTTTGAAAATCAACAATAACAAATATGAGAACAGCTCCATATTGATAAGGCTGTATAGGTCATAAGGTCAATGCCATGGTCTATATTAAAATAAAACCATCTTTTTGTATGTGTGAGGAGAAAGCTGATGCAAAAATTGTGAGGTTTGAGGAACATTGTCAAGCAACCTTATCCCAAAACCTTACCAAAAGGAGACTTCCCAGAAGTCTGGACTCAAGAGCCATGGGATAGCAGAGCTTACAACCCAGTGCTCTTAGCCATCATCCTGGGAGCAACCTGTGTAGTGACGAAGCCTGGCAGCTGCTCCTTCAGATGTTCCAGCCATAGCAACTGAAGACCCTGAAAAGAAAATTCTAGCCACCAATGTCTTTGGCAAAGTCAAATGGTTCAATGTCAGAAACTGATCAAAGAAGAGGCATCACCACCTGATTTCCTGATGCACCATAAGGACCATTGGACCTTTCCGTCTAACTTATAATTGAAACCTTCCACATGTGTAGTTTCCATTAGAATGTGAGCTCTTGAGAGCTGGGCCAGTCTTGCTTCTCTATGTGTATCCCCATACCTTAGCAAAGTGCTTATTGTAAGCATTTAATAAATGCTTCATTCATTCATTCATTCATTCCTTCATTCATTCCATCATTCATTCAATATCTTCCCACTCTTGCAGATAGCTAAAACTCCACCATTAGAGTGGCAGTCATTCTTTTGTTATGTTATGTTACATTATGTTTTCTGTTATGTTAGCTGACTTAAAATATATTGCCTTCTGTGAAAATGCAAATACCCCTGGGAGAGGCAACATGAAAAGCCTTACCAGGCAGTCATTAGCATCTTAATGTAAATTTACATCTTAATGTAAATTGGGTGATCATTGAGTCTTTCAGGTGTGTCTGACTGTGACCCCATTTGGAGTTTTCTTTGCAAAAATACTGGAGTGGTTTGCCATTTCCTTTTCCAACTCATTTTTATAGATGAGGACCTGAGGCAAACCAATTAAGTCATGTCTGACTCTCCATGACTCCATTTGGAGTTTTCTTGGCAAAGATACTGTAGTGGTTTGTCACTTCCTTATATACCTTATTTTTATAGATGAGGAATTGAAGCAAACAGAGTTAAGTGACTTGACCAAGGTCACATAGCTAAGTAAGTGTCTAAGGCTGGATATGACCTCAGGTCCTCAAGACTCCAGTGCCAGGAATCTATCCACTGAGTCACCTAGCTGCCCTCATAGGATGATCCATTCTTTCTAATATGACAATAGCATGATGATACCTCCTGGAGCCCTTTCTGAGACCCCAGTGTTCCTCCTCTCTACCCCCACAGTTCTTTCCTTCTTCTGGGTTCAATAATAGTTTGTGGGTTGTTTTTTTTTTAATGCATCTTTTAGCTTCTCTTTCAGAACAGTTTTGCTTTATCCACTAGATTTCAGATAACTTCCTTATAAACAGGAGCCATATCTTATTTCTCTTTCTAACTCTCTCGGTATCTATCCCAGTGCTTCCTAGTCTTAGCCTATTTCTTCAGCCTCTCCTGTATCACAAACTACTCTCACTTCAATGTCTCCAAGAAGAAGATCTAATTAATGAATGAAGTCAAGGTGTTGGTGATCAGCAAAGCTTAAGGTATTAAATCCTCCTGTCTTTGGGTCAACCAAGGGAAGCATGAGAGTATTGGACACCCAGGAGTGCTAAGAGAGCTTCAGGAGGAGGTGGGAGAGCACCAGAAACAAACTTCAGTAAGTCTGAATAAATTTCAATAATATTTTACGATCTTGCTCTATGATGGATAGAGGTAAAACCCTTATAACTTTATACTGAAACCTCTATCTGGATAGCCTGAATGGTGCATTGGAATCCTCAAAGCATTAAATGAACCAGAGAAAATATAATAACTCACTTTGAAATAACTCTTTAAGATTTTATGTACATGTATATATGTATACATATATGTGTGTACATATATATGTGTATGCATGTATGACAGAAATTATTATTAAACAACTACATGTTAATATTGGGAAGACAAAGGATTTATCCCTTTCTGAAACCTTATTATCTACTAGGCCTAGCCAGCATCTGAAGGACATTGCTGATAATCAGATTGGATTAATTTTCTCCTCAATCTTGTTGGGGGTGGGGTGGAGAGAAGGGGGAGAAAGATCATTGTATTCTACTTAGTTTGAGTGGGGATACATTCTTTAATTAGATTGCTCAAGGCTGAGGGTGATTTGGAAGTAAATATCGTGATCAAAGTCGCATCCTCCAGTCCCTCATTAGAATAGGCCCCCCTTCATTATAATATTCATTCTCTCTTGTTAAGCAATCAGTCTATTGCCACCCTCAGGACCACCCACTCTTCCAAGGGCATATAAGCACTGAGTGGGTTCCATGATGTGTCTTTGGCATTCGAAAGTGTCACTGATCACTTTTATTAATTATTGCTAGCATGATTAATAAAATGACAAATTACCCAGAAATCATCTCTTGAATTTTTTATATGTCACATATGTATGTATATACACACATGTAGATATATGGCTATATATACATACATATGAACTTAAACACCAAATAAAATGAGTATTTCCATACACATAGTAGAACTTGCAATGAGAATTTGTACATGAAACTGAGAATTTCTATTTTGCACAGCTTACTTTTCAAGTACATAATCAATTCAGCATGTAATTTCAAAGCTGGCCTGCCTGAGAATGATTCCTTCTGGCTTTCCTTCCATTCTCTTCTATGGATTTAAAAAATGATCCTCTTTCCTTTCTTTTCTTTTTCTTTCTTTCTTTTTGTCAACCTTGTCCTTTGTTGCTCTTTTTCTCTTCCACCCCTTCACATCACCCACCCCCAACCCCCATCCTGCCACAAAAATTGGGGAGAAAAACACGAAGAAAAACATGTAATAGATATGTCAAGTCAAGCAAAACAAATTCCCACATTGGCAATTTCTTAAAAAGTATTTCTTAGTCTCTATATTTTGAGTCTATCACCTCTCTGTGAGGCGGTGGATGGCAAGTTTTGTCATTGGTCCTCTGGAATTATGGTTGGTCATTCCATCCATCATAGTCCTTAAGACTTTCAATCCTGTTTTTCTTTACAATGTTGTTATTGTAAAGGTTGATCTCCTGGTTTTCTGCACACTTCATTTTGCATTAGTTTATACAAATTTTCCCAAATTTCTCTAAAACTATCCCTTTAGGCATTTCTTACAGTGCAATATTCTTAACATTCAAATACAACAATTTACTCAAGCATTCCCCTAAGTGATGGGTACCCCTTAGTTTTCAGGCCTTTGCTACAATAGAAAGTGTTGCTATGAATATATTTGTACATGAGGGCCCTTTTCTTCTTTTTTTGCTCTCTTTGTGCTATAAGCTTAGTAGTATATAGGTAGTGATACCTTGTAGGATCATGGTTGTCAAACGCCCAATTTAATGATTTTTGCAGCATAATTCCAAATTGCTTTCCAGAATATCTGGACCAATTCACAGTTCCATTAACATTGCATCATTAAGGTTATTTCCCCCTCAGTCTCTCTAACAATTTTTATTTTCCCCTTTTTTTTGATCTTCTTTGCCAATCTGATAAGTGCAAAATTTAAAAAGTTGCTTTAATTTCTATTTCTCTAATTAGGTGGATAGACAACAAGCATTTATTAATCACTTACTATATACCAAGCACTGTGCTGAGTGCTGGGAATACAAAGACTGAAAGAAGAAAGACAGTGCCTGCCTTCAAGGAGTTTACATTCTAATGGGTGAAGACATCACATAAAAGGAAGCTATTATTAGTGATCTGGAGCATTTTTTTTCATGCAGTTCTTAATATTTTGAATTTCTTCCTTTAAAAACTGCCTATTATTATATTCTTGAAATGGAAATTTATTGCTGTATATTTTGAATCCTCACTTACATTTTGATGTGCACACGGCAATGCTTTTCTTTTCTTTTCTTATTTTGCATTTAAGTTTCAATATTTAAGTTTACATATTTCTTTTTCTTTTCTTATTGTGTATTTAAGTCTAAAATTAAAACAAACAAAAAACCCTGTCTGTTCCTATCCTTTGACCATTTATCTAAATAGAGAATGTCTCTTAATCTTTAAGCTTTGCAGAGCATTCTACAGGCATTTTCTCATTTTAGCCTCATGACAGTCTTGTGAAGTAGGGGTATTACCCTCATTTTACAGGTGAGGAAGGTGAGGTTCAGAGAGGGTAAGTGACTTGTTCAGGATCACACAGCTAGTCAGTGTCAGAGGCAGGATTTGAATGAAAGTCTTCCTGACTCCAGATCCAGGGCTCTATCCGCTGTCATGCTGCAGTGGGTAGAGACTTTCGAGATCATCTCTAGTAAAAAAGTGAACTAGGAAACACAGACACCTTCAGAATTCTCTGTTGGGGCTTGAGAGACCATAGAAGCTGAACAGTTACGTCAGTGATCCATAGCAGAGAAGTACTCTCTAGGAGCAGCAGAGGCTATAATATAGTTCTTTATTGTTCAATAAAATAATTAATCATATCATTTTGGCTTTATTCTGGTAAATCAACAGATCTTTAACTTGAACTGATGTCAGTGAGCTCAGACAGAAGGGATGTAAATTAGCATTCAGCATAATACTTAAGAGAATACCACCAGTCATGTGCTTACAGGTTTCTAGTAATGTTCTAAGCTCTACATTTACCTTCTTTATGGCTGATTATCAGTGACCAGCTCAGGGGGAAAAAAAAATCATTTTTTCCTTTGTATTGAATTTTCCTCTGTATTGAATTTTCCTCTTGCATCCTGTGAATTAAAGCTCACGTTTCCGTGCACTGATTTCATAGATATTGACAGAGATACTGCTGTCTTTCATGTACCTCTGTACTTCAAAGACTCATGTTTTCTCCTATCTCAATAGATAACTCCTTTATACCTCAGTAGTCTGTCTCAAGAACTGCTGTGGCTGAAAGTAATTATCTTCCTGCTTGGGGATGAGTCCCTCTGAATTTTCCAAGGTTGGTCCTTGGGTTCCTTCTTCAGGCTGTTGCAGAGCCTCTACTCTGCTGGTACAGTCTTTGAGATTCTAGAGTAACCTCCACACCATGATGAGGGATGGAGGAAGAGGGCTTTAGCAGAAAACTTTTTATGCATATATGCTCAAAGAATAGATTGTCTGTGCTAGTGGATAATAAGTGTAAATTCTCTGAGCTATTGGAAGGGTGCTGGTCCCAAGTGAACACCAAATCCCCTAGGAGGCAGAAAGGAGTGAATTAGTTGAGACATAGCCAGTCATCAGAGTATAATCCTTCCATTCAGACTCAAAAGAATAGGCCTTGAGAAGGGACTAGAGAATAAGGTAGCACTGGAGGATAAGGTAGCACTATTTCAAACATAATTTGGATGCTAGACCAGGGGTGGGGAACCTGTGGCCTCGAGGCCACATGTAGCCCTCTAGGTCCTCAAGTGTGGCCCTTTTGACTGAATCCAAAATTTTGTTCTGTGAAGTTTGGATTCAGTCAAAGGACTGCACTTAAGGACCTGGAGGGCCACATGTGGCCTCAAGGCTGCAGGTTCTGCACCCATGGCACAAAATTCGGAATTTAGAAGAGAGAACCGATTTCTCAGGGAGAACAGCAATTGGGCCAAAAATGAACCACCTAGGGGACTGCCCATAGGTACCCAGAACTGAGGAATTGCTAAATAAAACCTTTCCTAACTCAGGTAGAGCAGAATTCTATTGTTTTAGGTGTTATTTGTTCTTCTCCAACCTTGGGCCTGATTGGGCAGCTTGGAGTTAGTGTTTGAAAGGGCGTGTAACCTTTAGTCTTGGCACTTGGAATTCAAATGGATAAATGCATTAAGGTCTTCTTTTTGGTGAATACTGTGTTTTTTAACAGTGACTCTCTAGTTGCCACTACCTGAAGGCCAATGTGATCCATCTCTCCTCCTCTGGTACCCTTAGGGAGTTTGGGAGGGGAAGAGTCTCTCAGGCTCTGCCATTGGCTCAAGTCCCCACCAATTGTATTACTCCAATTTTAAGTAACCAATCACCTCATTCCATTTACCACTTAACAGTCATATTACAGCTTTTACAAAGGGACATTTACTTCAAAAATATAATAAGAACACAATACAAAATTCTTTCCCCAACACTTGGGAGGGCATAATCTCTTCTATGTTCTCTCCTCTCTGGGCAAAGGAAGGATATTACATTCACAGTTTACATAACATTAGTCTTACCAAGTTTTAAGTCCAAAGCCCCTTCTGCACTTGAATTCAGGGATGCTGGCTTCTCAAGGCTTCTTTGCTGAGCTGATTGTAACATTCTAGACTCCAAGAACCCCAAGGCTTGAGTTCCTGGGCTCAGGGACTCTACTTCTGCACCTAGAACTGAAGAGGGCAAATGAAACAAGATGAAAACTCTAAGCCTGCTTCTCATAGTCACAGGACTTAAAGGGAGGTGAAGGTGGCTCTTAGGCCTTTCCTCACTGCAGGAGCATGATGTCCCTGCTGTGAATGAATGAGTCCTCCATCAAGAGAGAGAGAGAGAGAGAGAGAGAGAGAGAGAGAGAGAGAGAGAGA